>NW_022589734.1:9863663-10379796 GCF_004348235.1 Phoca vitulina
GCCTTTTATTTCTTTTTGTTGTCTGATTGTTGTGGCTAGGACTTCTAGTACTATGATGAATAGCAGTGGTGATAGTGGATATCCCTGCTGTGTTCCTGACCTTAGGGGGAAAGCTCTCAGTTTTTCCCCATTGAGAATGATATTCACTGTGGGTTTTTCATAGATGGCTTTTATGGTATTGAGGTATGTACCCTCTATCCCTATACTCTGAAGAGTTTTGATCAAGAAAGGATGCTGTACTTTGTCAAATGCTTTTTCTGCATCTATTGAGAGGATCATATGGTTTTGTTCTTTCTTTTATTAATGTATTGTATCATACTGATTGATTTGTAGATGTTGAACTAACCTTGCAGCCCAGGAATAAATCCCACTTGGTCGTGGTGAATAATCCTTTAATGTACTGTTGGATCCTATTGGCTAGTATTTTGAGAATTTTTGTGTCCATGTTCATCAAGGATATTGGTCTGTAATTCTCCTTTTTGTTGGGGTCTTTGTCTGGTTTTGGGATCAAGGTAATGGTGGCCTCATAAAACGAGTTTGGAAGTTTTCCTTCCATTTCTATTTTTTGGAACAGTTTAGAAGAATAGGTATGAATTCTTCTTTAAATGTTTGGTAGAATTCCCCTGGGAAGCCATCTGTCCCTGGGCTCTTGTTTGTTGGGAGATTTTTGATGACTGCTTCAATTTCCTCACTGGCTGTGGGTCTGTTCAGGTTTTCTATTTCTTCCTGGTTCAGTTTTGGTAGTTGATACATCTCTAGGAATGCATCCATTTCTTCCAGATTATCTAATTTTCTGGCATATGGTTGCTCATAATATGTTCTTAGAATTATTTGTATTTCTTTGGTGTTGGTTGTGATCTCTCCTCTTTCATTCATGATTTTATTTATTTGGATCCTTTCTCTTTTCTTTTTGATAAGTCTGGCCAGGGGTTTATCAATCTTGTTAATTCTTTCAAAGAACCAGCTCCTAGTTTCGTTGATCTGTTCTACTGTTCTTTTGGTTTCTATTTCATTGATTTCTGCTCTAGTCTTTATTATTTCTCTTCTCCTGCTGGGTTTAGGCTTTATTTGCTGTTCTTTCTCCAGCTCCTTTAAGTGTAGGGTTAGGTTGTGTATTTGAGACCTTTCTTGTTTCTTGAGAAAGGCTTGTATTGCTATATACTTTCCTCTTAGGACTGCCTTTGCTGCATCCCAAAGATTTTGAACAGTTGTGTTTTCATTTTCATTTGTCTCCATGAATTTTTTAAATTCTTCTTTAATTTCCTGGTTGACCCATTCATTCTTTAGTAGGATGCTCTTTAGCCTCCATGTATCTGAGTTCTTTCCGACTTTCCTCTTGTGATTGAGTTCTAGTTTCAAAGCACTGTGGTCTGAAAATATGCAGGGAATGATCCCAATCTTTTGGTACCAGTTGAGACCTGATTTGTGACCTAGGATGTGATCTATTCTGGAGAATGTTCCATGGGCACTAGAGAAGAATGTGTATTCTGTTGTTTTGGGATGGAATGTTCTGAATATATCTGTGAAGTCCATTTGGTCCAGTGTGTCATTTAGAGTCTTTATTTCCTTGTTGATCTTTTGCTTAGATGATCTGTCCATTTCAGTGAGGGGGGTGTTAAAGTCCCCTACTATTATTGTATTGTTGTTGATGTGTTTCTTTGCTTTTGTTATTAATTGGCTTGTATAATTGGCTGCTCCTATGTTAGGGACATAGATATTTACAATTGTTAGATCTTCTTGTTGGATAGACCCTTTAAGTAGGATATAGTGTCCTTCTTCATCTCTTATTACAGTCTTTGGTTTAAAATCTAATTTGTCTGATATAAGGATTGCCACCCCAGCTTTCTTTTGATATCCCATTATCATGGTAAATGGTTTTTCACCCCCTCACTTTCAATCTGGGGGTGACTTTGGGTCTAAAATGAGTCTCTTGCAGACAGCATATCAATGGGTCTTGTTTTTTTATACAATCTGATAGCCTGTGTCTTTTGATTAGGGCATTTAGCCCATTTACATTCAGGGAAACTATTGAAAGATAGGAATTTAGTGCCATTGTATTGCCTGTAAGGTGACTGTTACTGTGTATTGTCTGTGTTCCTTTCTGGTCTATGTTACTTTTAGGCTCTCTCTTTGCTTAGAGGACCCCTTTCAATATTTCTTGTAGGCCTGGTTTCGTGTTTGCAAATTCCTTTAGTTTTTGTTTGTCCTGGAAGCTTTTTATCTCTCCTTCAATTTTCAATGACAGCCTAGCTGGATATAGTATTCTTGGCTGCATATTTTTCTCATTTAGTGCTCTGAAGATATCATGCCAGTCTTTTCTGGCTTGCCAGGTCTCTGTGGATAGGTCTGTTGCCAATCTAATGTTTCTACCATTGTAGGTTACATATCTCTTCTCCCGAGCTGCTTTCAGGATTTTCTCTTCGTCTCTGAGACTCTTAAGTTCTACTATTAGATGTCGGGGTGTTGACCTATTTTTATTGATTTTGAGGGGGGCTCTCTATGTCTCCTGGATTTTGGTGCCTGTTTTCTTCCCCAAATTAGGGAAGTTCTCTGCTATAATTTGCTCTGATATACCTTCTGCCCCTCTCTCTCTTTCTTCTTCTGGGATTCCAATTATTCTAATGTTTTGTCTTATGGTATCACTTATTTCTTGAATTCTTCCCTCGTGATCCAGTAGTTGTTTATCTCTCTTTTTCTCAGCTTCTTTTTTTTCCATCATTTGGTCTTCTATATCACTAATTCTCTCTTCTGCCGCATTTATCCTAGCAGTTAGTGCCTCCATTTTTTATTGCACCTCATTAATAGCCTTTTTGATTTCGACTTGGTTAGATTTTAGTTCTTTTATTTCTCCAGAGAGGGTTTCTCTAATATCTTCCATGCTTTTTTCAAGCCCAGCTAGTATCTTTAAAATCATCATTCTGAACTCTAGTTCTGACATTTTACTAATGTCTGTATTGATTAGGTCCCTGGCAGTCAGTACTGCCTCTTTTTCTTTTTTTTTTGAGGTGATTTTTTTCCGTCTTGTCATTTTGTCCAGAGGACAATAGATGAATGAGAGAACAAAATGCTAACAAGGTAACAATGACCCCAGAAAAGTATACACTAAACAAATCAGGAGACACCTGAACCTGGGGGAAAAGAAAGGCATAGAAAGAAAAAAAAAAAAAAGAAAAAGATACAAAGAAAAAAAGAATATGATCAAATATGATCAGGCTGGTGCATAGATCAGTGCCACACACTAGACTTTGGGTGTATTTTGGTCTTTTAGAAGAAACTGCCTCCCGAAATTTTAAAGAAAGAAAAGCTCATATATGTACAAAAATAAGGGTAAATACGATGAAGGGATGGAATATGACTGTAAAGATGAAAATTATAAGAGATTTTATAAAAGGAATTGATAAGAAGTTGGTTGTAAAAAGAAAGAAGAGAAATTAAAAAAAAAAAAAAGGGAGAGAATGTGTTCAGGCAGGAGACTAGAACAAAGCCATACACTAGAGATTTAGGGTATATTTTGGTCTGTTGGAAGAAACTGTATCCCAAAATTTTGAAGAGACAACTTATATATATACCAAAAATAAGGCTAACTACTATGAAGGGACAGAATATGACTCTAAAAATGAAAAATAAGAAGGATTTTTAAAAAAGGTATTGATAAGATGTTTGTTGAAAAAGGGAAAAAGAAAAATTCAAAAAAAAAATAGAAAAAGAAAAAAGAAAATTAAAAAAATTAACTTTGAAAGACTAAAGAATCAGGGGGAAAAAGTCATGGATTCTATGTGCATTATTCCCCTAGCGCTGGAGTTCTGCCGTTCTCATTGATCAGTAAACTTGGTCTTGGCTGGCTGTTCTTGCTGATCTTCTGGGGGAGGGGCCTGTTGCCGTGGTTCCCAAATGTCTTTGCTGGAGGTGGAATTGCCCTGCCCTTGCTGGGGGGCCAGGCTAAGTAACCTGCTCGGATTTGCTCTCTGGAGCTTTTGTTCCCTGCAAGCTTTTGGTACAGCTTTGGAGGACGAGAGTGAAAATGGCGGCCTCCCAATCTCCACCCCGGAGGAGCCGAGAACTCGGGGCCCTGCTCCTCAGTGTGCCCCCAGAGAAAAGCAGTCAGTCGCTCCTGTCTCCCCGGTCTCCGGCCGCACTCTGTGCTCACCCGGCCTGTGACTGAGCGTTTCTATCTCTGGCACACGACCCCGTGTGGAGTCTGCAAACCCAGCAGATCCCTGCAGTGCGCTCCCATACCGCTCCTCCCGGGGGAGGAAGGGGAGTCTCCCCGGCTCTGCAGCTTGTTGGGTCCCTGATGGGGGAGCAGTGGACCGACTGTGCAGCTGATCATGGTTTATGACAACCCCGAGCTGAGAGCCCGCTCCTCGGCTCCAACTCTGCAGCCGGCTTCCCCGCTCCCATACCTGGGAGCTCTGCCGCATTCAGGCACCCCCGGTCTTTCTGTGACCCCGAGGGTCCTGAGACCACACTGTCCCGCGTGGGTTCCATCCCCCGCTTAGCCACCAGAGTGACGTCCCTCAGCGGAGCAGACTTCTAAAAGTTCCGATTTTGGGCTCTGCTGCTCTATCACTTGCCAGAAGCGGCTGACGGAGGCCCCTCCCCCACCTTCTATCCTCCCGAATATCCCCTTGGATTCACTTCTCCGCACATCTTACCTCCCAGAAAGTGGTTGCTTTTCTGTTCAGAGAGTTGCTGCTATTCTTTTCTTTGATCTCCTGTTGAGTTCATAGGTGGTCAGAATGATTTGATCCCTATCTAGCTGAATTCTGGGACCAGACGAAATTTAGGTCTCCTACTCCTGAGCCACATTTCTTGCAAGCTCTGCCCACTGGGAGCATTTCTTTTCACCCTCATCCATTAGGTCCATCCCAAGTGGGACAGCAGGCTGCAGCAATCCATTTTGGACAAGGATGCATATATCTAGCTAGCCTATCCTTGAAATTGGCCTGAGATCTTTCCTTCTTGGTCAATATTTTCAATGAATGAATAAGTCTGAATTGAGCAAAAGACATCATTTTAGAAATACAGATGCTTTGGGAGTCTGTACCACCAGTTCCTGTGGTTTTCTTTTGCTTTCTGAAGCTATTCCAGCCTGATCCTAAATGTACTATTTCCAGTGTACAAAGGATTGCTGTGGTTCCTGACTTAGTTAATTGGATAATACCCAACTCATGGTGGGAAGCTCTGATCGCATAGTTAATTGATGACCCATGGTGAGATACTCAGTGTCTACTAGAACTTAATAACATACCAAAAACCATTTTCCACTGATGACGTGTCTTTTTTATGTGTATAGTAAACTTCAATAAAAGGCTTGAAAAAGATTCAAAGTTTCTCTCACTAAATGCTGTGCCTCTTTCTTGGTGAAAGGTACAAGGAGTAACAATTAGGCCTTTACCCTGAATGTGATTTCTTAGCATAACTTCCAGACTATTTATATTAGTCTGCTGGGGCTGCCATAACAGAATACCATAGACTCTGTGGATTAAATGATAGAATTTTTTTTCACAGTTCTGGAAGCTAGATGTCTATGATCAGGGTGCACATTCTGGCCAATTTGGTTTCTGGTGAGAGCTCTCTTCCTGGCTTGCAGACAGCTTCCTTCCCACTGTGTCCTCACCTGGCCTTTTCTCCTCCTTGCGTGGGGAGGAAGTAGGCTCTCTGGTATCTCTTCCTATAAAAACACTAATCTTACTAGATCAGGGCCTCATTCTTATGACCTCATTTAAACTTAGCTACTTCTTTTCCAAATATGGCCACACTGGGCATTAGAGCTTCAACATATGAATTTTGGGGAGGCACATACATTCAATCCATAACACCATTTAATCCCTAAAAAACGTGATATTGCAGACTCTGAAACTTCGTCTGGTTTTTCTCACCCTGTGGCACACATGACTTTTACTAGGTCATTCAAAGTATGTGCCATTTTTACTCACCATCACATGGGAAGATTAATGTCAAAGGCTTCTTCTTGGCCCTTTTTATCATCATGGCTCCTATGTCTATAATTCAGAGAACCATTATGAGGGTTCTGCTAGCTTCTCAGAGACCCACTATATTCTCAGAGACCAAAGAAATGATCATGGGGAAATTTTCAAATGCTAATCTTTGGCTTTCATGCTAGTTGGAAGATCTAGCTGGTAGATGGAATCAGGATTTTTGAAAGCACCCCAGATGATTTCAATGAGTAGCAAGGTTTGGGAATGACTGCTATATACAAGTGGACTCACAGTGACACAGACTTGAGCGAGTACTCTTCTTATCACCTGGCCTCTGTGAGCCCCATTCTAACTGGAGGACCATTACAATAGCTCAGGTTCACTTCAGCTCACACTCTGCTTCCAACAGACATAGGAAGATCTGTGCTTTCCCACTTCCCCAGTGCACAGCCTCATGGCTACCTGCCCCTTTGGAATGGTTTGAAGAGTTCTACTTCAAGAGGGTCCAGTGTTACTTTTTTCCAATGAGATTTGGGCATTAAAAATAGCTTAGGTTGAAATATTGGGTAAAGGTTTTCAATTTTTCATCACACCATCTGATTTCAGTCTTTCGTTTATTTGTTGTCTTTGTTGTTGTTGGGTTTTTTGTGGGGGTGGGGTAGAGGATTAAAAAGATCTAAACGTACCGCATTTGTCTATCTATCTTGCACCTAGGAATACCATGGACTAAAAGCCATCATGACACATCAAGGATCAAGACTGTCTGGTTGCCACCTTGGGCCTTTCTGCCCATTTTATTCATTATGTGTACTTTGACCCTATGAATTAGATATCACCAATGGCCTTTGTCATTTCTGAGCCATTCATGGTATTAGGGAGCCCAGTCACACAGCAGTGTCTCCTATTGGCAACTCCAAACTGTAAAGAACAACCACCACCAATCTTTTCAATATTCTTTTCTTAGTGATGGCATGTACTTTAGGTCCTCCAAGGGAACATAGTCAGATGGTGGGTTCTCTTGCCTTGCAAAATAAATCATTACCTGCCTCCTGAGCTTCTTGAATTTTTCTCAATACTATGGCAATACTGTTCCAATATCTCCATCCCAATTATTAGAGCTGGTGTGTCCACGTCTCAAGGAGACCTCCTAGGATTATAGTGTACTCAGCTTCCAGTGTGCTTTCTGGGAAATTAAACTCAAAGTCGTGCCAGAGCAAACTCAGAGCAGGCTTACATGACAATAAATTCTTCTTTACTCGTTTTTATATTCCACATTCCTCCATTTCACCTCAAGATCCACTCCCTAGTACATGCTGGAATGCTAGAACATAGTAGCCATATTTTACAATTGTTTTAGTGTTTTGATATTTCCTACCAGAACAATGATTATATTTTTCCACATGACCCATAATTAAACCTGATTCTAGTGATTAAACTAGAGGTAAAGAATGGAGGTAAATCTGGACTTGAGACACATTTACCTCAGGGGAGACCTTTACAGGGACTCTAGGGACAAATATGCCATTCTTCTCTAGCAAGGAGGTTTCCGGACAATGTAAGGATCCAAGATCCTCAGGCTCATTCTCCCAAATGTTCATGCCTAGGTGTCATGTGTCCTCTATTATCCTGGCACTTTAACATAGGACCCCATTGAGACATTTATTCTCCTTATTAGTTTTGCTAACCCCCATACTTAAATGTCTGGTTTACAGCACAATCTATCCTGCAGCCTCAGAAGGTAGTAACTCTTTACACATGGAAGCCTCTGGCTTTCACAGCATGTTTGAAGTTGATGATTATCAGCTAAAAACCTGTTATTTTATTTTTGCTCAAGTCTTCTAAAACAGATAATGGACTACTGGCCTACACTTACAATGGACTTCAATTGTTCAAGACCAGTCAATAGTTAACTTCTACTCATCCTAATCCACAACTGGTGAGAGTTCTAGTAGTTGTAATGCTATTAAATGACTCATGGCTTACAACCTTACACCTGGCTCTTATTTCCATAGAACCAGTGAGTGGCCCAGTACCAGAATCTCCTCTTTAAGATCTGTTTTCTAGGATATTTCTAGTACCAATATTCTTAGTCTTGGTATATTTTCAGCATAAACAGAGCTCAGACATTAGCTTGTGTGCAGGTGGTTTGTTTGGAAAGTGGTCACAGGGCACTAAATATGGAAGCAAGGAGGTTGAAATGGGGAAGGGGGATCCAGTACAGTGTGCATTATTGATCTGATCACTGTGGAGGACAACTGAAACTCAGCCAATTGGGTCCCTCTGAGAAAATGCACAGAATAATCCTCAGCTTTGTGTTCCTGAGGGATAGCAGGAAGGGACAGTTATCTTCCTGATCCTTTTTCTATTGCTCAAGATTGCTCCATGGGCTGTTAGCTCTTCATCACAACCAGTTTGTGCATGCATGATTTTAGTGATTTTCTATGTGATTCCCTGCCACAACATCGGGGAGCCTTGGTACAGAAAGCAAGAAGTACAATTCAGGTGGGGTGATAAAATGCTGCTTGCCATAGTAGTGCTTGGAGTAAAAAGTAAGTCAAGGGGATGAGAGATAATATCTGATCCATTAACAAAGTTATGTTTTATGTTTAAATATACATTTATTAAAGGATACTTATGCTAATCAAGGAAAATGAGAATATCCTCTTTTTAATGTTCTTACAAGGATCTGTATTTTCAATTCCTCGTTTTAGTCTGAAGTACTGCTAATTTGCATGAAGCAAGTTTGTGCACTGGTGTGTGTATATATGTATATAGGTCAGATGCTTTTGAAGTCAATAGAAATAGAACCACAAAATATTAAATCTTGAATCTAACAAGTGTATTTATTCAACAAATGAATAAATTAGAGTTCATACAGGTTACATGGTTGCCATATAATCACACATTAAATTAGTGTCAGGTCCAGGAACATGACATTGACCATTTGACTCTTCACATGGTCTTTTTCTCACTATTCCTTGTCATCTTTTCTATTCAGGGTAGAATTGTATGATCACAGATAACAACATACCGACACTGCTTGACTGTCACTTACAAATAATAAAATGAGAATAGGTGAGTTTCTCAATAATATAATTCTTATTAAATTTACAGAGGAGATTTCTCTGGGGCACTAGCAAGGGGAATTTGGGGAATAGGCAAATATATATGAACAGCTGTTCTTACCAGAAAAAAAATTCAGAGAAACTAAACTCATTTCATCTTAAAATTAAATCTTTTTCTTCAAGGCTGTATAAACTAAGATTTCATGATGAGATGAATAATTCCAAGGAGATTTTTACTACCAAGTCAGACATGTTGTTAACATATTTGGATAATAATCCCTTGGATTTATTTGTTCATGAGCTAGAACTTATTAGAAATATGTATAATATCATTTCTCCTCTTTGATAATTACTCTTATATAATTCTTCTACTCATGGTTATACTTTGTTACACTGATATGCACCCATTTCACATGTTGTCTTAGATTGAATAATTTATGTTTTTTCCTATCCCTGATTCTAATTGTTCTTCCCAAAACATAAACTCTGTTTGTATAGCTTATGACAAAATTTGTTAAGTATCTGTACCATAATAAAGAATATATCTGGTCTTTGTCCTTAGTTCCTGACACAGAGCTTTGAAAATGTCCAGAATTTCTGAATGATTAGAAAGTCTTTGTGGGGGCTCCTGGGTGGCTCAGTAAGTTAAGTGTCTGTCTTCGGTTCAGGTCGTGATCCCAGGGTCCTGGAATCGAGCCCCACATTTGGCTCCCTGCTTGGTGGGGAGCCTGCTCCTGCCTCTCCCTCTGCTTGGTGCTCCCCCTGGCTTGTGCTCTCTCTCTGTCAAATAAATAAATAAAATCTTAAAAAAATTTTTTTTAATTAAAAAAAAGAAATCTTTGTGGTCTTTTTGTTTGTTTGTTTTTGGTTTTTGGTTTTTTGGCTTTTTTATAGAAAGCTCCTCTCAACCATACCTGAGTAAATGCTAATGAAGTGATTCATGGTGGGTCCCTAATAGTTTCAGAGAAGAAGTTGGCCATGCCAAAGAGACCAAACATTCATTAAAGGATTGGAACTTTCTGTTTCATTCTGTGACTTCCCTGGAGAGGAAGGAGCTGGAGATTGAGTTCAATCATTTGGCCAAAGATTTAATTAATCATGTCTATGTAATGGAATTCCAGATACAAATGCTGAGCAGTGAGGTTTGTGAATATATCAATGACTGGGAGGGTGATGCACCCCAACTCCATGGGGACAGAAACTCCTCTGCTTGGGACCCTTTCAGACCTGCCTTATGTGTCTTTTCAATTTGGCTATTCCTGAGCTGTATCTGTCATAATAAAACTGTAGTCAAAAGTATAGTGTTTTCAGTGAGTTTGTGAGTCATTCCAGCAAATTATCTGGGCTAAAGAAGGGGTTGTGGGAACCCACAAATTTTTATCTAAATCAAACAGAAGTTTGGGTGCCTTCGGGAAACCCAACACTTGAGACTGGTATCTGAAGTGGGGAGAGTCTTGTGAGATGAAGCTTTTAAATTGTGAGGTCTGCACTAACTCCGGGTAGTACCAGAATTAAAACAAATTCTAGAATACCCAGTGGTATTATAGCATTAAGGTTGGAAGGTAGCATCACTTGTTCTATAAATTACCTACTCTGACATTATGGTGCCATTTTCTTGAATCTTTAAGTAATTAATAGCTCTAAAATTCTTCAACCTTCTTATAGTCAACACCAAGTTTGTCAGTATTATCTCAAGATAGTTAGGAGAGAGCTTGGTTTGGGGGAAAACCAGAAAAAAAGTGAGTTATTAGCTTTTCTGAAAAATTATCCCCAGATGGGCTTTGGTTGGATTTTTCTTCCCCAAGCTAAGACTAGTCTTGCAATTAAATTGAGATTTTATCTGCTCATTCTTTGGATAGCTAAGCTTATACCTAGATAGACACCTAGAGATAATCTGTTGTATAAAATTCTACAGATTAGCAGAATTTTCTGCTTTTGTGATCATCTGACTATTTTAGAAAGTCATATGTTTTTCCACTAAAAAAATTACAATAGCAATTAAGTTTCGATCTTGGCAACATCATTGATAGTCTCATATTAGAAAGTTGCCAAAAAATGTTCTTTGAAGTTATGAGGTAACAATGTCAATTTTGCTATCGAAAGTGGATAACATTTTTTTCCTGTGTGGTAACATTAAACCCCATTAAATGTACTAAAGGGTAAACAGAATTTTGTAAATGAGTCAAAGATAAAAGTAAATGAGATCCACACAAATATCTTATAAAGGACATGTAGCACTTGGTATGCTTTTGCTTGAGGAAGAGAAGCCTAAACAGTGAAGAGTATGTGTATGTGTGTTAGGAGTGCTTCCAACATTGCACCGAGGAAGTTGATATAGAGAGCTTTTATCCTAATATAGCTGCAGAAAAATCTTGGGGGAAAAAAAAAAACAACAAGAAAAAAATTGCTGAACATCCTTATTTGTATAAAAGTTGCATCTGCAATATTTAAAAGTGAACAAACTAGGGGCACCCAGCTGGCTCAGTCATGATCACAGGGGTCATGACTTCAAGCCCCACATGGGGCTTTCAAAAAAGGAAAGGAAAAAAAAAAAGAAGAAGAAAGTAGAAAATAAATAATATCTAATTTATCTCAAAAACCTGGGGAGGGGAAATGCCATATGACAGAAATGAAGAGTGACCTCGAAGTCTAAGTAGAAAATAGAAGAGAGTGGAATCATACTGGACCTTAGATGGATTTTAAGTATTTTAATTATTTAATTTATTTATGTATGTATTTATTTGAGAGAGAGGGAGAGCCCAAGTGGGGAGGGCAGAGGGAGAGAAAGAATCCCAAGCAGGCTCCACAGTCAGAGCAAGCCCAACATGGGGTTCGATCTCATGACCCTATCATGACCTGAGCCAAAATCAGGAGTCAGAGGATTAACAGACTGAGCCATCCAGGGGCTCCGGGTGTTAAGCATTTTGAACCCAGGTAGGAGTAGGGATGTTATCTTACACCTTCCTAGACTTAGACTTGGACTTAGAAGAATGCCCAGAGCTTCAAAAGGTTTCTTCACATGTGAAATAGTTACTCAAAATGCTTTTTTCAGAACCTTCAACTTGGAGTAAGGATAGGCTGAGTAACACTTTCACTGAAAACAACTAAAAAGACTGTATGCAATATTTTTATAAAATATTTTTGACAGCTCCAGAAAGCTTACAGACAGTGAGAAATTACTTGGCCAATATTCAAAGAGAAGGTGAGGACCCAGAGAGAAAAGCCCAACACTTAAAGTTGTTTTTGTTTTGAGGGAAATTGTCCATCCAGAAGGGTGCATAAAAAGCTCAGTTGTAAAGCAGTCTGTCCAAGTTAGGGAGTCTTAACCTTGCTCACCACAACTAATAAGATGGGGACCTAAATGTCAATACCCCCAAGAAAAGGTGACCCCAAATTAAAGTAATCATAAGAAGCCTTTGCATGAGTGGTAGATGGAACCTTGAAGCTTGAATTTTGATTAAGCTCATTCCAGATTGTTTGTACCAATGAAAGTCCATTAAAGTCTTCTCAGAAAGAAGATACTACATCATGGACCTCAAATTATTAATAAAAATAATTATTCAATGGCAATGATCAGACACAGAAACAACACACCCCAAGGGAAACCATCACAAACAAGACCCAACAGGGACAATCACAAAGACTTCCCATATTGTATTTATCAGACACAGATCGTAAAACATCTATTTGTACTATGTGCAAAGAATTATTTTAAATTTCTATTCTTCTGATAAGAAGTAGATCAATGAACCTGTTCAGCAGCAAAGCATGACTGAGAGGGTGGGAACAAGAAATTGGTTTTGGAGGATGGTCCATGAATGTAGAGGGGAAAATGAGAGCCACAGAGAATTAACACCAGGCACTGAAACCTAAAGCAGTTTGATGACTGGATTTCAAAACTACTTGAGGCTGGTGACTCCTTTTAACCTTTCAGTTTCCTTCTTTTTGAACTGGAATATCTATGACTATTTTGCTAAGCCTGAACCACCACTGTATATTGGGAGTACTGGGGGCACATAACTCCATCTTTAGTTTCTTGGGTCAACAGATGAAGCAGCCTTGGGAGCCTCCTTGGCACCTGATTTAGATGATGAATGAGATTTTGGACTTTCAAGTTAATAATATTTAGATGAGGTTTTGGACTTCGATAAACTGATACTAAACTGATACTGTTATGGGAATAGACCCTTATGGACTGTATCAGTCAGAGGTCTACTAGAGTAACAGAGCCAGTAGAAGATATATATACATTTATATATATCTACATATAGATATAGTAAGTATATAGGATATATATATACACACACACACACACATATATAGTGTTATATATGTGTATATATATTATATTTTAAATATATTACATATACACATATATATGTATAGAACAAATAGATTTACTGCATGGATAGGCAAATACAAAATCCATAGAGCAGGGTATTGGGAAGAATAGGCTGGAAACACAGATGCTGCCATCCAACACAGGTGGAATTTCTTCTTCTCAGTTCTGTTCTTAAAATCTTTCAACTGATTGAATCATACCACATAGACTATCAAAGACAATCTCCTTTACATAAAGTCAACTAGTTGTAGATATTAATCATATCTATAAAATACCTTTACACTGACTCCTAGATCAGTGTTTGCTGGAATACTGGGAACTCTAGCCTAGCCAAATTGACAAAGGGTGGGAGTCAATGAATTGTGCATTTTGGAAAGATGTGCATCTGGAGGGCCAGAGACACCCTTTGAAAAGCAGAATTTTAAAAATAACTCTCCAAATTCCAATCCCCTGGTTATTCAATTAAACACAAATCTTGGTACTGCCATAAAGAGAGTTTGCAGGTAAAATTGAAGTGCCAAGTCATTTGACCTTCAGTTAGGAAATTATCCCAGTAACCAGGCAAATCCTTTAGAATTAAAGTTTTCTCTGGCTGGTCAGAGAGATTTGAAGTGTATGAATATTTCAACATGCCATTGCTGATTAGAAGGAACGAGTCACATGCAAAGACTAAAGAGAGGCTTCTAGAAGTTGACAGCAGCCATAAAAAAACACACCAAAAAACCATTATTGAAATGTTTGTACACTTAAGGCACAAATACCATATTATAACCATGAACTATTAAGATAAGTTTTGCCTTCTCCCTGACTTCCCTGATCTTGGAAAAGCTCATAACACCTCCATGAGTGGAGGAGAAGTTGAACAGAAAAAATAGGGAAAATGTAAAAGAACAGAGCACTCCCCTTTCCTTTCTTTGAGTTAGCAGAATTCACAGGTCAGATTTGAGTAGTATTAGAAGTTTTCAATTGGATGAGAGATTGAAATCCAGATTATATTCCAACTGCACATTTTAAGGCTAAAAATGTCTGTTGTAGTGCCTGAAAATTGCTGGAGAAGCTACGAGCTGTACCCAAGACATAATCAGAGATGAGGAAGGGACACTTGATGGAATGGACTGGAAAGGCAGTTTCATGAGAAGCAAGATCTTGTGAATGAACTCACTGTACTGCATCAATCCCACAAAATACAAGTAACTTTGGGGATAGGAAAGGAAGATTTCAAAACAGGTGGAACTAAAGCACCAGCACTCTCAGTTTACTGTACCAACACACTGTTTGTTTCCTCAAATTTTGTCCACAACTCTGTAGTCTTTTTATTAAAATCTTCTCAATTATTCAGTGATAGTGGGCTATCTATTTACAGCCCAGAGCCTAACAGATATGTATACAGAAGAAATAAGGTGTAGATTGCAATGATTATAAGATAATCTTTCAGAAAAAAAGGATTATTATGGATAGAGAGAATCACAAATAATAAATTTAACAGCTCATTAGAAGAAAATAAAAACTAAAACTTTTATGTGTCAAAAAGCATTGCTATTGAATTGTGTAAGACTGATGAATCACACACCTGTACCCCTGAAACAAATAATACATTATATGTTAATTTAAAAAAAAAAAAGCATTGCTATTGAAGCCAAAATTTAAAGAAATACGAAAATAAAGTTAAAAATCCAAAATAACAGTAAGGTATTTTAATACATTTCTCTCGGGATCAAACACTTCTAATAGGAAATAAATATTAAGGAAACAGTACAACTAGCAAGCTTCATCTAATGAATATAGACAGTAACCAAGGCTAACTATGTAAAGACTTCATGTTATTTTGATATGTTATTATGAAATATTTTGTACATCCTAAAACATATAAGGAGTAATTTAAAATATAGACATGTATCTAGCACTTGTTGGGAAATAATTCTCTATAAGTTTATTGCGTCTAGCTTGTCTTGTTCCAGCTTTTGTTGGAGGTGACATGTTATCTTCCTCTGAAGTGGATGGTGGATTTGAAATCCAACATAAGAGAAAGAATGTCTTTATTAAGGGACAAAGATTGAGCAGGTTTATTAGCAGCTTGCTTTTAAGGTTGGAGTCCCCCAAGCTTGGAGTTCTCTAACAATGACACAGACCCACTATGCATGCGCTATCCACTTGGGTCCACCTTCCCATCATGCCATGGGATTTGGGATGCAAGAGGAACTGATGTGCACATTTAAGTCTAGGGTTGATGACAGCTTCCTAATTTTGCTAGGCCCTGAGTGCCTCACTATCTCTCCTTGTTTGCTCCCTTAATCCTGCCCACATAGCTGAAAATTGGATGTAAGGTTTTACTCTGAGCAAGATGAGAACTCACTGATGAGTTGAACAGAGGTAACATGATCTGAAAAGTTTAAAAGGAGTGCTCTGGCCACTCTGTTGTGAATGGATAGATGTGATGAAAGCATGAGAACAGGAACCAATTTAGAAAATGATACTTTAATATGCAGAGAAGTGATGGTGACCAAGATCATATGGCCACACGGACTGGGTTTGAAGCTTCTTACTTTGGGGAATTCTCAGTTGTGTAGATTATTAGTGGAAGCTAGTGGGCTACAACCTAATATACAGCAGATCTTCCCTACCCCACCTTTTGGCAGCCATGACATACCATGTGGCTATGACTTGGCCAACTGAATCTGAACTTGTGACCAAAAGTGGAGCAATAGCTGAGGACCTGTTTCAGAGGCCCATGAAGCAGCAACAGCCGTGGTTTACTGCAGCAATGGTAGTGTCCAGGGTCAGTGTCATCCAGCCATGGGGACAGTTCATCCTCAAGTAAAAGGTGCTATAACCTGCTCATACTATTCAGTCTCCAGAGTGCTGCTAGTTTTTGTTCAATTTAAATTTGTGAGCTTCTGTATTTTTCTTGCATAAGAGAGGTAGCTTTTTTCCCCCTTCTTTCTTATACTCAGAATATCAAAGACTTTGAACCAAGATCACATTTCACCTCCTCCAGTTTCCAGAGATGTGGCTTTGGACAAATTGCAGATTCTCTAGAGTAAGGGCACTCAGCTCTCTTGTGGGAATGAAATAAAATAAACAAAGTGCTTATCTCCGAACCTGGAACATGAGAAGTACAGTCCAAAGGTAAGTACTAGAACTGCCCTTGTTAATACTCTTTAAAAATAAGTTAACCAAGAATCAGGTCATTTGTGACTTTTCCAAGAAATGTATTTTCTCTGGAGCTTTTGTAAATGCAAATGAAGATGAGTATAAGGAGAGTCTTTAGATATTTTCTTTCTTTACTATGTTAGATGCATAGATGTGATTTTAAAACTTGGAGGTTTCTTAAGAGTTATGTTGACTTTCCTGTCTGGGATAATATGGAAAAAATGAACCCTCAATCATGCTTCAGCATTCTAGGGTAGTAATGATGAGTTATGTCCTATTGACTATTTCCTTCTATGGCCAATTGTCCTAAAGCTTCATGAGCTCAGCGGGCAGCAATCTCATTTTTCTCAAATTGTCTCACAACGTGTGAACCAAATTCTTTTCAAACAAAGTAGATTCTCAACCCTACAAAAGTCGCTCTCATCTTTCCCATTGAGAGATATTTTAAACAAGAGTAAACACAGACAATCTGAACTCTTGCCACTCCCTTTCAATGCTTCCAAATCTATTTTAATCAAATCTTTCATAATTATGTCTCAGAAAGCTTGGCTTAATTATGAATGCCTGATGAACCACAAAACTGAAAATAAATTCATGTTTTTCATGAATGTGTCATTGGTAATAGACTGTTTTCTATAGTGTCTGTTTGGACATTCAAGAGTACTGCATTAGTAAGTTTTTCATGATCCCTATGTCAAGAGACTTACAGCGGAAGAGCTTTATGTTCAGTTGGAAAACCCCTATGGGCTGAAGTCATTATGTCAAAGACATTTGAAAGTTTCCACCAAAAGAACTCAAAATCAACTTCAAAATAATTTCAAATTACATTTAACAGTATACACTGTTCACCTGTGCATTCTGCATTGCAAAGCATAAAAGTTTGTCAACGATTATTCACACTCTTGCAGGTAAAATTCATGTGGATAACCAAAAACGCAAAATTAATGAGGAAATATAAAATGTTTTTATTTTTATACAAAATAGATTAGTTAATGAAATTAGATTTTTTGAGGTGGTATGGAGTTTGTAAAAAATAAACTAAATAATGAAGTTAAATTTAACAGGGTATGGAGATAATTGTCACTTAAAAAAAATGAAGATATCTCATCAGAAGGTATGTGTGAAATCATCGGTTGGGGGTGAAGGATGGAGGAGAGAGTGTTGACTATGCTTGCATTTGAGTGTCTATCTGGTCTATTTCTAAGTACACTATATTCCTCTCCAAGTATTTATGAGCTCCACTGGGAAACAATGAAATATAATTCTAGTTAGCTTATTTACTTTTTGACAGCCTTAAGAACTTTATTTGAAATTTCCATCATGGAACACCCATTATTTGATTAGGAATGCATTAGCTGAGCAAACATTTCTGTAAAAATAAATATAAATCTGATTATATTTGGTGGGTTTAAAAAAGCACTCAAATTCTTAGACTAAAACCTAATGTTTGGTTTTCTTTTTGTTTCTTTTTCTAGTATCAGTCCTCTAAAAACACTTGACTTGTATCTAGGATTTATATTGAGGGAGGAATTTCAATTCAGTTCAAAAACCTCATAAATACCTCAGTGGAACAAGATATTTAATATTCTCCACACAGTTTTATTTTTACTTTATATAGAAAAATAAATTTGTTTCCCATTATTTGAAGGATATACCCTGGGCATTTTTTTCTGAGGTGATGATGGATTTATACTGACCCAGAAGCATCAGATCATTTATATTTTTATACATTAAAAGTATTTACTTCTTTTGTCCACAGTGTTCCAGGTAGTATATTAGTTGCTCTTGGCACAAAGAATAAGACAAAGGTTTTGCCCTCAAGAATGTCAAAATATAGAGCAAAAAAAAGAAATGTTAAAAGGAAACAAAACACAACAAAAAACCCCTTAAGATTTGGTATGATATGTGCAAGATATTATAGGAACACAGAGGGAAAAATGATTACAGTTGTCTGAAGGTAGTGACAGAAAATATTATTTAATCTGAGTTTTGAATGATGAGTATGAATTTTCCAGAGTGTTAGTCAGAAAGAACAGATGATAGAGCATCATGCCTTTCAGGAAATTGAGCAATTTATTCTTGAGGATTAAGGAAAGAAATAGAGACACAAAAATAAACTCTTAAGATCATGTTAAAGAACTGGAACATAATGTTTTGAGCAATTCCGGTTACACTGAAGAATGTTGTGCCCATGAGAATGGGAATAGACCACAAAGAAACCAACTCAAGTGTTAAGAATGGGGCTCTCTGCTAATGTAAGAAAGAAATCAGGTATACCTGAACCAAAGGAATAGCACTGAAATTAGAGAAATAGGAAGAGATGAGAAAGATGTTTAGATGATGACTTAGATTAAATTTGTGAATTAAATCTATATAGGTGATGCTATCAAGAAAAAGAAATCCAAGTTTGCCAAGTGTTTGTTACCACAGCTTTGTAGTATATCTTGAAAACTGTGATTGTGAGACCTCTATCTTTGTTCTTTTTTCTCAAGATTGCTTTGACTATTCAGGATCTTTTATGGGTTCCATATAAATTTTAGTATTATTTGTACTAGTTCCATGAAAAATGCTGTTGGTATTTTGATATGGATTGCATGAAATCTGCAGATTGCTTTGGGTAGTATAGACATTTTAACAATACTGTGAAAATGTCATATAAGTGGTGAATCATTGAGAAGATAAATATCAATGAAATATGCTTGTAGGAGTTAAATAAGAGCCTGATTCTTATTGCCACACTGGGTCTTTTCAGTTCTTGAACTATATTCCAACATCTTTGAAATACCACTGAAGGGTTGTTCCTAAAATCCCAGGAGATGTCCGTCTCCTTCATTGCTATACCTATCTCTAAAATAAGCTCCTATTTCTGGAGGCACTGAGTGTATCTATTTCTCATCAAAACAATAAAATCAAAAAGAAATTACACAAATTGTCATTAATTTTGCTATCAAGACATTATCATTTTTCTTAGGAATTATGTATATCAATCTGATAGTCAAATATAGATCTAGAGGAAGAGGCTTTTAATGAGCTAGAAAAGGTAGGGACAGACAATAGACCAGATGTTCTTCCTGTTAGCAAATATCAGGTACTGTATAGATATATATCTTTATTTTGCCAATCAAGGAAATTTTTTAGAAAAAATGATAGGAGGGGTACCCAACTGGCTCAGCCGTTTAAACAATCGGCTCTTGGTTTTGGCTCAGGTCATGATCTCAGGGTCATGAGATCAAGCTCCACCATGAGCCCCAAGTCAGGCTCCACACTCAGTGTGGAGTGTGCTTAAGACTCTCTTTCCCTCTCCCCCCATGATGCCTCTCTTTCTCTCAAATAAATAAATCTTAAAAAACAAAACAAAACAAATCGGAGGGGTAGACGAGCCATGAGAGACAATGGACTCTGAAAAACAAACTGAGGGTTCTAGAGGGGAGGGGGTGAGGATGGGTTAGCCTGGTGATGGGTATTAAAGAGGGCACGTTCTGCATGGAGCACTGGGTGTTATGCACAAACAATGAATCATGGAACACTACATCTAAAACTAATGATGTAATGTATAGGGATTAACATAACAATAAAAAATAAAAAAACAAAACAGAAACTGCAGTCATATTAAAAATATATATGGCTAATTTGGATGATCTATATATTCCTTATATTAAAAATCTGAAATGTTTGGGTAATCTGTGTACTTGCAATATATTTTAAAATTTTGAAATAAGTTCAGAAATATTATACAGTCAGAGATTTTTATAATATGATTACCAGGTTTTTAAAAGTCAATTGGGTTAAGAATAAATATGCACAAATAAGATTTCAATAATAAAATTTAAAATTTTATTCAATAGGTACAATATTGAACTTTTTGCTTATAGAAAAGATATTATCTTTTAAAAAGCCTACCAGTTTAAAAAATATATGTATACTACACCACAAAGACAATCCTAAATTTACTAATAATGGGGCTATTAAAGATAATATTAATCTGTTCACCATAATGTAATACAATTTAATCATAAGGCAAGGTAAATTACCTCTTCCATGTAAAAATAACCCCAGTCCTTTACAAATTTTTAAATCCTAGATTATTTGTCAATAATAAAACTACTTAAAATGACATGATCCCTAATATAAAACATATATGTTATAGCCAAAGCCAGACACAGTAGAAAATACATAGGTATAAATGATCTCATTATTAAATAAGGCAGCATTAAGCTAAATACCATTGACTCTGCCTTCAAAGTATACCCAAAATCCAGTAAGTTCTCACTATAACTTACAACCTCTGTACCACCTTTGTCCAAAGCACAATGACACACATGTGGATTATTAAAATCAGCCCCCTAATCAGTGTTTCTGCTTCCATTTTTTTTCTAGGCTAGAACTATTTACAACACAAACCAGAATAATCCTGTTAAATTGTAAGTCAGATCATGTAACTCATCTGTATAAAATTCTTTGGTGGTTTTCCAACTTATTCAAGTCAAAATCAAAATCTTTATAATGATTTAAAGGATCCTGGGTGTCTGGGTGGCTCAGATGGTTAAGCGTCTGTCTTCGCTCAGGTAATGATCCCAGGGTCCCGGGATCGAATCCCACATTGGGCTCCCTGCTCAGTGGGGAGTCTGCTTCTCCCTCTGTCCCTCCCCCATGCTCCTGCACTCTCTCTCCGCCCCACCTGCATGCACAAAAATAAATAAAATCTTACAAAAATAAACAAAAAATAAACGATCCTACAGTCTTTCCTTAAGATTCCACTACTTTCTCTGCACTGCTCACCATTTTTCCCTTTGATCTCTCAGATTACTCTCCCCATCACTTACTTGTCTCCACAAACATGGCATGCTTGCTATTCCTTGAATTTGCCAAAAATACTCCAGCGTCTGGACTATCTAGAGTACAGTTCCTCCGAAAATCCATATAGCTAAGTTTTGTTTTTTTTTTAAAGCTTTATTTATTTATTTATTTATTTGAGAAAGATTGAAAGAGAGTGGGCATGAGCAGGAGGGGCAGACAGAGAGGGAGAGAGAATCTCACTCAAGCAGACTGTATGCTGAGCATGGAGCCCAATGTGGGGCTTGATCTCACCATCCTAAGATCATGACCTGAGCTGAAACCAAGAGTCCAATGCTTAACTGACTATGCCACCCAGGCACCCCTGGCTAAGTTTTTTATTCTATTAATTCTTGGGTCAAATGCCACTTTTTCAAGGTACCATTCACTTTCCATGTTATTGAAAATTGTAGTATTCTTTACAGCTATGAGCCTTTGCACTAATTTTCTCTATAGTACATTCACATTCTAACAGATTATGTAATATACTGATTGTTTGACTTTTTTTTCTGGTACCCTATACTAAAATGTAAACTGTGTGAAGGTAAGGATATTTGTCATTTTATTTATTTTTTTTTATTTTGTTCATTTGTAATTGATACATGTTTAGGGCATAAAACAATGCTGGCACAAAGTAGCTACTCAGTAAATGTGTGTTGAGGAGATGAACTTAAGACTTCATTATGTGAGTCTTAATAAGCAATTGCATAAATTGAAAGATACTACTGGTAGTGAACTGGAAGACAGGTCAAAAGAAAATATTGAAACTGAAATGGAAAGAAAAAATTATGAAAATTCATAAAAGAGAATTAGAGGCATGTGAGAAATGACAGATAACATGCATGTGAGTAGGGCATCCTAAGTAGAAATAAGTGGTTCAGAAGAAGGACCTGAACAGAGAAAATGGCCAAGATAGTCCAAAATTGATGAAAGATATCAACCCACAAATTCAATATGTTCTGTGAAGCAAAATGTATTAAAAAAAGAGAATCTCAACTAAGTTTATCATTGGAAGATTGGTGAAAACCAGAGAAAGAAAAAGTTTTAACAGTTGTTTGAAGTAAGAAGTACTATTAGGGAGGAAGAGAATATTGTATAATGACAGAGGAGTAAATTCACCAGGAAGACATAGAGATTCTAAATTTGTGTACAATCAAAAATATAACTTCAAAATTTGTAAAGCAAAATAAAAATTATAGAACTAAGAGGAGAAATCAAGAAAACCAAAAAAGTGGGGTAGTCTTACATATTTTCTCTATGACTAGTGCAATACAGATATAAAAATTTCATACAGATATTGAAGCTATAAAAATTGCTATAATAGTTATCCATTCCTGCATAAAAAAATCAGCACAAATTTAGTCTTAAACTACTCAATTACCTCAAAGTTTCTGTGGGTCAATAGTCCTGGCATGGCTTCATTGGGATCACTATCTCAGGTGAAAGTTGTAAGCAAGGTATCACCAAGAGCTACAGTCCCTCCTCAAGGCTTGACTGGGATCTGCCTTTGGGATCCCAAAGTGTGGGATCACACATTTCTTGGCACAATTGTTTCTTGAAGCCAGTTGGACCAAGAGCCCCGGTGTCTTGCCACCTGTTGACTAGATGTAACCCTCATTTTATAGCTTGTTTTGAGGCTCAGTTTCTTGTTACGTGGGTCCCCCTCATGCTGCTTGCTTTATCAAAACCAGCAAGACAAAGTCTCCTAGCAAGACCAATAGTCCGATCTTATATAACATAAACATACTCTATTCGTTGGAAGCAAGTCACAGGATCCACCAAACACCATGGGAGGGAATTACATAACTGTTTGATTACCCAGAGTTAAAAATAATTACAGGCCATCTTAGAGTATGTCCTTCACAAATGCAATTAACCAACTGATCTAATTGACATCAGGACACTTCACCCAATGACAACAGAGTGCACAGGAATGTTTGCCAAAATTGACCACATATTGGATCATAAAACAAACCTCAACAAATTTCAAAACTTTTGAGACATTCAAAGTACATTATTTGACCACAGTGAAATTAAGTTAGAAATCAATAAGAAAGAGAAAACTAGAAATTCCCTCCAACTGCTTGGAGATTAAACAATGCACTTCTAAGTAATGCATGGATTTAAAAAAAATGAATAGAAATTAAAAAACAACTTAACTAGATGAAATGGAAAATAAAATATCAAACCTTGGGGAATGTAGCTAACAATGCTTAGAAGGAAATTTATAACCTTAAATTCATATTGTAAGAAAGAAGAATAGTTAAAAATAAATGATCCAATCGTTCTTCTCAAGCAGAAAAGGAAGAACACATACTAAACCCACAGATAGCAGAAGTAAGATAATAAAATAATAAAATTTAAAATTAATATTCAACAGAGAAGCTCAAAAAAAATTGATTATCAACTTCTTTAGTCATCAGAAGAATATAACACATATGCACACATGGGCACCACCACACAGAATGACTAACA
Source organism: Phoca vitulina (assembly GCF_004348235.1). Lineage (NCBI taxonomy): Eukaryota > Metazoa > Chordata > Mammalia > Carnivora > Phocidae > Phoca > Phoca vitulina. The sequence continues at coordinate 9,887,471 of NW_022589734.1, forward strand.
TTAAAATGACAATACACTGTTGATGAGAGTGAAAATTTTTACAATCACATTGGATCATTCGTTGATAGCATTTATTAAAGTTGAGCATATGCATATGCTATGATCCAGCAATTCCAGTCCTAAGTATCTAGTGCACAGCAATATATACACATGTCCTCCAAAAGACATACACAAGCATCGTTTAACAGCACTCTTGAAGTAGTCAAAAATTCAAACAGCCTAAATGTCTTTTAGCATTTGAGAAATAAACTATTGCCATGGTCTGAATGCTTGTGTGCCCTCCAAATTCACATGTTGGAATCCTAATGCCCAGTGTGATAGTTTTAAAAGGTGTAGCCTTTGGAAGGTGACGAGGTCATAAGAGCTCATCCTCATGAAAGAGATTAGTGCTCTTATGAAAGAAATCCCACAGAGTTCCCTAGCCCCTTCCATCATATGAGGATACAAGAAGTTTCCCACCTGGAATAGGGCCCTCACTTGACCTTGTTGGTACCCCGATCTTTGATTTCCACTCACCAAAACTGTAGGAAATAAATTTCTGTTTTTATAAGTCACCCAGTCCCTGGTATTTTGCTATAGCAGTCTGAGCAGATGAAGGCAATTTTGGTATATTAGCATGCTTTTACAGCAATGCAGGAGGAATAAACTAATGTGACACAGAATGGCCTGGATGAATCTCAGAAACATAATGCTGAACAAACAAAGCTAGACACCCAAAGAATACATACTTTATATATCTTTTAAAAATATGTATTATTTTATAACATATAATAAGCATTAGAAATTTAAATTTTTGGCATACATAAAAAGTTTTTAAAAATCCTTATTGCAAAAACAGATTAATTAAACAGCTAATTCTGTAAAAATTTTGCAAGTCAAAATACAATGATATACTCTATTTTTTTCTCTTGTTATAGAATTAACTCTAATTTATCATAAAAATATCTAAGTTTATGGAAAATAAACAAAAGATAAGAATAACTTCTTCATAGAAGAAAATACAGGTTGTTAAACATTTTTTAAAAGATTTATTTATTTATTTTAGAGTGGGGGAGCAGAGGGAGAGGCAGTGAGAATCTTAAGACTCCATGCTGAGTGTAGAGCCCAACTAGGGGCTCACACTCATGACTCTGAGATCAAAACCTGAGCCAAGGGGCACCTGGGTGGCTCAGATGGTTAAGCGTCTGCCTTCAGCTCAGGTCATGATCCCAGGGTCCTGGGATCGAGCCCCACATCGGGCTCCAGGCTCAGCGGGGAGCCTGCTTCTCCCTCTCCCTCTGCCTCTCTCCCTGCTCATGCTTTCTCTCTCTCTCTCTCTCTATCTCTGTGTCTCAAATGAATAAATAAAATCTTAAAAAAATAAAAAATAAAAAAAAAAAAAAAAAAAAAAAAAACCTGAGCCAAAACAAAGAGTTGGATGTTCAACTGACTACACCACCCAGGTGCCCTGGTTATTAAACATTTTAATGGATATTCTACCTCATTTATAATAAAAAAGCAGTAAGATATCATTTGTCAACTCTCATTTTGTCAATGTTTAAAAGGTTTGGTAACGTGTTGGGAAGGGTCTGGAGAAACAGAAATTCTCAGTGTAGTCAGTACACTGCATTATGGGACTTCTTCGAATAGCAATTTAATAGCCATCAAAACAACAAATGCATATAAAGAATATGTATTCCAGATATATATTCTTTCCAGAGGATATGTATTCTCTGGAGAATCCTGACTAATAAAACTGAATAATGGACACATTATTAAATCAATTACTCTTCTGCCATTTTAATGACATGAACTAGCTCAGGATGGGGAGATGAAAGATGACGATGGGAATATATATATATATATATATATATGATATAAAATATCTATATGATATCCACATATATTGTGCAATATCTATATGATATTGCAGTCCAGGCCTTTGTATGTTGAGTACGATAAGATTGTCATACATAATTATTAATTAGTTCTATAGCAATATAGAAGGAGATGTTGCCAAAATGGGCTTGTCACAAAAGGAAATGAGACTTGAAATGCATAATTAATTGACAATAAAAACTGAATACTGAGAAGAGTATGGAGTGTAATTCACGGTAAAGAAAACAACGAAGAGAAAATTGCAAACATGGGAATAGGAAACCAAATCCCAGGGCCATTGTAACCTGCTGGTGTGCTCTCAAGAACGTTTCTTTGAAAGGAACAGTGGAGGGCGCCTGGGTGGCTCAGTTGGTTAAGCGACTGCCTTCGGCTCAGGTCATGATCCTGGAGTCCCTGGATCGAGTCCCGCATCGGGCTCCCTGCTCGGCAGGGAGTCTGCTTCTCCCTCTGACCCTCCCCCCTCTCATGTGCTCGCTCTCTCTCATTCTCTCTCTCTCAAATAAATAAAAATCTTTAAAAAAAAAAAAAAAAAAGAAAGGAACAGTGGAAACGAATAGTGAAGCGGTCAGCCAAGATCAGATGACTGAGGCCTTGAGCCCTTGAGTTAAAGTTGGGTTTTATATTTCAGTTTTGTTTTGGGGATGAAAATGGTTGCTATTAAAATTAAACACCCTTCAGGATTTATATCACCAGAGACATAAAGAGCTCCATGGCTTCTTTTTGCAAAGGATTATCTAATTGGGGTGGTAGATGTGAATGCCAGTAGAGAACAGCTCTACATATTTATTAGGACAGTTATTTTGTTGTTTCTGTTCTTGTTTTGATTGCAAAATTTCACACAATTTGGGTGGTCTACCATAAACCTATTTTCCCCCCACAAGCCCTATAAATTCTAGGGCACCATATTGCACAACACAAGGTATTCCTGTGGAATCACAGCAGATACACTTACATATCATATAAGCATTATCTCCTCTTTTTAAAATTTAAAAAAAAAATTATAAATTCTAAAATTTCTTGCCTCTAGGATATTCCATAAAAAATGTTCACATAAATAAGGCATATGCACAAAATTTCTAGATGTCACAAAACAAGGTAGAGCAGTGAATTCATTTGATGATAAAATTGGGCTCTGACAAATTCTCAGCAGACTTGAGCAATGAACTAAATCTAAAAAGATGAGGTTCAGCAGAGGCACATACAATATTCTCCATTTGAGTTAGAGAGGTCAACTGAATGAATGAGTAGGTATTTAGCAATAGCATATGTTCAAAGGCTTTATGCCTTTAGTGAGCACAACTATAATCTACAAACTAAAAGATTCTTGATAACTTCACAGGTTCCTAGGATTCCTTTGATTCCATGTTTCTGTGAGGGTTTTGTCATTCACATATGTGTGAAATAACTATTCTACATGTAGAAGTTTTTTGGTTTTTATTTTTATTTTGTTTTGTTTTGTACACTATTCATCCCAAAAGATTTAACAGTGCCTTCACATATAGAAATATCTAAATAAATGATTTTTTAAAATTTTTCTCTAGAGAATACCCCAAAGCTTTAGAAATTACATATTTGTCTAAAGTCTATTTTAAGTATTCTGGGAAGAGTATTTTTAATTTATTAACGTCATCATAGTATATGCAAATATGGGACTGCTTAGGTACACACTCATACTGGCCATTTAATATTTGCCATGATTTTTTTGGGGGGGGATAAATATAATTGAGATCATGAATTCATGTAATAAGCATGTGAAATAAATATAAGTGGTATGTGAAATACTTTTCCAGCTCTGCTCATCTCCTCTTCTCATGCTGACAGGGGTTTCATTTTTCTCAAGTTTAGACTAGTGCTTGACAAATGGGAGCACTCATCAGAATCTCCTCAGGACCTTTCTGTAAGACAGACTCCCAGGCTCCACCCTTAAGACATTCTGATTCAGTAGGCGAGGGAGGGGACCTGAGAATTTGCATTTCTTTTTTTTTTTAAGATTAATTTATTTATTTGCAAGAGAAAGAGAGCATGAGTGGGAGGGGCAGAGGGAGAGGAAGAAAAAGAATCTCAAGCAGACCACCACCCCACCCCCAACGTTGAGCATGGAGCTTGCCACAGGGTTCCATCCCAAGACCCTAGGATCATGACCTGAGCTGAAATCAAGAGTCAGATGCTTAACTTACTGAGCCACCCAGGCACCCCTAGATAATTTGCATTTCTAACAGGTGCTACTGATACTATCAGTTAGTGGACCACACTTGAGTAGCAAAGGCTCTAGATATCTTCCAGTCATTGTCTCATGGGATAGTTCTTCCTCTTTCTATTGCAAAGGATTTTTCTCCCTTAATGTGACCAATGGTAATGAGCATAACTATATTCATGGTTTACTCATCTCAGGAAATATGTAATCATCTAACAGAGGTCTTGAGATGCTTCAATTCAAAAAAGTCAATTAATGGTGAAAATTTCCTACATCACAGAGGATGTATAGCTTGAGTGTATGGGGCTTTCAGTGTCTCCAGCAGCAGCCAGTGCTAAATCTAGGTGGATCAGTATGTGAACAATGTTTTCCCCATTTTGAAGGCTAATAAAGATGAAGACAAATCTATAGATAAATCAAAACAGTTTAAAATACATACATATATATAGAAAACATATATATGTTTTCTAACCAACTGCAAATCAGATTGAGCTTTTCCAGAACCTCACATATCAGGATGTGTAACAGATGTCAACCGAAGTGACAGGGTTTAGGATGATGTTCCTGAATTAAAGGGCAGATGCCAGTTTCAAGTGACATGTTTTCTGTAACCTACTGTCTCTCTTTGTTTATCCTTCAGATACAATCTGTAAAGAAACTGTTCATCTATTATTTTGGGGTAGGGTGTAGAAATATAGCTAGATCTCAAATTTAGCTTGTCATTTGCCTTCTTGAAAGGAGATATTATTTATGTTTATAGTAAAGTATTTGAAATGTCATTTAATAGGAAAACAAATGGCAGTAGGATTCTCATGAGTAAAAAAAAAAAGAGGCGTTTGGAACTTTGAGTTAGACATTTTTATCTTACCACACTTTAAGCTACATATTTTTATTCTAATTGTAAAAATTATCTCTCTTGATATATCTTTTCCATTATTTTTTCAAAGAAAATTCATCAGCGGGGTTAATGATGACACAAAATTTTAATATATGCATTAAACATTTAAGTTTTAATATGTTAACATGTCATAAAATGTGAATAATAACAATGTTTTATATATGAAGTGAAAACATATTTTATGTTAGAAATAGTTATAATGCCTGGAAAGTGACTTATATCCATAACAATTTCATTTAAATATTGCTTTTGCTCCCCATCTATCTTAGATGCAATTTTATAGTCCTTTTAAAAAATTCATTTCAGTGTGACCTCTTGGAGCCTGCAACTTAGTGCCTCTAGCCTACATATCCAATTGCACTTGTACTTGCTCCTATTCAATTACCTTTTAACATGCAGAGAGCAGCTAGCATCCAGGCTTGAACTGCATTTACTGTTCTGAAACTCTCCAAGAATTACAACTTTGGTTCAATTCCATTGCAATAAGAAAGAAGGGCAAAAAGAAATCTATCAGCCTACTCAGCTGTTAGATCTCATGGATAGTTTTATACATCCTGAGTCTGAGCTCTTACCTGGCCCTAGAATGGACTTTAGAAACTTTATTCTGAAAATCATAGAAATGCATTCTTACGAGGTCTCTTGAAGAATCTCCATGGTTCTCACATGAGGAAACAAAAAAAGAGTTGCCCAAGGGAGGAAGGAACTATAATATCACAGAATAGAACCAGACACTTCCCCTTCCTTCAAAGATTACACTTTCAGATAGTACCCTAAGTATCAGTTATTACATCTATAAAAATGGATGTTAATTATGTCTTCCTTTATGAAGATGTAATAATAAAGTGAGGAAATATATCAGTACAATGTTTAAAAAGATCCCAAATTTAAAAAAAAGAAAAAAAAAGAAATCCAGGCATTCATACTAAAAAGCATCTATCACGAGCCTAATAGATTAGGGATTTGCCACACATGCTTTCTATATGTTAGGGTTTCACCTCCAGTATGTTGCTGATGCCTCTAAAACCTTGGCAGAAAACTTACCATTTTTTTGTGTACTATAAACCCATCCCAGTAGAGATGGGTCAATATCTAACTGCTGCCTTGCCATGTTGCCTTTCAACAGAGGGAAAAAATTCATGAAATTTATTCATGAATACTCACACCAACAGAACTCTGCCAGAATATATTAAGTTTGAATTTTATTAGATTATAAATAACTCAACTGACTACAAAATTCCTTTGACAGATTGCTTTTGGCATTGGTTATAAGCATGGCAGAGAGTTTCTTTCTACTATGTCTATTTTAAACTATGTAGATAGGATCTTGGGCAAATAAATTCCATTCTTAAAGACTTGTTACAAATATAACAAGTCTTATCAAAGCTCTGAAATAAAGAATAATCCATCCTCCCCCATCAAAACTCATAAGCCCCCAAAAGAATCTGATAAACTTGATCAATAATGTTCAGTGGTTGAGAAGGATTATTGCATTTCCTCTCATGGAGTGATTTGAACTGTTTTAGAAGAAAAAGTCTTTAGCCAAAGAAATGATTTCCTAATCATAGATTTCCAGATTTCAATGACAAGATGCGTGAAGGTGGAATCTTAAGATGAACCATGTTCTGATGTCGTTAGCAACTCCCTATTTCAGCTGCATGTAATGTAGTTCCTCCAGATACCTTTTACTCACATTCCTTCTCTATAGCTGTGGCTACTTTGGGCTGAAGAGTGATTGGATAGATAGATGTATGATGCCGATTCATAGATTCAGTTTGGAAGCCCTAGTATTGCCACTGGGCTATGCTAAGGTGTCTTCCCCAAAGAATGCAAGAGTGTTAGCCATCGATCTTGTCATCTCATCCAACCACTCTCACAAATTTACTAGCATTCTTTCTCTCTTTATAAATATCTTGTATTTTGGCATGGTTCCATCACCAACTGTATCTCATTAATTTCACTTGAATCCGTATAGAGAGGAAATACAACAAACCTACAGAATATGCCCACTCCTGCTTGATTTCACCATAAACCTGAATGTATTCTTTGCTTATAACTGGAAGTGAAGCTATTCCACAAACACCTTCACTGGTTTGTGTCCAACTCTTCTTTCTGACCTTACACTGCTGCACTCAGGGTCTTATGCCCATGATGATGATGCATTAAAGAAAGAGGATGTGAAAACAGGCAAGACCTGAGAATATTCTTTTTTTCCAGAATGTTTTGTAATCCCTGGCTAAAATGAATCATTGTGTTTTATAATGAGAATAAAAATGTCATTGAAATAGCTCAACAGACTTCTTTAGAACATAAAATATCTATTAAAAACAATAATGTACTTTAACAATTTAAGAGTTGGTGAACAAAAACACATGGGTTATAGTTTTCTTAAAATTGTACTATGATTTCAAAACTAAATGAAAATTAAATTTGGGAAACATTTATTTGGGAAAATATAAAAACAAGTTGGACTGATTATCTAAGATATTCAACAAATTCTCAAATAAAATAAGTAAGCTTAACAATATACATTAATTTTACTAAATTTTACATATTTACTCAGAGACACCAATAAGCTAAAGCATGAGTATCCCTGTCCCCACCTAACAACAGAGGATAATAAAAGAGCTTAAAATAACATCATTCCAAGGAATACAAATAAAATAAAATTAACTTTATGATTTTAGGCTGTAAACACTTTTCATCATCCCAAATGGAAAAGCTCTCATCCATCTATAATTTATTAGTACTTTTTACATTTATTTGCTACTTATAATTTATTGTCCAGTATTTGCTGTTTTTGTCACATGCAGTGACATTTCCCTGTATTATTGCTACCTCCTATACAGCAGGGCACAAGTCAAGATGTATTTTTTTTAAGATGTATTTTCCAAAAATAGATCTTTTTAGTGAAACTTTAGAGAATTTTAATTATACAATAAAATAAAGAGGAATTTTACAGATTTAAATCTAACATTTAAGTATTGTATAGAACATTTACATCTAAGAGTCATCAAAATATCTTTTTTTTACTTTAATTGTTTCATGTTAATAAAACCTTATTCTGTATTTTATTTGATATAGAAACCATAATTTACCATTTGAAACTTTAAAAACTGAAATATTTTCCAGCCTTTGGTCTGGGCTGAATCAATGCCAAACTTTACAAATATCTTGTCCTGAATCTTTGAACTCAGAGATTGGTTTTGTGCCACCATCTTTATTTAAAGTCTGAGATAATTCATCTCAAGATATTAGCATTCTATTTTCATGAGAGAACAGGGAATGAGAGAGAGAAAGGGAAAGAGACAAAGAATTAGGAGGAGGAAGAGGAGGAAAACAAGAGGAGAAGGGAGAAGAAGAGGGAAGAAAGGAAAGAGAGAGGAGGGAGGTAGTAGGGAGAGAGGGAAAGAGAATACAAAAGAGGGAGGGTGAGATGGAAGAAAGGGAATTATAGAGGGGTGCCTGGGTAGCTCAGTAAGTTAAGCTTCTGACTCTTGATTTTGACTCAGGTCAAGATCTCAGGGTTGTGAGATCAAGTCCTGCGTCAGGCTCTACACTCAGTGGGGAGTCTGCTTAAGATTCTCTCTCTCCCTCTCCCTCTGCCCATCCCCCTGCTCATACTCTCTCTCTCTCTCATAAATAAAAATCTTTAAAAAAAAAAAAAAAAAGGAAAGGGAACAGTAGAGGGAGAGGTGTGATTATTGTCTTTTTATTGGGAGCTGAAAACCCCTGGGTTTAGACTCTTCCTAATATAGAAGGATTCTTTTTTATCTGCTCACATTTTGGTGATGGTAATTGGGGAGAAGGGTAAAAATTCAATGTTCTTTGATTGTTCACTCATTTCTTTGCTTCACTAAAGAAAATAGTAAAACAGCCCATCCTACTTTCTAAGGGGTTTTATTTTTGTCTTTCTTCTTTAATATCTTCCCTTCCTGCTATAGGAGAAAATTATGCAAAATGTATCAATTTGATTTTTTTAAGTAAAACTGTGTCCTTATGATATTCGATGTTCTATTGTTATTCAAGTAGGCATTCTTTAATATTCCTTGATATCCAATATCTGTCGTGGAGCCTGATGTAGGTGGAAATTCAATGAGTCCTATTTGAATATAGTCATTCATTTCAAGTTTTCTCCTAATAGCAAATATATGCACATTTTCTTCCTGAGTAGAAATCAAACAAAGTGTTGACTCTTTAATTTTTTTAACCACACCAAAGTCCTTTCCTATGGATATATTCTGACAGCATAACTATTTTATCTAGAATTTTTCTTTGTAATGATATTTACTGCATTGCAGTTTTATATAAAATTATTTTTAGGTTAACCAAAGGTCTTTGACTATAGACATTTTATCCCTCATTTAAATAATAAACAGATAATGCCTCTATCAGAGATTCTCCACATATGAGTAGATTGGAGATTTATTCTGGGCCTCCTCCACTTCCACTGATGGGATGAAGCTAACCTAGTGCTTACAGGGAAATTTATAGCTTTAAACACCTATACTAGAACACGAAACTTCAACCTTAAAAAATAGAAAAAGAATAGCAAACAACCCAAATCAAGAAGAAGAAATAATAAAGACTAGAACAAAAACCAGTGAAACAAAAAGCAGAGAAACAATACAGAAAATTAATGAACCCAAAAGCTGATTCTTTGACAAGATCAATAAAAATAACAATACTTTAGGTAGAAACATCAAGAAAAAAGATAACACACAAATTACCAAAATCGGGAATGAAAGGAGGGACATTCCTATAGACCTTAAAGAAATTAAAAGGATTATAAGGGATCACGAAGAGCAACATTATACAGATAAATTAGACAAGTTAGAATAGAATGACAAATTCCTAGAAAGACACAATCTACTAAAATTGACTCAAGACAAAACAAGAAATCTGAATAGATATATTATAAATAAAAAATTGAATTAGTAATAAAAATATCTGCTTATCAAGAAAACTCAAGCTCAGACAGTTTTGCTGGGAAATGTTATCAAACATTTAAAGAAGAAATAACAATTCATCAAAAATTTTTTTAGAAAAATAGAGGAAGAGGAAAGACTTCCCAACTCATTCTATTAGGTTAGTACTTCTCTGGTACTTTAGCCAAATGAATGCATTACAAATTATGGAACAATATCTCTCATGACAATAGACACAAAATTTCCCAATGACATATTAGTAAATTGAATCCAGCAACAAATTAAAAAGTATTATAAACCTTGACAAAGTGGAATTCATACCAGAAATGCAAGGTTTAATTTAAGAACCCCAAACAAGATAATATACTCTATTAATATAATAAATGGCAAAAATTACATGAAAATCTCAATAGACACAGAAAAAGCAAATCCAATACCTATTTATATAAAAAAATCTTAACAGATAAGAAATATAAGAAAATTTCCTTAACCTGATAAAAGGCATCTACAAAAGAAACAAACAAGCAAACAAAAGCTTATAACTAACATCACATATAACCGTGAAATTTTAAATGAATTCCCTAAGATTAAGAACAAAGCAAGAATGTTCATTCTCACCACTTCTGCTTAAACTTGTGCAGAAGTTTGTGGCCAGAAGAGGCAGGCACAAAAATAAATTCCAAATTGGAAGAAAGAAGCAAAACTGTCTTTATTTGTAGATGACATGATCTTGTATACAAAAAATCCCAAAGAACACCTTCACGCCCACCCAACCTCCCTAAAAAACAACAACAACAACAAAAAATAACAACTATTAGAACTAATAAATGAACTCAGCAAGGTCACAGGACATAAGATATATATATTTCTATGTACTAGTAATGAACATATACAAATGAAATTAAGAAAACAATTTCATTCACAATAGAAATAAAAAGATAAAAATACCTAAGGATAAATTTAACAAAAGAAATACAAGACTATACAACATTGATAGAAAAATTAAATAAGGTCTAAATAAAGGAGAGACATTTCATGTTCATGAAAAACTCGTAGATTATATCAACTTGTGAGAAACATAGATGGTATAAAGTGCACCAATTCAGATCGATGATATGAAGGTCATGATAATACATTAAGGAGCAAGAGTATCATTTCTCATTATTTAAATGCTAGTGCTTCTTTTTTCCTTTAATCTCATTCAATCTATTTTAAAAAATCATTTCTAATATATGATCATTATGAACACACCAGTAGAGGAAATTTACCATATCCTCATTTGTTTTAACGACATCAAGTGAGTTTCATCAAAGTAGAGGTTCTGAAATTATATGTGTCTGTATTCATTTTCCCTTTTTTCTCCTTTCTTGACTTGGTGTTCCAGTTAATTTCTTGAGTTGAGACATTACTGACAGATTTTGTTCTATTTATTAAAATATTTTCCACTAAGGATAGAAGTAGGCATACTCTTAACTCCTGAGAAACTGAGATTTCTAAATTATTTCCAAAAATTGGGAAATCAGATGTTTTCCCAAACTAACAAGGCAACTAATAACCTTATCTGACCCTGATGAGGCTTTTAAGAATTGGTTTATATAAGGAAAAAAAAAGTTCATATACACCAGAGACACATGCTTGTCATAAATGTGAAAAACATGCAGTTATTCAACCTGAATTGAAATTTTAAATTTTGACATAGTTCATTAATGAAGACATTATGTGTTTTTTAGAAATAATATGTTCTTATCATAGCTATTAGACTTCCAGCTGTTTTTTAATAACAATAAATGTATCGTGAGGAAAGTTTTACTTAGCTTTTCTTTTGTGTGTATCCTTTTCAGACCATTAGTACCTGCTTCTTGTTAAAAGTAATTAACAATACTGAGAAAATGCCTTGAGAATAGTAAAATTAGAATAGGATGCTAATAATTAGGAAAAAAACGAAGTTTATTTTTATTCCTGTTCTTTTAATGCTAAAGTCACATAAATATGTACCTGTTAATAATAAGATCTTATTGAATTTTTAATACTTTCCTTCCCTTATTAAACCAGTGATTTAGGGTTTTTCCTCTTAACATTTAAGAAAGCTAATTTTTTTTTCTTCTAAAAAAATCTTCTCCAACTAACTTCCAATAAACTGCACGGTTTTTAGTAAAAAGTGTGTTAATGTTCCTGTTCCATGCTCCACTCCTACTGAGTGATGTCTGGCAGGTGGATTAGCCTGTCTCCACTTCAGTTTCCAAATCCACAAATTTGTAGTGATATTATCTCTTTTATTGGGTAATTGTGATAATAAATTGATATATTGCACACAAAACAGGTAGAAAGTATAGATAAATAAACAAAAGTATTAAAAGTTAAGTTTAAGAGAGTTCAAGGAATAAACACACACACACACACACACACACACACACACACACAAGGAAATATTATTCAGCCATAAAAAAGAAGAAAATGCTTCCATCTGCAGCAACATGGATGGACTTTGAGGACATTATGCTAAATAAAATGTCAAAGACAAATACTTTATGAGCTCACATATATGTAGAATCTGAAAAAACAAAAACAAAACCCTCACAGAAACAGAGAACTGATTGGAGGTGGCAGAGGCACAGGGTAGTAGGTGGGGGAAATGGGGGAAGGTGGTCAAACGGTACAAACTTCCTATTATAAGATAAATAGGTTTGGAATATAATGGATAGCATGGTAGTTGTAGTTAACAATACTGTATTGTATATATGAAAGCGGTCAAGAGAGTAGCTCTTAAAAGTTTTTATCACAAGAAAAATGTAAGTGTGTGAGATGATGCATGTTAACTAAACTTACTGTGATAAAAATTTTATAATATATACATAGATTAAATCATCATGTTGTACACATTAGATTTATACAATGATATATGTCAATTATATCTCAATAAAGCTGAAAAAAAGCTGTTGTTATCTCACATGAACGGCCATTTTATAATTTAAAAACATGATTCTGACAATAAAAAATGAATTATGTGGTAGTTAATTGTTTATTTTTCTGATTCTTTTTCACTTGATCTAGTTAAAGATGATGGATTATGTTTTGTACATACCTTGGGACCACATGAGTTGCCTTCTCAAAAGTTCTCAGGCATTTTTATGCTACTCTAAATGTTTAATTCAAAATCATAATCTTGGGATTGAAAATTCTAATTTAATCCATTTCATTCCATCCAAACAGATCAAGGTTTAAATCATAGCATTTCCACATCTTGTTATCCTGAACTTCCCTGTGCCTCAGTTGTCTCATCTGTAATACAGATTAAAATAGTTCATCCTTTGGATTGGTTTCAAGGACAATACTTATTATGTATCTTAACACAATACTTAGCACATATCAAATGTTTAACAATTTTTTTCCACCAAACAAGTTTTTTTTTCTCTTTTCATTGTTCTTTTCTTTTTCTCCTTCCTCCTTCTTTTCTTTCTCTCATTGATCACCTTATATTCTCTTCTATTCTATAAGCCTTTTATTCCAAATCTTCTGTGTTTTTAAATTTTTATTTATTTATTTATTTATTTTAGTTTCTCGGGCCATCAATCATTTACCAAGTGCCTTTCATTGCCTCTTATTGTGATAATTCCTGATGAGAAAAAAATAGACTTAACTCTAACTTCTCTAACTTCTAGAAGAGGTCTAACTCTCTAACTTCATACAGATTATATTGATTATATTGATAGAGGAGGCAGATATTCATTAAATCATCATACAAACATGCAAGATTCCTCCTGTGACAAGAGCTACAAGAGAGAGGTACAATCATGTTCTGAGAACACATAATAGGAAAAAGTGACCTAGTCAAAGAATTGAAGCAGGTTTTCCTGAGCAAGAGATACTTGCCCAGAGTGCTGAAGGATGATTTAGAACAAGTAGGTTAAAATTCAAGAAAGAATATATCATTGTGCAATGATTCATGCACAAAGCACCATGGGGAAGAAAAAAGCATGCACGATGTGAAGGATCAAAAGAGCCAACATAGCTAGAGCCCAGCAGAGGAAGAACATGGACAGAATATCTGGAGAAAACATGGCTGGCCACACTCAGGAATTTGCTTTCTTTAAGGACAATGGGAGGCTAAAACACTAGCATGGATTTTTGTTGTTTGTTTATTTTTGGACACTCATACATGTTAAAAACTCTTATTTTCATAATGGATTGGAGGGGAACCAGGGTGGATGCAGACAGACAACTTGGAAGCCCACTACAGTCATCTTTGAGGAAGATATTGAAAATGTGGTCTAGAGTGGAGTACTGCAGATGGCCAGACTACAGAGGAGGGAAAAATCAATCATATTTGCTGATGAATTTAGGGAAGGAAGAGAACAAAGAGGATGCAAGATTTTTGGCTTGGATTATAAGATGGAGGTGTGTTTGGAGGAGCATGGAGTGGGAGATCAAGGAAATATAAATTAGTTTTAACTGGAGAATTTTATTAGTTTTAGATGACTTTGAGTCTCAAAAAGAAAATGTTAAGAAGGCAGTTGGATGTCTGGGTCCAGAAATCAGAGGATAGCTGGGCTGGAGCTGTACATCTGTAAATCATCTACAAATATGTTGCAGTTAAAATCACAGATATGTTTGAAGACAATAAAAAAGAAAATATACAATAAAAAAAAAAAGAGAGAATCCTCAGGATCAGAATTTCACGCCCATGGTAGATGAGGTTGACCCTGAAAAGGAGACAGAAATGAGCATCAGAAAGGTAGGAAGTAAAACCTGGAGATGGGAGGCTCTAAATGCCATTGGAAAAAAAAAATTAAAAAGAATAAGTCAAAGTGTTGAATGAAGCTGAGAAGTCTTATACAAAAATGACTGGAAATCTCAGATCCTGTGAATAGGACATCAGTGTGAACATTAATGAAAATGATTTCAGTGGTTCATAAACAAATCCATATTGGATTAGAATGAGTATATAGAGACAATGACAAAAATAATTCTTTTAAGAAGTTTGGCTCTGAACAGAGAAAATAGAGAAGAAATTTACCAGAAGGAGATAAGATGCCTAGAGATTATTTATTATTGGTATTTTATGGAAGGGGACATGAGCACATTGAAAAGACAGTGGGAAAGCTCCAATTGAGAGATAGAGAATGAGAGAAAGAGAGATAGGACAGGGAGAGACAGAGACACAGGAAGAGTCTGAATATATAAAAGAGAGATGACTTGCTTATAATTTAAGATCCCTGAGGATGGAATACACAGCACAGATGTAGAAATTAGCCTAAGGCAGTAAGAATGATCTTTTTGAATTTTAGAAAGAAGGAAATGAAGTAATAATAAAACTTGCCCATACATAACTATTGTAGACATTTATAAACATAGAAAACATTAACATTTTTCCATCTGGGCTGCTCTTACTGAGTATAATACTGTTGTGACAAATTTTCTAAAAATTGGTTTTGAAGAAGTCCAGGGAAGCTTGAGATCTATAGCAGAAGGATAAGTTAGAGAGTGTGAATCTGTAATCATCTTTGCCTTCAACAAAGACATAGGGAATGAGACTCAAGACATTCATGTATTCATAGAAAATTGGGACATAGGTGGGTAAACAGAGCAATTTAATTAGTGTGATCCTCTAGGTAGAAGTAAATGGTCTATTTGTGTTGGGTTAATGAACTCTTCCAGGGCACTGAATAGAACCATGGTGTCTTCAAAGGACTCATTGACCTCACAGGGATGAGCACTTTTCTATCAGAGAGCTCTTTATTTACCAATCTTTACACTCTGCAGGAGAAGGCCACATGTTTATGAGGTATCAGCTTCCCATAGGTAAAGGCAGTGTTTTTCACAGGTTTCGCCCTGATACACACAACAAACATGACAATTTCTAGTAGAATTGTTTTTCTTCCTACACATAAGCAAAGTGGTGCTGCACAGCACTGTTTAATTTTATCAGGGTAACACAGATAGAAAATAATCATAATTTTCTGTACAAGGTGACATCTCTGAACTACATCTGGTGTTACTCCGTATGGAAAATGTGTGGTTGATGTCAGAGTAGGGGTGATCAAGTGGTTGGTGACTTTTTCATCTGTATAGTTGCTGCTTTTTCTAGAGATGAGACATAGCAATGTTTGTTTGACACCCCTCTGAGCATTCATACAGATAATAAGCATTTGTGAGTTCTCACTGTATGCTAAGCAAATATTACTCTGGGCCATGATGAAGGAGGGCAAGATAAACAAAATAAACAAGACATAACTAAATGCCTAATCATTTGTGCTAATTGTAAATAACACATTTGAAGTGTTTTGTTTTCTATGTACAAGCCAAGACAGATAGAAGAACAAAAAGAAAAATGGACTATTCTTCCCCCCTTAATTTATTTAACAATTATCCATGGCTCTCTTATTTTCTGTCTTCCTTGTGAGTATAGGGGCTATCTTTCCCAGCCTTGGAAATTAGAGACAACGTCCAGCTCTGGTACAAAGGGCAGCCATACATGCAGTCTCTTATATGATATTCAGATTTCTTGAGTTTGGGTTCCTCAGCTGTGACACAAACCCACTATGTGTGTGGGATCTGATGGGGTCCTTCAGTGTCACCTCTATAGGATTTGGGAGGCAAAGGCAATCAACACAAACATGACCCTCCTGCTGCTTGCTGTGCTGTGAGTCATAAATTTTTTTGTCTCTGACCCAAGAGTCTCGTGTCTTCTGCCAGGAGCTATGAAATCATGGCAGGCTAACTTGTTAGTTTGCAAGTAGGGTAAAAATCTCCAAGACCTCATAGTCTCCAAGTTCCTCATAGTCCTTTGTATAGACAGTTTACAAGTTTCTTTTCTAAGAGTAACCATGTAAATCATTCAGTTTCTGCCAGAACAGGCCTATGGCAGAACGCAGATGATCTTGATGCATTCTGGGGGTGGACTATATCTTCAAACTTCCACCATGTTTGAGGCCACAGTTAGTGAGATAGAAATAAGAAGCCCTGGAAAATTCAAACTACAGATAAATCTTTTGCATTGTGTGGAATGTTTAACATTAGTCTTATGGAACTTTGATTAAAAGTCATCTTGGTATTCGATCTTGTTGGCTTACATTAGCATGTAAAAGCAGAGCTATACATAAATGCTAATGATATTATTAATATTGTTACCTTCCCTTTGTGTCTTTTGTATGTGCTCTTTAGACCCTAAAACCTTAAAGAAACCATGACAATATTTCTTCCACCATTCTTTTTTTTTTTTTTAAAGATTTTATTTATTTATTTGACAGAGAGATAGAGAGAGAGCACAAACAGGCAGAGTGGCAGGCAGAGTGGCAGGCAGAGGGAGAGGAAGAAGCAGGCTCCCCGCTGAGCAGGGAGCCCGTTGAGGGGCTCGATCCCAGGACCCTGCGATCATGACCTGAGCCAAAGGCAGCCGCTTAACAGACTGAGCCACCCAGGCGCCCCTCTTCCACCATTCTTGACTAGCATGGTGCATTGTCAAAAGACTTCAGGTCACAAGTGAAAAAAAAATCCAAACTGACTGTATCTTTTCTTATTGCTCAACAACTGTCAAACAATTGAGAAATTTGTTTTGGATGAAGCACTAGCATTCCTTTTTCCATCCCCAGCTCCTTTCCACACAGTCTGCAGTTTTTCAGCTGACCACTGATTGATGTCAATATGAAAATTCTCAGACAGAAGACAAGAAATATGTCATATGAGTTTTTTAGTTCTCCAAGCTTCTGATTAGGACCAGAGCCAGCAATTACACACACTTAGCCCTATTCTCCTCTTGAATACAGAGAAAGCAGAATCTCTTTGGGGTTATAAGAATAACTATTCTATTCCTCACACAAAATGACCCCGACCCAACAGCTTATAAAAAAGGTATGGTTCAAGGCATGTGAGGACAAAGAGGAGTGGGAAGTTATTTCTCTGTCGTTACTCTGTGTTCTTTCGTAACTGGGACAAGGCCTCAAGCTTGCAAAGTAGCTGGGCACACTGGCGACAGCTGGTATACAGGAGCCGATTCAGTCCCATCAGAGCAAAGCAGCCCCATCCATCATTTATTCAACACGTATTTTCAAGTGTGGGCAATGTGATTGCACTGTTGTAGGGCCTGCATTGTGTAAGTTTTGGGGAAAGACTATAACACAAAGTTATTAAGGACCTTGCCCTCCTTAAGTAGACAGTCAAGTGGGAATGACAGATAATGAGGATCTAACATGCGCTACTGAAATTTAAAAAAGAGCAAGCTGACCTCGTCTAAGGGTTAAGTATGGATCTATGTAGAGTTCCTAGAAGAAGTGACATAAAAACTGAGAGCTGAAAGAATAGACATTAAACAAGGAACAAAATGAGAGGGAAATAAGATTTATGATGTGAAGACCCTGAAGCAAAAGGTCCAGCATGATTGAATTATGGAAACAGAAGAGAGTAGTTTATAATGAGATTGAGGAGGTATGCAGGGGGCTAGATAAAGAGCCTTTTAGTAAGTATTCAATTAAGGCTAATAGAAATCTATTTCTTTACAGTCTGTGTTTGTAAAAATAACTCTCACCGTAATGTGGATTAAAAATTGAGGTGAGCAAGAGTAGGTATGGGGAGACCAGATTTATACGAGACAAGGAAACAGCTGATGTTGGGCTACACCATGAGAAAGATAATGGAGATAATTATAGGTTGATTTTCTGTAAGTAAGATCGTATTTCAAAATAACCAGGGAAGAGGTAAAAGCATTTTGTGTTTTTGGGGTTTTTTTTTGCTTTTTTTTTTAAGTCAATAAATAAAGAAATCAAAGACTCACTGATCTGGAATCCAGGAACTATTTATGGAGAATACGCCCCAGATTAGCAACTTCTTAAAGTCTCTTCCTTTATATTTATTTACAACAACTTCTAAATGTCTGAATATTATTTCTTAGTTATCTGTTACTGAAATAATATATATTCCTTATGGAATAAAATGAACATATAGAAAAGTAGAGAAATAATCCATATTTTCTACTACTAAAAGAAAAACAATATTGACATTTAGTCTTTCCACCAGAGTTTTTTTTTTAATTTTTGCTCTTTTTTTTTTAAGATTTTATTTATTTATTTAATTGACAGAGAGAGAGAGAGAGAGAGAGAGAGCATGAGAGGGAACACAAGCAGGGGAAGTGGGAGAGGGAGAAGCAGGCTTCCAGCCCAGCAGGGAGCCTGATGCGAGGCTCGATCCCAGGACCCTGGGATCATGACCTGAGCCAAAGGCAGTCGCTTAACCAACTGAGCCACCCAGGCGCCCCTCCACCAGAATTTTTTACATAAATTATTATCATCCTATGCACATTACCTTGAAATGTATTTTCTTCACAGATTATAAAATAATCAGTTATATTTTATTTTAGATAATGTTATGTAGGTTTAGATTATATCTAAAATGAATTTCAGTGACTAGCAATCAAATTTTTTAAAACCTTCCAATTTTTAAGACCTGATTTTATTTTTGATATAGATGCTTCAAATGGAAACCCATTATCCCAGAATTAATTGAAGTCATTATGAAATAAAATATTTGAATTTATGCTATACTTGTTCATTATATTGGTATCCGTTTTTGTTATGAAAAATGCAAAAATACTGCTCTTTTCTTCTGGCCTATATTTTTCTCTATAATATGGAACTTATAATTCTTAAACACCTGTGTAATGGATATCTCTTACCTGATTGATTACAGAGTCTACCTCCCAATACCCCATGGGATTATAATTAGATACCTAATTTATGAAAAAAATATTTCAGTAATTAAGCATTTATAAAATAAGCAAGTTACTTCTATAGATAAAGCCATTTATTTTGCATACTTTATATGAAGCAAACAAATACCGGACATAGCTCATTGGTTTAATGTTCAAACTTTTACCTCTCATTGTGAGCAGTAGAACTTGGACTGAATAGGCCTATGATTGAACTCAAGATGTCCTTGGCACCCTCTGAGAGGATCCAGGGCATAAAGTAGATTAGAGTTCCAGAAACAAAGAAAAAAACAAGCCACTAATTTAAGTGAGGACAGACTCCAAAACCTTTGAGACAATCTAAAACATCTACTCAAAGGATGAGCAAAAAGCTAAGAATTCTGAAGGAGCAAGGCTTCTACAAATTGAATCATCATCAACAAGGTCAAAAATGTTATTCTGGACAATTAACAAGGAGTGGAACCAGAAGAATTTTTTTAAGAGATTAATCCCAAGCACCTGAAGCTCTAACATAGGGAGGAAACTAGTTTATATACCACACTCACCAACATCACTACTCCTAATCAAAGTATTCTCTTGTTGTTAGTTTTGCTATTGTGGGAAAAACTGTAGTTTTCTGTATTATATTTATTTTATATTTTCTTTTGTTTTACTTTTATAGGTGTGCTATGATCAAATAATCTTGAACTTAGGAGTCAGAAAGGCTAAGTTCATTGTCGAATATTGCCAGTTACTAGTTCTTGGTACATTATTTCAACTAATTTATGGTTTAATTTATTCATCTATAATGTGAAGCTAACACACACAAAGAGGACCATCCAGATGTCAATAAAATCTAATATCATAGCCCAGCAATTATTTATTTTATGTTTAAAAAAACTAACAAAACTGCATTTCTTCAAACTTTCTGTATTATAAAATAAAACAAAAACATTATTTTACATGGTTTATAATAATTAAAACAGCAAATATGTGTATGTACCAATCATAGAATATAAGGTTTATTTTTATGTTGTTTTAGAGAGACTAAATAAGTAAAAATATATGCTGATATATCACGTTTATGTTTAAAATAGTGGGTTATGGACCATTCCCTTCACATAGATACATGCAATGCTTAAATTTAGGACCACAGAATGAATACTTATGTAACTTAATCTGATCCCCATCTAGTCCAGCCATTAATAAATTGGATGCACTTTCTCCTTATCTTAGTATTTTATTGCTGCATAACAAATTACGACAAACTTCAGGATTTAAAACAAGACACAACTATTTTCTCATAGTCTCAGGTACAGACTAGGTGGGTTCTTTCCACAGGGTCTTAGCAGGCTGACATCAAGGTATTATCTGGAGCTCAACGTCCTCCTCCAAGCACACTGGTTGTTCACAGAATTCAGTTCCTTGAGGTTGCAGGACTGAGGTCCCTGTTTTTTTTTTTTGCTGGCTATCTGCTGAGTGTCATTCCCAGCTCCTGAAGCTGCTCTCATAACTTGACAGATTACTTCATAAAAGCCAGCAGGAGAATTTTTCTCCATCTAAGAGACTAAGAAAGAGACTTACATAACATAAGGCAATCATGGGAGTGACTATCCTGACATATTCATAGGTTCTGTCCATACTGAAGGGAAGGTGAATATGGAGCATATATACCAGGGGGCAGAAACTCGAGGAGCCATTTAAGAATTCTGCTGACCACATTTCTTACCTCCTTATGTTATATGGTAATTTACACAATGAGAATGCCCATAAAAAGTTAAGAAACAAAGTTGTGACAAACCAAGAGGACCACACCATATAACACAGTAGCTCAACAGCCTTCCCTCCATTGGCAAAACAACTCAAACCTTATTAATGAGACTACTTTAAGATGGATTAGTCCTGCCATCAGGAAATGATTTTGTTTCTGTTTACATCTGACCAGATTTTGGTGTACATTAGAAAAGAGCACCCCATCGCAGGGGACAGAGCACAGCCTCTATTTCAGCCTTCATCCACCTCCCTGGCTGAGCATCCTTGCACTAAAAATCCACACACCCAGACACAGAGGCCCTGTTACTGCAGGGAGCTCTGAGTGTGGACAGAAGCACCAGCTCTTTCTTTGGCGTGACAGGACCCGGGCCTGGCCATTTTATCTTTCTAAAGAATGGATTTCTCATCTGTAAAAAGGGAATAGTAATGGTTTCCCTACCAAAAAGTAGATTATTTTAGGGATCAAAGAGGTTAACACATATTGAAGGACTGCAACTATAAGATGCCATAAGCATGTAGTATGAAATACTTCAACCAGGCACAGTGATAGGCTGAACCAGAGGAAATGGCCATTTTATAGGTCAATATGGTTGGTTTGAGTCTCAGCCACTTCATTTAAATCAACATAAAAGTATAGTTCTTTAAATGCTACTTATTCCTAGGGAATATTGGTAAATATCTGTTCTGAAAAATTATCCTCTTGGTCTCTTATATCACCAGAAGTCATCTCTAAGGGTTAGGATTGTAATATTTATAGTTCAGAAAGAAATCTTTCCCAGTAAAGGAGGGGGAAATCTTGTGTCCTCTGGAATTTTTAAACCATACAATCATAAGTATTATTAAAATAATATTCCTGGGAGGTAGTCCAAGATGGCAGCGTAGAAAGATCCTAAACTCACCTACTCCCATGGACACACCAAATATACAGCTACTTGAGGAATAATTCCCTCTAACAAAGGCCTGAAAACTACTGCTTCACAAGAGAGAATAAAAGAGTCTGTAGGAGGGACAGGGATGGTCTTGCTAAAAGCCCACTCTTTTAGCAATGAAAGATCCATAATTGAGAGGGATCTCACAAAGCAGGAGTTACTCCCTCAGGAGCTAGAGGTGTGTGTCCCATGGCTTTCACCCCAACCCCTGGAGCCTGCACTGGAGAGATGAGTTCCCAAAATGTCTAGCTTTGAAAAACCGAGAGACTTCTGTCCCAAATGGCTGTAGAGGATTGAGATACCACCCTTTAAGGGATTGTAGGCAGCCTCACTCACCCCAGGGCTCAGCACAAAAGCAGCAGTTGGAAAAGTGCCTAAACTATTTCTGAAGGAAACCCATTTGCTAATCTTACAGAGGCTGCTGGAGGGGCAAAGGCCCTCTGGGACGCTCTACCTGGCTAGCTCAGGCATGCAAACGCAGTTTTTGTAATCTCCTGCTATCTGGCTAAAGCCAGAGGCATGCCCCACCCCTGAGCTCTCCTGCTACTGCACGAAAGCCAGTGGGCACAGGGACTAACTGGGGAGTCTCCCTGATGGCCTGGCTCTGGTGGCCATGGGTGGGGGCATAAATTGTGTTTCTGTGTCCCATGAGACTGTAACAACCAGAATGACTGTTCTTAGCAGGCTACCACCCCCAGAGACCCACACAGACCGC
Organism: Phoca vitulina; assembly: GCF_004348235.1. Taxonomy (NCBI): domain Eukaryota; kingdom Metazoa; phylum Chordata; class Mammalia; order Carnivora; family Phocidae; genus Phoca; species Phoca vitulina. Next base: position 9,910,459 of record NW_022589734.1, read on the forward strand.
AAACTGAAGTACACTTCTAGTCTTGCTGTGAAAAAGGCCTATTAACTTATCCTGGAGCTTCAGCCTGAGGGCAGACTTCAGGTTTACCGCACATAGGGGCTACAGAGGTGCTCTCAGGGAATGTGGACTGGGGATGCCAATTTTTGGGAGGGGGGGTGAGTGAAATAGGTTAAGGGGGTCAAGAGGACAAACTTCCAATTATAAGATAAGTCACAGGATGTAATGCAAAGCATGGTGACTATAGTCAATAATATGTAGTATACGTAAATTACCAAGGAACTAAATCCTCAAAGTTCTCATCACAAGAAAAAAACCACACTTTGTATGGTGACAGATGGTAATTAGACTTATTGTGGGATCATTTAGCAGTGTATACAAATATCAAATCATTATGTTGTACACCTGAAACTAATATAATGTTACGTGTCAATTCTACCTCAATAAAGAAAAAGAATATTTCCAAAAGAATTCTGAGTGAACACCCTGATGAATAATTAAAATAATATGCAGACGTTGTTTTGGTAATTTTTAAATAATGGAATTGAATTTTTGTGCTCATGAATGATGATAGTATCCTAAGGCTTTCTTTAATGAAGGGTGTGGTTTGCAGAAACCAAACATCAGTTTCGGTGTACCATTGGTTGAATTGTAGAACTATGTCTACTGTTGGACAGGATAACCCAGGGAAACGCAGGCCTTCAGCTGAACTGGGAGACTCTAACTCTCCTGATGACTTACTGGTGAGTAGGAAGATAAGACTTCTGTTTCTTCTTAGGTCTGGAAATGATCTCAGAGTTCCATCTTACCGATATCATGCTTTTGATTTTCCACATTTTTTAGGGTAAGATATTAACGATACAACTTTGAACATATTTTAAACCAATTTTCATATTATTGTAAGTGGTGCATTTGCAATTAGATCACTTTGTTCTTTTGCATTTTTGTTCATGCTTAGGTTTGCTAAAAAGATATCCCAGGAAGACTTAAAAGTAGAAAACTGTATGCAATAGCAGAATTTTGAAAATTAAAAACTAATGTATAATGACAATATATAAAATAAAATTTTCTATTAAAGTCAAAAAAGAATTTGTTGATAGATTTTCAAAAACATATTCCCTTAATATTTTCAAAGGACTCCAAACCTCATGAAAAATTAAACAAGTAGAGTCTTGGGAGTATTCCCTGGTAAAAGAAAAGGTTTGAGGTCACATCTAAGTATCAGTGGGGAGTTTCTAAACTTCAGCTATTTGTTCAACTAAAACTTCAACAGAATCATTTTATTTTTAAAGAAATGAAAATGCCCTGGGTGGAGACGGAGGGTAGCCTTCATAGTGGCACAGAAATGGGAAGACACACCTCCTGAATCAAGACCATAAGGGAAGACACATCATCCCTCACTGGTTGGCAGCAGGCTGGATAGGGCTACTGGCAGAGATGAAAAATTAGGAGAGAGAATAGGCCAGAGAATAGTCATTGTCACAAGAGTGGGATCTACCAGCCACTGATATAATGTTAGATGCCAATTTTACCTCAATAAATAAAATTATTTCCAAAATAATTCTGAGTGAACACCCTAATGAATAAAATAATGCTACAGACCTTGTTTTTATAACCTTGTTTAAAAACTAAACTGATCTTTTTATGCTCATGACCTGCCTAATCAGGGTGCTCAGCTGACGATAGAAGTGGGGTGCACAGGGCAGTCAGGGTGCCCAAGACCCTCAAAGGCACACTGCTTACCTTCTGTTGGGGAGAAGTTGGCTACAAGATCATACTTTTCTTTTCTCATTGCAGACATTTATTGTATCTTTGTTAATTTCAAATATGTATTGACCTCTTGTATGAGATTTAAGGCAGAGAAAAGATACGCGTCCTAGGATGGCAGGTAGTAAACAGCAAGGCTATTAACTGAACAGACATGTAGATGGTGAAATCTACTCTGGCTTCTACCATGGAGACCTCCCCTCAGGTGAGAGGTCTTGCTGCCAAGGCACAGCCGAACACTGGGAGGCAGATGGAGAAGGGCTCCCTGGGACAGTCTGAGAGGTAATGAAGAGAATAACAAGCTTGGAAGAGAGCAGAACTCCTCTAGGAACGTACCAGTCCTTCCTCTAGCTGAGACTCTAAGGCAGGACCCCCAGTGGACAGCTGAAAATGGGAGAGTTTTGAAGACAAGGATGTACTGCCCTTCACCCAGTCAGGCAGGGGCCTCTGAAATTGGCGAACTCAGACGTCTGAACCATCTTCCTCAGAATGTTCACCTTGAACCCACCTTGTGGTTCACTGCGACTTAGGTCTGACTGTGCAAACCTGGAGGGGTCGGCAGAGAGAGAGGATGACAAATGCAGTCTAGTTGAGTGGTTGGCTGACCAAGAATAAGGGGAGAAGACATGGAGACATGGGAGAAGCCAGAGTCTCTCCAGTAAGGACCATGCACCAATCAGGCAACAGAACTTGTCCCATGAGAACTCCAAGGCCTGGGGCCCTGAGGCACTAGACACTATGAACTACAGCCAGCATGCCTGTCACCAAAAAAAAAAAAAAAAATGTATCTGGAATTTTCAACATTTCCAGTCAGAGACAATGTCTGTCACTCAGGAAGGCACATGATATGAGAATTGTCACAAATACTGGACAACTAAAACTGCTTCCAATACCCCACTTTCAGAGAAAGCATTATTGAACTTGACTACAAAGTAGCAACATCTTTAGCACCCAAGCTCGTAAGTCAGGAATCACTGTTCTGGAAGTAGTTTGAGAACCGGAAAGTAGGACCCCAGCATCTCTGTCATTCCGCTGATGGGGGATTAGCTGCTTTTGTGTGTGTCTGTTCTGAGATGCCCAGCATGCTTTTCCCAGTTGAGATGGGCTTAACAACTTATATTTTGTAACTCAATGTGGTTGTATGTTTCTTATAATCTTTTGTTTTTATTTTTCTCCCTTTGACCTAATCTTATTGTCTTGGAGCCTTGAATAACTTGTACTCTGATGTCCTGACTTTAGCTTTCCTGAAACACAAGAAGACAAACAGGGAAAAGCAGAAAACAGCTTTCTGAAAATAATGACTGCACTGATTTCTGATCACCCTACTTTCTTCTTTCTTTTTTTTTTTTTTCTTTCAAACAAGGCTCAGATTCAACTTTGCCACTCAGATACAAAAATCCGTATTGAAGTTTGCTCTAGTCATTAAGTTACTGCCTCTTCTCAGGGCCAAACCCACCTTTCTTTGTGCTGCTCTGGGAGGCGGGGCGGGGACTCTGTGCCTCGCATCTGATTGGCGAGCTGGTTTCCTGTTAGACTCTGGGATGGAGATGCGAGAAGGAGGTGGCCAAGGCTGGGGCAGGGAGAGGGGACTTCTCTTTCCTGGGTCTTTCTCGTGGGCTCCCTGCAGCTCTGCTGTGTGCTTGTAGTCCCTGTGACCTCATGTCATGCAGCCCAGGCAGGGCCTTCCGGCAGAAGCGGCTACATCTAGTGTGTTGTTTCTACGACAGTAAAAGAACCAGTTGCTTCCTTCCAGGCTCCCAAGCTTTCCTATTTCCAGCCTCCTGCTTTCCCCCCCTCAGCCCTAGGGTGGGTAGCTGCTTCCAGAATCCATATCTCTGTAATATCTTTGGTTTTCATCTTTTTAGTTACCTCATTGACAACTTTATAGCTAGTTATCCTCACTTCATATTAAATGCACTCTGCTGACGTAGCTGGTCTGCTTCCTGCCTCTCGATACACCTGATACAGACTTTATAATGTTCAGGACGCCTGGGTGGCTCAGTCGGTTAAGCATCTGCCTTCAGCTCAGGTCATGATCCCATGGTCCTGGGATCGAGCCCCCGCATCGGGCTCCCTGCTCCGCGGGGGGCCTGCTTCTCCCTCTCCCACTCCCCCTGCTTGTGTTCCCTCTCTCGCTGTGTCTCTCTCTGTCAAACAAATAATTTAAAAATCTTAAAAAAACAAAAGACTTTATAATGTTCAAATCCATATTCTACTTCTTCCTTCTGATGTGAGTTTTCCTTGGTCCTCTTTTTTTGTTTATCTGTTGTTGGTAAGAAGGGTGGTGAATATTAGCTCTAAAAGTTCTGTGGGTGCATGGGTTTGCATGTTGTATTTTTAAGGGGAACTACAAAAAATAATACAGATTAAAAAAAAAAAAAAAAAGCCTCCAAGCAGGGAGAGAGAAGAGAGAACAAAGAACTAAAACAAATGTGGAAAGTTTAATAGAAAGATGGAAACAATGATTTTTTAAAAATAAAATGATAGTATAATAAATAATAGGAAGAAATTCAATGTGTCAATATTTGCTATAAATTATAAATAAATTCTCTTTGCCTTTTAAATGGCAGAAATCCACAATCTGAGTAAAACTTCATCATTTTCTTTAATTTAGCTATTAACTTATGAGTTGTTTACTAAATAGGCATCTAAAATATAATGACCCATAAAGTTAAATAGATACCATGTTCACCATCACTCTTAAAGGGAGTAATGTATTGCCGTATCATTTTGATATATTTATTTTCTCTTTATAACCTGTATTTTATCATCAAGAATTTATAGACACAGCGCTCTTGTATTTTTAGCTAAATTTATTTTTAAATAACTGCAGGTTCACACAGAGTTTTAAGTTGTCTTTTTGATTTATATGTTTGTGTGCATGTGTGCATCTTACATAAGTGAACACAGTTTCTGAATTACAGTGGCCTCAAAAAATAAACTCCAGTGTTTAATAAAAATGTTTTTTTTTGAAAATTTCATCACTCAAGTATGGTGGTAAGCAGAAATCCATCAATGGTTTTATTTAATATAATAATAGTTCCCTAATATTCACCAGGCTTTTACCTAATGTTATCAGTCTCTGAGCTAAGCACTTGATATGGATTAGCTTACTCATCACCAAAACTCCATGAGGTAGATATTGTCATTGTTACCTGCTTTACAGTAAGTCTTTTTAAGGAGTTTCAGTAAGATTAATAACACTCTAGATCACAGAGAGCAAGAGCAGAAATGGGGTTTGAACCCAGGATAGTTTACACTCTTAAATTTTGCCTCACCTGGATTCAAATCTTTATTGGGAGTAAGGAGTGTGTCCCTTGAGTCTAATATGATGTTTGTAATTGAAGAGAGCAAACCTAAAAGATCAGTCATACTCAGAGGTTCACATTTACTTAATTTCCTACAGCCATTCTCCTTCGCTACCATTGTTTACATAGATGATAGATAGATGATAGATGATAGATAGATAGATAGATAATAGATAAATGATAGATATAGATAGATATGTAGATACATATATAAATAGACATATATACACACGCATATATATAGATACATTTTTATTGCTTAGAAACCTGTAAGTAGTTGACTCATTATTATTGTGTTCTCTTGTTGTTTTATCTTTGTATTTTTGTGCTCTAATAGCTCAGAAGTGTTAAGGACATAAAGTGTTCATGAGCCCAGGTAGAGTCCACTCACTCAGTACCCCATAAAGGGAGGCTCAGCTATTTTTCACTATACAGTGGGCATGTTGAATGGTCACAAACAGCACCTGGGCACCGATCTGTCAAGGAAATCCCCTTTCTCAAAAGCTTGATCTTTGACTTTCAAAGACTAAGACAAGATCCATTGTGTTTTACAGATACAGAGATATGATTATAACTGTGTTGGCTTACCTGTTAAATGTTCACAGTTGCTGCAAGGACATCTTAATGAAGATGTATACAAATATTGACATAGGTCCAAGAAATTAAAAGTACACAAATAAAGGAAAAATGCAAAGCCTTTCTTGAAAAGAAGGACAAACCATAGATGCATTATAAATTTCAACCGAAGGTACATCTTAACTTGCTCCTTTACTTAATCCTCTGCTGAGCATTGTGTATGGGACATTTTAAACCAATATCACTCAAAATGCGTTAGAACCATCACCTGGCAATTGTCTTCCCTGAAAGATAATGTTTCTCGGTAAATAAACATTGGGCTCTAAGGAGTAGCTATTTTTAGAAAGAATTCAGGAGAGAGAAGAATTAATGCAGTGATAATAAGGATACAACATATCAAAGAATTAACACAAGTGTTTTCTGTCTTTGGGGATGAGATGAGTTGGGAGGAGAAGGATTGTCATTGGCCTTTAGTACTTTGTTGCTGAGTAAGTGAAAATAAATGGAAAATGCGTTTCTTCCAATTTCAAACTGTTACAATATGGTTACTTTCATGCCCTACAGAGAATTCCTGAAGGCACAAACCCAGTCACAAATCGGTACACATCAGCATTTTGCATAAAAGGAAAACATCCATATCTGACTCAAGCAATGATGAAATCAATACAGAAACATTTCCAGAGAAGTCCTGCAGGTTTTTTTATGCATTAACAGCTAGTATATCGTGCAAAAAAAAATCTTCTGACTGTTTAATAAATCAACTTTAGATCCACAATTCCTAAACTTCCATGATTTTCTTTATCATCGCCTAGAGAGACCCTGCAGACATTAAGTTGCATTTTTTTCCCCTACTGTTTCTACCCTTATTAGATGGTTTATCTCTCTGCTGGTTTTTTGATGGGTTTGAATACAGGGGTTAAATTCATATCTTAGAGTCTTTCTACCATAGCCTCCTCCAAAGCCTGCAGAATATCATAAAAAAAAAAAAAAAAAGAGCATCTGACCAACTCCAGAGCCAAAATGCTGTCCTCAGCTCTCTGGCTTAGGCTAACCCCCTCTGTCAATAACATTATGCCCATTCACATAATTACATTTGATTTTATTTACCACTGAATGTCTAAACTACTGGCATGAGTCAAACAACTATTTTAGACACTCCAAAAAGCATACTTGAAAAGGATTTTATGGGTATATTAAATAAAGATAGCATTTAAATAACTTCAGGAAATTTTGAATATTATTTAACATTTTGTTGGTGCAGAAATCTATCACCCTACATGTCATTTAAAAAATAAATTTGATGCTTTTAACAAAATGGAAATGTCCATATGACATGCAATTGGCACATTATGAAGATGCTAGTATTGGATAAGAAGGAGAAAATATTTTCCTCTTAATAACTTAGCAGTCATTTTCATCTAGGCAGAACAAAGAAATCCATCAATCAGTATGGTTTGTTTTGGTTAGAATCATCAGATTTTAAGTTAGACCCCCTTGCTATGCAATACCAAAACCTATTGTGACTCCAATCATATTGTTTATATTGAAGATACCCATGAACTTCTCTGATTATGCCTCATTCTCTTCACCTGTAAATTGGGATTAAAACTGGCTGTTTTTAAGGCATATATGAATTAACACTTAAATTCATGCTTTGATCCACACCTAACATATACTAAGTACACAATATATTTAGCTGTTAGAATCCCCAGTGCCTCTTTAGATTGTAAATCCTTAAGAGTTTATATTGGGAGTTTCTGAATTGCTAACCACCTAAACCAGGATTTGTTAAATTAATTGATATTCAGGAACTTGTGAAATGCATACAAGATTTTACAATGGGCAAATAGCTCCATTTCATGATCAGTTTATATAATACTTAAATATATAAAAACATGTACTTAAAACACATGCACACGTATATTATGTAACCAAATAGGGTCATAAAAAATTCTCTGAACAGGCAGGTGAGATGAGGAGAGTGCCCAGAGAGCTTTCACAGAGCACTGGAGTGAAAGGCAGTCAGCCCTGCACCCACCCAGAGAATGAGCGTTTTGCATTTAGCATCCTCTGCTTTTCATTACCTCCCATCTTAGGGGAGGAAGAGGAAGAATGGCCAGGGTCCCCTTATAGCTAGCTTTTTACTCATGCAAAGCAGCACTCAGGGGCTTTTTATGAGGAAAGACTCAATGGTCTTTCCACCTAGTCTTTTGAGCCTCTTGGTTTTGGGAAGTGTTTTTCCTATAGCCTCACAAGCTTGTGAAATAGTGCCAGACAAATTGAGATTTGAATCCTTCCCCTGGCATTAGTCAGTTATGTTTTCTTCAACAGGACACATAATGAATTGAGTACTCCCCTCTGTAAATGAGGACAGTGATGTCCAGCTCGCAGGGTTGTAAGGATCAGAGGTAAGTGTATATGACACCTGTCACAACAGGCATTCAACGGAAGGTGATTATGATTATTATTAACATCACTGTTACTTTTATGTTTTGCTTATTGTCTTACAGTTCTTATATAGTCCAGAAGGAGGGAAAATAGGCCTGTAATTATGTTTTCTTTGTTTGAAAGCATTTATTGACTGGTAATTATGTGCTGGGTATCTGTTAGGCACTAATATTTCAGTGAACAAGACGAGTGTAACCACTACTCTCATGGGCGTTATTAGCTAGCAAACAGTTGGTATTGGATAATTAAGTGTGACAATTCTGCAGAGCACAAGTTCAACATGGGCAAAAGCATGAGGCAGGGAAAATTGGAGTAGAGTTGGTGAGGGCTGGAAATGAGAGGGCTGGCAAGGTAGGGGTGCAAGAAACTCCTGCTGGAGCTGGTGGAGAGATGAGGAACATTCTATCTCTGTGCTTCAACTGTGAGATGGGGAGAAGGGTAGCACCCACCACATAGGACTGTTCTGAGGATGAAATAGTGCTAGAGGCCTCCTGAGAGAGTTCTTGTAAAGATTAAATAAATACAGGGGAAGCCCTTCAAACAGCGCATTGCACACGAAAGTGTTAGAGATATTAGCTGTGATGGTGATGATGACGATGATGATGATGATAATGTACTCGAGGGGTAGGCTGTGGGAATGGAAGTCAGTATGTGCCCAGAGACTGAAGGTCCTTACATACTGCAGTAACATTAGTAAAAGTTCTGTAAGGAAACTGGATATTTCAAGATGAATGAGCCTCTACCAAGGCGGGTAGTGGGGTGGAGAGGTAGAGGAAGGGCATTCAAGGCAACTGCCCAGAGTTCCACGCAGCTAGTCAGCACAGTCTGATGGAAATTTTGATGCAAGCCACATATGTAATTTGAATTTGTTTTGTAGCCCCATTTTTTGAAAAAGTGAAAAGAAAAAAAGTAAAATCAATTTTAATAATATATTTCATTTAACCTATTATGTCCGAAATGCCAAAATGTTCACAGTTCGATATGTTAATATAAGCACATTAAAGAGATGTTTTACATTCTTTTGTTCATAGTAAATCTTTGAAATCTAGCATATATTATACTTAGAGCACATTTCACTTTAGACTAGCCACATTTCAAGAGTTAAATGTGCATGTGGCTAATAACTACCATATTGGGCAATTCAAGGCTAGACAGTCATTTACTACCTTTTCTTCCCGCCCAGTGAATTCATACCTTACCCTAGTTGGGTAGATAAGCAACGGGACAGCAGAGAGATGGAATGACTAAATTTACCTTTTACAAAGTTCACCTACTGCTGCAGCTGTATGGAGGATGAAGTGGGGGAAGTAGGTGACCAGAGCCCATAAACCAGACGGCTAATCATAGTGGTTGCCCAGGCGAGGACTTGGGAGCTGGAATAAGGTTGCAGCAATGGGGATGGAGAGGAGAATGAAGTCAAAGGATGGTAAGGAAGCCAAATGCACTGGGTTGGGTAACAGAGTGTACATGAGGCTGGGGAAGAAAGGGTGTGAGAAGGAGAGGTAGGTTTCTGAAGTTCATGCCTGAGTGTCTGGTTAGTGTTGGTCACTCAGTCAGAGAATGACAGGAGAATGACTTTTAACTGTACATTTTAACCATAAACAGAGGCAGTTATTTTTGTGCAAAAGCAAAGTCCTGCTATAGATTAGCACTCCTCAAAAACATTATTTGTCACAAAGTAAGAATGCATCTTAATCATCTCCTCAATCAAGTTTTAAACTCAGACTAAAATCTCTTTTATTAGGACATACTTCTTTTATTTCCCATTTAAGCCAATGGACATGTGGAGTCTTTAGTCATTAGCGAGTTGTTATAAGGCACCATAGCATGAATTTTGTCTGGATTGCAATACCAACTCTGCCACTTACTATGTAACCTTGGACATTGATTAATTTCTATGTGTCTCAGTTTCCTCAAGTGTAACAAGGCGTTAGTGATACTATTAAGCTCATAGGTTGGTAAAATGTTCGGAATGATTCCTAGCTTATAGTAAGCACAACATAAATGTCTGTTAAATAAACATGTTTTAGGCAACCTGACAGAATGTGACCTCTTTGAAAATAGGGTGACTTGTCTTTTCGTTGTCTAGAGCATTTACATTTTATTTGCATATCAAGAGATTTAAAAAATGTTATTGCAAATTAATCCCAAATATTTTCATTAAAGTGATTGGTCAGAGAGTATCTGTTTTCATTTATTTTTATTTCATTTATTTTTATTTTTTTAAAGATTTTATTTATTTGTTTATTTGAGAGAGAGCATACACATGAGGGGCAGAGGAAAAGGGAGAGAGAGAATCCCAAGCCAACTCTGTGCTGAACGGGGAGCCAATCGTAGGGCTCAAACCCATGACCCTGAGATCATGACGTAAGCCTAAATCAAGAGTCAGATGCTTAAGTTACTGAGCCACCCAGGCGTCCCAAGAATAAACCTGATTTTATTTTTTAATATTTTTTAAAGATTTTATTTATTTATTTGACAGAGAGAGACACAGCAAGAGAGGGAACACAAGCAGGAGGAGTGGGAGAGGGAGAAGCGATTCGGTACTCGATTCCAGGACCCTGGGACCATGACCTGAGCCAAAGGCAGATGCTTAACAACTGAGCCACCCAGGCGCCCAAGAGAACCTGATTTTAAATCATATTTTTTTATCTCCTGAATATGGGCTATGGTCACAGCAAAGAACTTCTACTGACAGATAGCTCTTTAACATTTTATAAAACCTTTAGTAAAGAACAATGAAAAAAGTAAAAAAAAAAAAAAGAAGAAGAAGAAAAGAAAGGGGCTTTTCCATTTTAAAATATTTTTTCATGTATTTTCCCTATTTCTTACTCTGGAATTGAAATGTTCATTTTTATCCTTAATTCTTGGAAGAATACAAGATTTATAAAAGAAAGCCTGGCTTAATTTGTATTTTGTTCTGTTTTATTAAATACCCATTACGTTCTATATGAAATACCTCAAGACAATTAAACCAGGAATTTAAAAAAATCTAGGAACCACTTTAGGATATTGTGTTCTTAATTCTATATTATAATGGCATCTACTATGTGCCAGACTCCATATTAAATAGTTTATAAAAGTGCTGGAATATCAGAATGTGCAGGTTGGAATGTAGTCTATTTTATTTGGGGTGAGTAAGTTAAGGAACAAAAGAACACCCACACACTTGATAGAGGAGCTGGGGCTCTCAAGATGAATGTGCATTTCCTGTGGGGGTTGGACAGGGAGAGGATGGGTTTTCCAGATAGACAGAGCCTGTCATCATGAAGAAAGATAAAAACATGGCAAGCTCTCTGTGAGCTGTTAGCTGAGTGGGCTGTTGGGGGCAGGCTTGTAAGTAGTTATGGGACAATATAGTCAGTGCTGGATAGATGGAACATCCCATATTTTAGAAGGAAAGAGGTAAGGGATATTTAGACTCCTTGAGAAAACTATAGAAAGCCTCACATAGAAGGACATTCAATAACATTGAAGAATTTTTCAGTCTCTCATGCTTAAAGCCAACATTAGCTCTGAAGAAGTCAATGCATTGAATAGAGTCACATCACTTTTCTTTCCCATAGGGTATTAGGGAATAAATCCCTGAAGAAGCCATTCTCTTTGTTTTCCTATGAATTCTTTGATGTTGGAATTTTCTAGGTGAAGGAGTTCCCCACGTTTATTTTGTTTAGGAAACCATGTGCCTTTTGAGTGTCACAAATCGAGATAGTTCTTCCCTGTCCTTTCCCAAGTCTAAGAGAGGAAGAGCAGGGAGAAAGCCAAGGGCAAGCTGTTTCAGGTTACAGACTCAAACAACCCAACTGAGGCAGATGACGTTACACAAGGAAGAATCATATTTCTATTATTTCTATTTGTGGGGATGAAAGGATGGAAGGAGAGAGCTAAAAGAAGGCCTCCTGATTTGCCGTTGGTTTATTTTGGAGACCTCAGATTCTCTTGTTTTAAGGCACCATCTTGACTCAGATCCATCACTATATCTCTTCCCGTGTTCTGCTTGTACCTCATCTAGTCAGGAGAACCCTTCAGTGGTCTCATTTTCCAGAGAGCCTCCTTGTTGGGCGTGTAATTTTAATCAGGTCATAGAACCACCATCAGCAATGCCGTTTCCATCATAGGTAAACCAGGTAACCCACACAATGTGTGGAGACAGGGTGGTAGGCATCACCTTCATTTGGCTCACATAACTACTATTTATATCTCCCCTCGAAACAACTGGCCCTAGCAGGTAGTTCAAAATCTGTAAACACATATAGCAAGTTATTTGTTTCTCAAATGAATTTACATCCAAATTTGAGAAGGGTTGCATTTTAGAGTAAATAGATAAATGATTTTTGAACATAGTTCTATTAGTGAACTCCACCACAAAATGATATTATTATTCATTCATCTTTAAATTAAATGCAGCAAGGGTAGCAGCAAGCCCATTGGACCAGAAGCCAAGAATCCTGGGTTCTCTGGGTGATCTTGAGTAAGTCATTTGACCTCATCTGTGTAATGAGAGGATGAGATTGCTGTTTCCTAAGCTTGCCTTCAGTTCTGCCATTATGTAAGTAAAATATCTAGATATCAAGTAACTTGGGTGGTTGCCAATTTTTCATGCTGTAAATCCAGTAGGATTATTATAAATATAAGGTGTCTCAAATCAAGAAAAAGAAATCAGTGCTATCATTTTAGATCTGCTAATTTAGTAACCTAATTTATAAACCTAACCAATTATTAATGATGACTTTAGGGTTTTTGTAGGATTATGGTAATAAGTTAAATGAAATTCTGCTAACTTAGGATCTTAAATTTTTATATAAACATTTTTGGCATATCTTCTCTGCTTTATGATCTATCATTGACAACTTAATCCAATTATAACAAGAAATAGTTGGCTGCTTAAAATATGCATTTAAGAACCTAAATCAGGGTCTTGGCACCAAAAATTAAGTATGTGAGGAATCAAGTACTAATATGAAATTCTAAATATAGAAATTTGTTCACTAATAAGGTCTAGAGCTTGAAAATTAGGCCAGCATTGTGCTTTACAAGCTAAATAACCACAGTTAAAACTAAAATTGGGAACTTTGGACAAACATTTAGATGTCGCTGCTTTGAAGTTCAGAAAAGTAATATGAATAACTGCAAACGAATGTCACATTGATTTTATTTGGATTAATTACCAATGTTTTAGTGTGCTTTTCTTTTTATATATACAGTACTTTGAGTAATAGTCTCTGAGTGATTATTGAATTCTCTTGCTTAGTTTGTAAGTATAGAAACGTTTTTTTTTTAATTAGCTATATATTTTGTTATTTTTATAAAGAAAAACATTTCTAGCAAGTATTTAGGTTAATAAGTGGTAATATTTCTTAGTAAAATTTTATCTGTAGAGATCATAAAAATTGTATATACAGAGAACAAGTTATTTGCTTTCAGAAAAGGAGAGGTATTTAGAATTTTATTCTAAGCTGCAAATTTTCATGATTGAAAAATGTAAGAATTAAATTGTTTACACCAAAAATCTTCAACCAATAGAGTAAATTATAGTTGGAATTGAATCAAAAATATCTGTATATAAATCAGGGCTCTGTTACTTTCTAGTTATTTATTTTTAAGTGCATTTAATTTCTCTGAGCATGTTTTCCATCTGCAAAATGGCTAAATGTTTATGCAATTATTTAGAATATTAGTAAAGTAATATGTGCAAGGGCCTAACAAAATCCTGGCATATAGAGATGCTCAACAGAGTGTATCTTCTGATTAGGACTCTACTATTCACCAATAACAATAGATCCCCAATAGTAATTTCTTACAATAATACCCAAGAGCCCTGATTGATGTTGCATATTGAAAATACATTTGTAATTTGGTTTGATCTATGCCATCTATGTACGTCCCCCAAGTCCTTGGCTTAAATGCTGAACCCTTGGGCCTCACTTTTACTATATCAACTTCGGTCCTAGCATTGTTTCGCTGAGGTTAACAGGACCCTCTTGAGAGAAAACTGGGCATTTCTGTCCAGTTAATAGGAATTATAGTTTGCAAACAAGTTAGTGATGGTGTTGTTTGGGGGATGTTAGCTGCCAAATACCATTTAAGATATACTTTTCATTTGCTCTGAAAAAGCCACATTGCTTTGAAAGCCCTTCCAGATTTCTTTAAATGAAATCCAGAATATGTTAAATTAGAACCATTCCTTAAAGATACTGATTACACACTGATCTTTTAGCAAAGTACGCAAATTAAGCCAATTTTGAGATTTGTAAAGAAAGCATAATTATTTCAAATAATTAATAACAAAAGAAATCACCTAAATGTACCTTTGCTTATCAACTAGATAGATGGGTTTAAATACTTAACTTCATTTCAGAATTGCGTGCGGATGTGTATGGCCAGAAAGCGACCAGCTACCTCGCATGGCTCACAGTCCTACTCAGAACAACGGGGCAGGGTACTCTCCACTTTGGAATTTGCTTTCCATTGAGTCGGACAAGCTACAGCCTGGTGACCCTGGAGCATGGGGCAAGGCCCATTTATTTACTCAGGATTTTCCCCGGGGGGCTGGACTATTGAATGAGTGATATGGTTTTTGAGACAGAGTGGAAGGTACAGGCCGATCCATTTTATCAATATGTTCATGATTCTGTTTGTGCTTCTGTGCTTTGTTATTTTAGGTGTTATTAGGACCCAAAACATGTGCATATTTTGATCGTTGTGTTCTTTCACAAGGGCAGACTTGAACACCATGTGCTTTCATTAAATGAGAGAAAGTTTCTTCTTACGTGGGATTCGTTCTTTCCTATCTGTTAAGTGAGATGGACTGCTTTTCAGGGTCACAGGTGTTTGGTGCCCTTATTTTCCTTTTCTATTCTGGTAGATATTTGAAAAACCTTAAAATTCCACTACAGAATGAAAACTTGCTTTTGACAAATCATTTCCTTACGTTTGCTTTTGGATAGCGTGGCATTCTGAATCTGGCACTAGTTCTCAGTCATTGACATAAAACTGGGAAAAGGATTGTTTTTGAAGCTGCCCTTCTGATAGAAGCATGTCTGCGTAGGTCTTGGTACCTGTCTCCAAATATAACTTTGCATCAGGTAAGCTCAAAATTAAATATGCATTTTTAGCCAAGTACTGAAGTTTGGGTTTTGAAAAGACCCAATAGAGATCTTGATGACTTAAGGGTGTTTTTTCATAGTAGTTAATATGACTCTCATTTCATAGAGAATAGGAAAAAGGATTCTCCGGTTTTTTTTGTTTTTTTTTTTTTAAGTTAAATGAGTTAGTGGAGGCCACAAAAAGTGAGCCCCAGTGCTTGTGAGGGTCATAATTCCTAAGGGTGCAATTTTCGATTCCGATTAAGGACAATGGCCTAAAAATAAATTAGAACAATCCCTAAAATGTTACATATGAAAAATATTTTAAATCTTTATGAGCTCTTTTTACATCGAGAACACAATGCATAATTGTACAATTATATTTGAGGAAGGGGATCAAGCAATTTTCTAAAATTTATTTTATTCCTTTGTGACTTGAAAGAATTCCCTTAATATGATTTAATTTTGATCTTGGCAGTTAAACTTTCTCTATAATGAAAAGGCAGTGGCTGTTCGTAGAAGAGAATAAGTGTTACAAGGGATCTAACCTTTGGAAGTTTTTGAGTCTAAACATTAACGTAATAAAAGACTACAGTCCAAAAGGGAGGCTCTCTAAATGTGATACTATGGTCCTTAAGTATATAAATGACTTTCCTATTCAATATTTACTTCTGCCCTGCTCCTACATATATCATGCAAATATATATTTACCTTTAAGAATATATGCTTGGGAACTTTTACTTTGGTTAGTTAAAAATATACGTTAAGTAAGTTACCTGTATTCATAAAATTATATTAGCACTGTCAGAATTAACCTGCTATGTATTACTTAAATAGTCTATACTTCTACGAAGACTGGATTTACTACTTGCATCACTTTAAAAATCCAGGTCAGAAGAAAAACAAAATAAAATAATGCCCTCCCTTAAATTATACAAACAGAAACCCCTATGCTTTCAAGCTGAGTGACTTTTCCCCATTAAGGTCAAGCCTAGTTTGTAGAAGAAATGCTCCATTATAATTTTAAGGTGTTGTTTCAGAAAGAAAATAATTTTATTCACTCGATATCCACAAGATGCAACACGATATTCTGTTTTAAAACCTTCTAAAAATATCTCCACCAATCTCAAAATCAGTTACTGAAGCTTGTCCAGTTGGTCACGGGTTAGCTGTCTTGTTTGCAATGTGGCTGGACGACATTCTTATTCTCACTTATAAGGTGAGATAGAACATCCAGTTCTTTCTAAGGACTTTTTTCTTTCAGTGGCTTTAAATATGGGGGTAGAAAGTTGGAAGAGGTAAGAGCATGGGTGCATTTAGGTCTATTTGTTAAGTTAACCATCTTCATTAGAATCTTACAATCTGTTACAGCTAAGTGTGTGTGAGATTGTATGATTTTTTACACAAATCTATTTCATTCTGAACAAAATCTTGCAGATGTGTAAAATGCATTGAAAACTGTCCCATCCTCCTCTTTCCTTTTTTTCATATACTCTTTCTTTTCATATACCCATAAACGACCCAATTTATGAGCATGCAAGCTGATACGCTCCTTTCTGGTTTTTATTCTTCTTTAGAAAAGGTAGATCACAAATGCATTAGCATAGACAAACTGCTGTAATCAGTAAAGTTTGAAGCTGACACACTTATAAAGTCCTGCTTGCCAAAAATAGGATTTCATTTGTACTGTTATTTTTTCCCCTGAACCAGTTTTGCCAATGCTATAGAAAATGCCAACTTTGGGCATGCAGGATTGGGGAACACAACGTTTCAGTAGGTGGCGCTTCAACACAGCCCACCTGCTCTAGGGCGTGCATGTGTACTCAACTTTCTCATACCTGAGGTGCATCGAAGAGGCTTGGCCCAGTTCGCTAACAGTGCAGCTAGATTGTCGTCTCCACTAATAACTACCCCAAATGCAGCTGAAACATCTGGACAGCAGAACTGTTAATATAATCCTTGCTCATTATTTGAATGCACACACATTCATACATACTTACACTAGCTCTACTTCTAAAATTAAAAATCAGAGAAAATTGATCTTAACATTTCAATGGTAGTTCAGGAATTTCAGCTTCATTTTTATTTTTCGATTGAGTTATTGGTTTGTATCGTATTTGCATAGATGCATGTCATTGTTTTTTTCCTTAAAACACAATGTTGTAATATTTTTGCAGCATTTATTTTTAGTGAAAAAAACAGACATTTCTTTTTTCAAATCATTTTACTATTTAAATAAGTGAAAGAGTATATGAAAAAGCCAACAGCTCTTTTTTTTTTAAATTCAGTAACAGGAACCATCTGCAGCAGTGTTCCCTAACGTGTATAAATTGACATAAACCAGGATGATTAAGTGGACGATAAGCCACGTGTCATTGACAAACAGGAATAGAGATGCCTGGAGTGAAATGTACTAAACGGGGCTTCACTGCGCACCAAGGAAGCTCCCTATGGTCCATTGACCTAAAGATACCTGCAAACTTCATTCCAAGAGAAGACGAGGAAAGAGAACGGGATACTTTAGCAACAACTAGCCACTTGTCTCTTAAAAAAAAAATGAGAAACTGACAACTATTCAATTTTCCCCCCGATTTGTTGCCCAACATTCAGAGTTCAGAATACCATTACAGATATTTTAGGTTTTGTGTAATTTACTAATGTTTTCTTAAAATCTTCTAAATATACATTAAATAGATCTTCCATTTGAAAATATGGTGATTTTAGGAAAATACCCCCTGCTTCTTTTTTTATAAACTCTTTGCCTTTCAATCTGCTGCTTTCATATAAATTGAATTAAAATATACATTTTAGGATATTGGATAGGATAGCAAGCGAATATAAAATAACTTGCACAATTGTTATTTAATATATCATATTGATATAAAAACTAAATTTATATATAAAGTAATAACATTTATAATTGATATGAGATAAACTAATTAAATGAATGAAATAAAAGAATAAAAATAAAATTTTTGTTTCCCCTAGATCATCGTTGTTTGTTCTGTAATTCATAGGAATGTAAAAAAAATTAACAGAAAGGACACAATTTGGGTTCTATCATATTAAAAAAAACTTTCAGAGAATGAAACATAATAACATAAAGCATAGTAATATAATGAGTTAAAAGAATCACTGATTCAAATATTGAACATGACTTTTACCTCTTTGAAAAGGCCAATAGAACAAAAAAATTGCATCAGCTGTCTTCTTTCTTTTTTGTATATTTCTTGATAAAATGATTACTGATTTAAAAGAAATCAACCCAAATTCAATTTTGAAAATCCCTCCTTCCTCAAAATCACAGCTATGATGTAAGTTTCAGATTCTCTTCTTAAGAAACATCTCTGCCTTATGTGTGTCTATTGGACTTCAATACTCATTCTCTATTTCTGTATATTTTTAACATAGCATCCTGGAAGAAAGAGAAGAAAAGAGGCCCTCTAAAATTTCACATCTTTGCTATTAGAATATATTGACATCCCTTGCTTCGTTGATTTTTTATTACAGTCCTGAGGTTAAAAAAAAAAAAAGAAGAAGAAGAAGAAGAAGAGGAAGATTGCCAGTGGGTCAGCTCAGCTCTTTTTCTATGGCTCCAAGGGAAGATTTCTGGCATTTCCTCTTTGCTTTCAGTTTTGTGGATTTTTTTTTTTTTTCTGTTCCATCTTTTTTCTTCCATAGAAGTAAGGTGAAAAATAAACTTGAAGGTTTAGTATTTTTTTTTCCTCTTCCGAAGGTTTCATGTCACAAAATGCCAACATAAAGGATAGCCTTGCACCGAGGCCCCTTTGCAAGTCCGCCTCCACGGCAGCCTTGGGATCTGTCAGAGAGGAACGCTCCAATCTGGGCTCCCCACTGGGCTGAGATGTGGCTGCCTCCCCCAGCACAGGGCCACACCGCTCCGGAGCCAAAACATGGGACCATCTGATGCGAGTCTGGCCTAATGAAAGTCCAGCATGGGGCTAAATGAGTTTCCACCACTGCTGGGTGAGGGGCTAATGATAAAACAGCTCCCTGGGCTCACTGCTGCTGTTGGTATCTTTGTCGGGGCATATGGCAGTTGGCTGAGTGCCTTACTTGTGTGATTTCCTATCGGATTTATCCTGAGAACGTGTGTTGTATTCTTGCTTTCTCTCTTCCTCTCTCTGTCTCGCTTTGGCCTCTTTCCTGGCCCTTCTGTACTCTAATGTCTCAGTGGGATTGCTGGGTCATATACAGTTTCTTTCCGAAGCGTATGTGAAACTTGCTGTTGTTGTTGTTGTTGTTGTTTTAATTGTGGAGAGAAAAGCAGAAAAATGGAAGGGAGAAGGATATTGACTGTCACACCCAGTGGGTGGTTCTGTTTCCTTTGGAGCATAGTAGCTAAAGGCATAAATTTCACAGAACCAGAGGAACAATCAGCTTGAAACTTGTTGAATACAGGGATGCTAATTAAAAACTTCTTTATGGTGTGTTCTTCCCCCCTCCACACCCCATCCACCTCACCGCTTATACAACCTCCTGTGCAAGCATTTAGGGTTTTATGAGATATGGTAAATGTGTGGCTTCAGAATTTTTTTTCATTAAAAAAAGTTTTAAGTCAATTTAAGGTTAGGTTACAGTCAAATACTAAACAAAATAATAGTTACTTTCTTTTATTGGTTATCTTTATTCTTAAAACATCTGAAGAAGAGGACAAATTTGGAGATTCTAATTTATGGGTGTACTGCATAGGTAAGTTTTGGTGTCCTGGATATACTTTAGTTTGATATATGTAGATCTGCCTCACAATTTGGATGGTTATGAGAAAATGCCTACAATAAAAATAAAGCAACCATCCAAATCCTAAAAATGTTACAAAAATGTATATTTTACCCTTTCCACATTTATAAGCTCATGAAACATAAATACTTTGATGCCAATTCTTGTATTTTAATATTGCCTGCATATAATGGTAGCTGAATTTGATTTGTCCCAATCTGTGATTTGGTCTTAGATCCTTCCTAACTGTTGTTATTAAATTACATGGAGGCTTAATATAATGGTATATTTTATCCTTTACATAAGAAAGGAGCACATCTAGGAGCAACAAGGTGAGGCAGAAGCTCCTACAGCTTAGATAATTTCATATTTAAAGTCCAGTTTTTGATTTTCTTAACCAAAATATCTCTTTTTTTTGTTTGTCTGTTTTGTGGTTTTCGTCACTGTCATTCAACTTCCATTTCTGCCAGAAAACTAGGACTTAAATACAGAATATGTGAAATTTGCATAGCTTCAAGGAATAGCCCATTCTCATCTAAATATAAGTGATCCTTTCATAAACTTGTGCCGAGAAATTCTAAATGAAATCTTTTCCAAAATCACATGCTTCTCACTGAATGAACCCGTGTGTGTTAGGAGGTTCCACATGGGCTCCAGGTGATCCCCCCGGCGGGCCACGCGGTCAGTGACACCATCTAAATGAGATTGTTTTCTTGTAAATGGCATGGTGCAGAAATACCATCACGTTCCACATGCTGTATGCCCCATTTTAATTTATTCCCATGACAAAAACTCCATTAATATAATTTTGGAACAAAGTGAAAATGATAGGAATTTTCTGTGTCACTGAAAAACTAAGCCGAATTCTTCTTAAGGAAATACCGCTTTAAAAACTCAAGAATATTCAGTGTCTGATTTGCAAAATTTCTTCTTGGTGCAAACATTATTCACAAAGTATTTTCAAGTCCTCTGGATTAAAATAAATTATAAAATTTCCCTATATTTTTAGACAGTACTTTGTAGGCTGTGCAGAGTGTTATAAAATGTACATTGTTTTCTTGTTTTCCTTTCCTAAATTTATTAGACTTTTTCATATGCGTATTCTTTTTGAGGCTTGCCATTAGCCAAATAAAGCTGCATCTCTCATTTAGCAGTTATAGTTATATATTCCTATATGGCTCCTTACCTCCAGATAACTGTGAGATACTATGGAAAAGTAAGAAGAATAGTGGACTGGGGCGCCTGGGTGGCTCAGTCAGCTCAGGTCTTGATCTCAGGGTTGTGAGTTCAAGCCCTGCATTGGGTTCCATGCCCTGGCGGGGGGGCGGGGAGGAGTCTACTTAAAAAATAATAAAATAAATGAATAAGTAAATAAAAATTTTAAAAATAGTGGACTAAAAGCCAAGAAACCTGAATCATCGTCGTCATAATTCTTCCACCTCATAGGAACATGGCCATTTCTATTTAAAAATTATAACAGGGCGCCTGGGTGGCTCAGTTGGTTAAGCGACTGCCTTCTGCTCAGGTCATGATCCTGGAGTCCCTGGATCGAGTCCCGCATCAGGCTCCCTGCTCGGCAGGGAGTCTGCTTCTCCCTCTGACCCTCCCCCCTCTCATGTGCTCGCTCTCTCTCATTCTCTCTCTCTCAAATAAATAAAAATCTTTAAAAAAAAATAAAAATAAAAATTATAACAGCTCTTAATTTACCCAATCATGTGCCTGACGCTTTATTCCTCCATGATCTGATTTAATCATCACAGCCGCCGTGTGAGGTGCGTATCACCATCCTCATTTTAACCCCGCACTGAGGTTTAGAGAATTATAGACCCAGGGACACCCAGGAAGGCGGACAGCAGAGTTTCAAACTTCCACGCTTCAAACCTCGAAATCTTCCAAAGGGTTTCTTATGCCACCATCAAACATGTTTATTCTCTCCGAGTCACAATTCAGGGCTAGAAAAGTTTGGGGTTTGGCCTGGAATATTTCCGGTTTTTCTCTCAGCTATAAAATTCTGAGCCTGCTGTGGTTTGCAGTTCCTACCTTCTCAGCATCACCAAGTGCGTGAGGCTGTCATTGTGCGGAAGGGCCATCCAAGTCACAGGATGGACCCACACAGCCTTAAGAGAAAGTATAAGGGAGAGGCGGGCAACCACAACCAAGGGACTGACATCGTTGATGGTATAATCATTAGTATTAAAACGTCAAGAATATTTGGGATCTTTTTAGCTATGGATGCTTTTTAAGTTATCCACGATTTAATGAATTAGTCTGTCTGGAAAAAAAAAAAAAGACAATCTAGAAGAAAAGAAAAGATCTTAGGTTTTGTAGTTTATACCAACTTCTCCTGGTTAGACCGTTTACCTCTAAAATATTAGCTTAATAAATGAAAAATGCTTCTATAGTTACAGATCAAATCAGTAGATTTAAAAGGAACCATGGATTTTCTTTTAGTAAAAGCCTGTTTTTATATCCCCTGACTAAATACTTAGTTTCTTAAAACAAGTTTGTGGTAAAACTGCTGGACAAAAAAATTACAAAGCCCTATTTGTAGTTAATCTTTTTTCCTCTTACTAAGATACTTCTTGATAGTTATTGAAAATGTACTTTATTAGAGGCTTGACATGTCTTTAGTGTGTTTTTGCCATTAATATGGAGAATTGAAATGTGGATTTATATTTTCTTAAATTGGAAGAAGAAACAACCCAAAAAGTTCACACTTGGCTAATCTCTCATTCATTATATATGCATATATATGCACACACACATATATGTACATCATACACATACATATAGTTTATGTGTGTGTGTGTGCACATACATAGAAACTTGGCCAGGTCTTACCTGATATGAATTCATTTGGCAACAAAATTACTTGATGCAAAAATATTTTTTAGTCTTAGGGCGCCTGGGTGGCTCAGTCGTTAAGCGTCTGCCTTCGGCTCAGGTCATGGTCCCGGGGTCCTGGGATCGAGCCCCGCATCAGGCTCCCTGCTCGGTGGGAAGCCTGCTTCTCCCTCTCCCACTCCCCCTGCTTGTGTTCCCTCTCTCGCTGTGTTCTCTCTCTGTCAAATAAATAAATAAAATCTTTAAAAAAAAAAATAAAAAAAAAAAAATATTTTTTAGTCTTAATTTATTCAGTTTGGGGTGATTATTCAGACTTCTTCTTTAGGTATATTAATGCACTAATAACAGAATATTGTCTCTGAAAGAGCTCTCTGAAAGTGTTTCATAATATACTATGCAATATCTCCCTATATTACCCTTGTAAAATATGAAAAATAAGTCAGAATTCCAAAACACACCCAGCACCAAGAATTACAGATAAGGGACTGTGGATCTAGATTTATTAAGCCTTAAAAACGTACCTACTAACACCCAACACAATGTATATTTATTTAATAAAATAAATATAAAAATAGCTTGACTAAGTCTTTTATATGCATGCCATATTTATAATATGCATTATATATTGATAATTGCAAGTAGTAATAGCATAATGTATAATAATATATAACTTAAGAGTTCGGATTATTTTCATTTTGATCTTTCAGAATCAGAAGAGATAATTTTACCCTAAAGCAATCTTATATTCTGCAATATTTATTGCATAACTAATAAATAAAATTACTCATACGTATACATATATACATATACATATAGACATATACAACTCTATGTGTGTGTGTGTGTGTGTATAAAATATTTCAACTCCCAACTGGTTCAAGTTTTGCTCAATCCAATGATGATGTTTCTCCTCAGCCATAAATTTTTGAGACTCCTAATCTGCATGAAAAACGCATTATGTGGCTTGAAAATCATGGACATTTCTCAAAGCAAAGAAATTACTGATGGAACAGAGAATACACAAATATATGTTGTCTCATTCTATATAGAGGGAAAGAAATATGAAAAAACATTATTTTATGCCATGTATTTGCTGTAGGAATAAAAACATATTTTGGTCATGGAAAATGTGTAGGTGCTCTTTCATATAAGCACACTTTTAGTTGTCAGCAATATAAAAATACTTTAATGTCCCAGGTGTGAATTTGGAGCTATTACTTTTGGATCAGTAGAACTGAGTGATATCAATAAATCATACTGAAGTGATTTTAGAGTAGCTACATGGCCTGCCTCTCAGAGGATACACAACTTCTCTTACTTGTTCATCATACCAAGGCAAGTGAGAACACGTGGAAACATGGATGGCAAGTCAAGTTTCAGAACTACAGACTTTAAAAAAGAAGTTTTGGAACACACCTCGTTTATTTAGAGTTGTATCCAATGATTATACCATAGAACTCTATATTTTGGATACAGGTGTATATAATAATGCCTACAGATAGCATTTTTTCTCTTATTTTAAACTATCTTCTTGAAATACAAGTTTGCTTCTGCCTAGACAAGTTGAGACAATCTCAGTATTTGACAGATTGCAACGTACTAATTGCTGGTTATACATTTTCTTTCTATTAAGAATCTTTAGGAAAATTCCTAAAATCTTTAGGAAAAAATATTTTTCTATATAAGGTAAATGCTTTTCTTTTATTCACGATAGAGTATGCGGAAAGTCTTTTGAGGACCTCCTTTTAAATTCTTTTTTGCATATCATGATTTCTCATTTTAAAAATTTCACAGATTACTTTATGTATAGGACACGACGTTTTGCTTTTAGCCAAGAATTTTAAGACTCTTTACAAACATTAACAATTGCTGTATGCCCGATAACAGTCTTCACATCACTCTAGGGCATGGAAATATTATATATGCTCTTCCTGAGTGGAGTGATTTGGTCATTTATGCTTATTAATTGGTGATAGTTCAGGGTATAAAAACTCAAGACTTCATTACATCCCATTCGAAAAGCCATCAGCTCTCCTCTTTGTAGTTGAAATAGTAGACTCATACGCATTAGGCTTTATAGTCGCGAGTGGAATATAAACGTATTTTAGTGGTGCTATAATCACAGCCCATGTGAGCAGGAGTGAAATCCCTCTCTAAACCAGGTTAACACAGCCACATTACACCTCCACCAATCAAGCCTGAAACTCCAACATAGTTCCCAGAGGGGTCGTGAATGAACTCTGCTTGGCATGAATGAGACCTCTCCTTGGCAAGATGCGGGTATAACCTCAAAACCTTTGACACTAATACAGGGCAATTAGCATTTATACAGTGTTTTACAATCATCAGTTTATACATAAAACATCCTTACAAGCTAGATATTATAGTTCCATTTCACAGCTGCGAAAACCAAGAAAGCCGTTTACTCTTTACTTGAAGGGGTGGCAATAATCTTGGTTCCTAGTCCTCTTGATGCTGATATTGATTGTAAAGCTGAGCTAAAGTGCTAAGGTTAGGGAATGGCTTCTAGAATCTAATGATAAAGAAACTAGACACAAAATATGGGGCAATGTAAGTTCTAAGAATTTAGATTCTTCCCTATTTCTATAGCATTGCATTACTTAATTTATTCAGTTCTCTAGTGGAGGGACCACAGAGAATCAGCTTTGTGGATCCCATTTTCCTTCTGTTTTTTTCTTATTGTTGCCATTTATTCTTCCCCATTTTTTCAACAGATTAACTTCACTCTTGTCATTTTTTATACACAAAAAGAAAAATTTAATACATAAATGTGAAAAGATTTTGGTGGCAAACACCAAAATTGAAGTCATTTCCCTATTCAAATTGTAGTTTATTCTACTAACTTCATGTTGGAGAAACTAACTTGGTTGCCCAGTTTTAAAACACTGATTTTATTTTTCTCTGTTACATGCTTTAAAATTGCTCAGACTAACTGAGCTAATGTATAAGACAGAATCTGCGTCAGATTGTGGGGTGAAACCACATCAAATCAACTATGTTTTGGAGGGCAGAGGTATGAAAATACCCTACATGTATATGTCTTGGACTAGGGAATAAAACACACTTTCTCATGTTTTTTTCTCAAAGTTGTTTGACAAGTTTTGTCCAAATATTAAAGTGGCAATGTGATCTGGGTCCTCAGTGACTCCAGGCCATGGACAGCTCCTGATTCAAAATGTGAGATGTTAGACCTTTGACTATGCTCAGAAGGTTGTTTCCTGTTATATTAATTAAAATGAATTTGGAGTTATTTATACACCATGCCAAATGTGATCATAAACTGTTTAGAATAAGCAGCCACCAATGAGGAAATACTGAAGGTTGTTATTAGGAATTTGAGAACTATATCATATCAGAAGTAGAGTTCTGATAGGTTGAATGTTGCAGATTCCAAGGCATTTTACATTGTTTTACTCATACGTTAAAAAAAAAAAAATTAAGTCCCAAGTTATCTGTAAGGTGCATTTCCACAAATCAGATTTTCTTAACCTGAAAGAATTTTGTTTTGACTTTATATCCACTCACATTTTAACTGAGAAGCTGCTAATTTTGCATGACCCATGGATTCTCTTTATCATTTCAATAAAGAAATAAATCCTCTGAAAGAGTATCTTTAAAAGAAATTGGAAATGAAAGCTTTTATAATTTGGAGATCTTATGATGTAAAGAACTTTTCCATGATGAGAAAATATTTGTCCTGCAAAGAATATTTGTCTTAAAATGTTGCTTTAATTTCACATGGAGTACATTAATATTTATAACATTTCAATTTCTGTGCAGTTAAACAAAATGTTAAGCATGGACTTTGCATATAATTATACAGCACCTTTCATAGAACCACCCACATTTTCCACACATGGATCTTGCTTGTCTCTGGCTTCTTTTCTAGTCCAGCTTTCAGCCCACCCTTGCTTGAAAATTCACTCAAACAAGTAATAAAAAGAGCAACTATTTGGGGCTACTTCTTATGTGCCAGACACTATAGTAAGTTTATCACATATATCATTGCATTGATTGTCACAACTCAAAGAAGGAGGAATTACTATGTACATTTTAGGGAGTTGGGGTACAGAGAGATTAATTCCCTGCCTTATGATCATGTTTGGAAAGTGGTAGATCCAGTTTGATACCAAGTTAGACTGACACTAAAACCCGTGCTTTTTATCCTTAGATCAATCCATCCTTGTAAAATGTAATTTTGAAGAGAACAGAGAAGGGGTTAAGTTGAGGAAACAATGCTTATCCCCACGTTTTAGGATAAATTATTTAACCTACTAGATTCTTAAGTCATTTTCTAAAAAAATGGAAGTAATCTCAACAGTTCCTGAATCCTCACAAATCATTTAGGAGTGTGCCTGGAATCTGTTATGTCAATAATTCACAAATTTGAAGATCCACTCATTTATTCAACAAACATCTACTGAACACCTAACTGGTGATCTGATACGGGTGTGTGTCAGATGAACATGACCAGACCAATGAGTCTTGCATTCTGGAATGGAACTAATAATAAAAAAGTAACCCAAGTATCATGAAGATAATTTCAAACTGTGAGAAGTTCAAGGAAAAAAATAGAGTGAGGTGATAGAAAACAATCTGTGCAGATGCTGTTCTGATGCAGGTGAGAATAAGCTTCTATCATCAGGGGTTGTGAAGGTAAATAACCCTGAATAGAAAATATAAATTTTATATTTTATATTCATGCTAATTGGGCACTCTGTGTTTACTTCAAGAGCAAAATGATGTTTTGAATTACTGTTAAAATTACTGAAAGTCCTCCACAAATATTGGAACACAATCGATGACCCAGGAAGCTTAGTGCTGCTTATCCTGTGGCTTCATCTATTCCTCCTTATTCTGTCAGAGGGTTAAGCGTTTGAGAAGGGATTAGTGAATATCCAGTTATTGGTAGGGGTATACCCTCCACTCTGTGAAGATCTTTCTAGAGAGTTTTAACAGAATGAGAATGGGTTTAATCATTTACTTATAAGTTGTTCACAACTAAAGCTAATCAATTCTTAAATAAACACAACATTTTGTACTCCAAAGCAGTTGGGACATATCTGTAAGATTCTCTTCCTCTTGAAATGTCTCTGTGTGTGTACATGTATGTATTGGTCTTTAAAATTTGGCAAAAAATAAGCAGTGTTTTAAAATATAACATATAAGTCCATATAAGATATATATCAGAGAGTGAGGGACCATTTCTCATCAGCGTTTTGGGATCAACACACATAAAGTTCCTTCCATAGTTAAATGGCTCATATGATGATGACTTTCACATGAGTATAAGGTTGGCATCTATGCCATTTAAATTTTTAAAAATAAAAAATAAAATCATTGTGGAGCTGGAAATGTTTTCATCCTTTCAATTCATTAGCTTGGATATATGAGTTAATTTCCAGAGTTGTAACACATTTTTCATGTATTAATCTTGGGACTGTTGATTGTCTATTTTCCTCCAAGAAAAGCTGCATGGACATTTGCCTCTCTCCCAGATCGTCATCATTGATTCCATTTAGCCTCTGACTGTGATTACTTGCAGCTGGGGTCCATTTGCAACAACATTTTTATATGGTGTACAAGATTAGAGCAAACAAACTACTTTGACTACAGTATTCTCCAATTACATTAATTTCATCCACTGATGTCTTTATTTCCTTCCTTTCCAATTTAGCTGTGTAATGTGAAAATTGGCCCTATTTTTGTGCTTATTATGATGTTCTTAATCCTCTTTCTTCCCACATGATGTTAGTTGCATAAGAGGACTTCACAAACAAACTCTTATAATGGGAACGAATGGATTTTCCTTCTTATGGAAGAATCCCAAAGTGAAGACTACAGTTAACTTTCTAAGCTGTGATTTGGAGGGGATATGTTCTTAACATCTATTAAGAAAACGTATAGCAGTAATACAATCTAAATCACCTAAACCTATAAGATTTCCATGTCACAGAGCAGAATCACAGATCTGATAAAATGGAGAAAGCTGTCCAAGGAATCATGGCTTGAGTATAGCAAACTCTGTCTGAAGAATTAAAATAGAAAATACAAACATTCAAAAGATAGAAAGACATAATGAGAAAGAATAGATAAAGGGAATATTTAAAGAGGAGTATAGGAAACAAACAAAAAATCACATTCCATGTTCTGTCAAGTTGTAGAGAATCGAGGTAGTGCAGTCTGTCCCCCATACAATGATATATGAAGGGGACAGGAAGTCCTCCTGAGATATAGTGTTCCCTTGGATGAAGAAATACAAGAAAATACCACATCAGACAAATAATGGGCAAAATATAATTAAAATGAGACTTGTATTTTAAGATTCAAGAAATAAATATTGAAGACATGTGTTAAGATACTTAATGTATGTTGACAGTAGTTAAATGGCTGTATGATATATAAGAACATTATATAAGAACGTTGTGTGAGGTCTCATCACAAGGCAAAAATATTTTTATTTCATTTTGTATCTATATGAGATGATGGGTATCAGCTAAACTTATTGTGTTAATCATTTCACAGTACAGATCTTCTTTGACTCACCATGGGGTTACGTCTTAACCAACCCACTGTAAGTTGAAAATATCATAAGTCAAAAATGTATTTCTTACATCTAATCTACTAAACATCATAGCTCAGCCTAGCCTACATCAAATGTGCTGTGAATTGTGTAAGACTGATGAATCACAGACCTATACCCTTGAAACAAATAATACATTATATGTTAATAAAAAAATTTTAAAAAGTATTATGCTGTATATCTTAAATTTATGCATTTTTATATATCAATTATACCTCGAAAAAACTGGAAAAAATAGCTGTAAGATATAAGATTTATGTGCTCAAGAAAAGAAAATTAAAAATAAATATTTTTGGAGCTAAAAAAAGATAGTATAGCACCATTATCATTTATACATATATACATATATATACATATTTTGTATATATAATATATATACATATTTATATATAATAAAAAAGATAGTATAGCACCCATTATCACTTATACATATATGCATATATATACATTTTATGTAACATATATACATATTTTATATATATATACATATATACACATATTTTTTAATTGGGTAAATACCGTTCAGTCAGAATTCAAATATTTTGCTGGTCTTGCATGAGGTACCTCTCACATGACTTCCTAGGTTTCTTGAGTCTAAAATAATATTTTAAAGGAAGATTGTCATAGGGTAATTAAAAGAACTATATAAATATGCCAGCTCCATGTTAATATGTTTAATTATATATTATATAATGGCGAAGTCTCTACTACTCGTAATAATCAGGATATACACAAATACGCCGGGCTTAAAATCACCCTCGGGTTATTACAGTCATCTAAAAACATCAATTATATTCTAGTTGCAACTAGCAAATCAACTTATTGTTGTTGTTATTGAAACTCACCATTAACATTTTAATACATGGAGAAAGCCCCGTGACAAGGAAGAAGCCCTTGAATTTGGGTTCTTGAGTCTGGGGATCTGCCTTTGCTCTACCCAATGACAAAACAAAGATTTGGGTCTCAATTGGTCCTCTATAAAGCAAAAGGTATCAACTGTATTCCAGCAGTTGGGGTTTCCTCCCATTTTGTCTCTATGTACCTAATAATATAATTGTTAACAGAATAAAATAAGATTATCTTAAAGGAAAGTAATTTCTTTTCTAACTTCTTCTCTTTATCCTTGTATTTCCCTTTGCTTCTGATTGGATTCTAAATTCCTTTGAGATTTTATATTTGAGGCTTTATAAATAATAACTATAAAGACATATTATCTCTACAATCTGTATGCTTCAATTGCTTCCACAATTTATAAATTGTTTCTAACAAGTCTTACATTATGACTATGGAGAAACTTGTAACATTTTTAATGGTATTTAAAAAAGTAAATATTTAAAAATGAGAATATGTAACTTGTAGGAAAAGAGTAACAGTTCATACATAAAAGTAATCCTCTTCTGACTTTCTTGTTAAGGTGATGTCTTTTTACTTTATCATTTTTTATCCACAGAAGAATAAAAAAAGACTATATCAGCTCTAAGGTCCTGTGAAAACTTGCCCAACTTCCTTGCTCCAAGTCTGAAACCAGATGTGATAGTTCTTATGACATCCTTTCCAAAGCTCTCAAATGATGATTGAAACTTCTATGTTTTTTAATGAGCTTTGGCATCCTGATATCATAAATTAAAAGAACAGTAATTACAGTTTCACATATAAGACTGCCTTTGATTTGGTTTAGGATTATATTATACACACTCATACACACAATCCATATTTAATACTCAAGATCAATAACATTACCATTGCCAAACGTTTTACATACTCCACCCAGTGTCAGGTTTTTTCTTGCCTGGATCTTAAACATGTCTGATCCATAAGTAAACATTTTTATTCCCAGTTAAACTCACCATTTATTATACTGCAAAGTTAGTTGTGAAAGTTCACATCGGATTTTTCTTATAAATAGAAACTTTTTTTTTAAGATTTTATTTATTTGACAGAGAGAGACACAGCGAGAGAGGGAACACAAGCAGGGGGAGTGGGAGAGGGAGAAGCAGGCTTCCCGCTGAGCAGGGAGCCCGATGTGGGGCTCGATCCCAGGACCCAGGGATCATGACCTGAGCCGAAGGCAGATAAACAACTGACCCACCCAGGCGCCGCTATAAATAGAAACTTTTAAATGAATGGATAATGTGTTCCTTCCACATTCGTGGACAGATTACTGTTTTAAGAATTTCACACATTTATTTCAGGTATCATATAGATAGTACCTTGACTTGGAATTCACTAGTGAATACAACTGTAGTGTAAATCTTCAAAGTCTCCATTTTGCTCTCAGCTTCTATGCCCTCCAACGTATCCTAAACAAGCCAACATAAATCACACAAATGGAAAAAGCATTGAATTTAGACTGCTGGCTCTTGGAATCCAGTCCTAGCTATATGGGAAACCACTTGGAAAACCCTAGAGCTTTTCTTTAATTCTCTGTTAATTCATAATGTCTGGATATGGTAATCTCGACAGCACCTTCTATACTACAGTTTCTGATTCTTTAACTCCTGTTGACACATTGGATTTCAGTCACTTACAATATCTCAATCCATATTCCTTGCCTAGAAAATGTATCTTCTTCTACCCCATGATTTTTATCCACTGTATCAAAATGTTCTAGTTGTGTATTTGGCCAAGCTATATAGCCTAGTCTTCCTTTAACTATAATCATCACAATGATGATTTTAATGATCAATCAAATCTACCACTATAAGTATATTTCTTGTGCATACCTTCTGTTATTGCTTATTTTCTCTTTTTTTATTATGTTATGTTAATCACCATACATTACATCATTAGTTTTTGATGTAGTGTTCCATAATTCATTGTTTGCATATAACACCCAGTGCTCCATGCAGAACGTGCCCTCTTTAATACCCATCACCAGGCTAACCCATCCTCCCACCCACTTCCCCTCTAGAACCCTCAGTTTGTTTTTCAGAGTCCATAGTCTCTCATGGTTCATCTCGCCCTCTGATTTCCACCCCCTTCATTCTTCCCCTCCTGCTATCTTCTTCTTCTTCTTCTTCTTTGTAACATATAATGTATTATTTACTTCAGAGGTACAGATCTGTGATTCAACAGTCTTGTACACTTCACAGCAGTCACCATAGCACATACTCTCTCCAATTTCTATCACCCAGCCACCCCATCCCTCCCACCCCCCACCACTCCAGCAACCCTCAGTTTGTTTCCTGAGATTAAGAATTCCTCATATCAGTGAGGTCATATGATATATGTCTTTCTCTGATTGACTTATTTCGCTCAGCATAATACCCTCCAGTTCCATCCACATCATTGCAAATGGCAAGATTTTAATCTTTTTGATGGCTGCATAATATTCCATTGTATATATATACCACCTCTTCTTTATCCATTCATCTGTCAGTGGACATCTTGGCTCTTTCCACAGTTTGGCTATTGTGGACATTGCTGCTATAAACATCAGGGTGCACATACCCCTTCGGATCCCTACATTTGTATCTTTGGGGTAAATACCCAGTAGTGCAATTGCTGGATCGTATGGTAGCTCTATTTTCTACTTTTTGAAGAACCTCCATACCGTTTTCCAGAGTGGCTGCACCAGCTTGCATTCCCACCAACAGTGTAGGAGGGTTCCCCTTTCTCCGCATCCCCGCCAACATCTGTCATTTCCTGACTTGTTAATTTTAGCCATTCTGACTGGTGTGAGGTGGTATCTCATTGACATTTTGATTTGGATTTCCCTGATGCCAAGCGATGCTTATTTCCTCTTATCCAATTCTTCTTTTTAAAAATGGCTCTTGAATGTATGAGTCCCTCAAAATTTCTATTGCAACATTTTTCTGTTCCTAATAAAGTAGACATAATAAATGTTGAATGAAGGTTATGATTAAATTACCTTTAAATATCAATATGTTAATAAGTATAGCTAGCAGTAAAATATTTTGTTTTTTTATTTTTTAAATGTTCTAGTACTCAGACATTTTGTTTGAAAACTTCATTATAAGGATGAAGAATGATATTATTTGTCTAAGGACAACATCAAGTTCTGCTGATGAATCAGATAACTTGAGCATTAATACATACTTAATTCTGAAATTGGAATTCAGAGCTTATTTGTAACAAGGATGCTTTCTGCCAGAGAGATCTTACTGCTGTCATGAAAACAGAAAACAAGCATATTATAAAGATGTATTTTTTAAAGGAGCTGAGAGAGGTCACATTTTCAACTAGAAAATCATTGGATCACCCAAGATTTAAGAGAATTCAGGGACTGTTAAAAGAAGAACAAAAGAAAGCAATAGAGCCAGGAAGTCAGGATATAAATGCTTGAACCACAATATGAGAGAGAATAATCTCTTTCAAAAAAACACCTGAAAACTCTTTGAAAGGGGAACAGTGACTTATTCATCTTTTTATGTCAAGGACTGAGCCCAGTGTTTGGCACATAGTAGGTCCTCAATAAATAAAGTGAATTCAGAGGAGAAAGTATTCCAAAGCTTGATATCACATATATAATCTGCATTTGAGTTCATCTCTTTAGTTAAGTACTTATAGGTAGAGGTATCTGTTTAGTTAGGTACTTGTACTTGGACAGATGGCAGTTATTTTTTTTTTTTCTCTTCTAACTTTTTAAGAAAACACTTTTTAATACAAGCAACTTCATTCATGTACTGAGCTTATGTATGCACTACCAGAAATTTCCTACTGCAAAAGATAATGCAAACATGGAATCCAGTATATCAATGTACTAAACTGGGTCATCAAATTGTAGACATTGAATATTTTTACTGACAAGAATGATACTTTCAGGTAAGTCAACCTAATACATAATTAGATAATTCTGAGGCAGGAAAATACATAGGTGTGTAAAACTCAACTTATTTCATCATAACTACTTCTTGTTGAGAAAGGCCTTATGAGGAAATTTTAATTGGAATTCTGTTCAATGTAGAAGAACGAACCATGACTTTGGAATCAATGAGCCCTGAGTTTGAGCAAAGGAGCTACCAAATATGTGACCTCATAAAACTAATTGATTTTCTGAAATTGAGTTTCCCCACTCATAAATTGGGACAGTAGTATCTTCTTATGGCAAATGATATGGACTAAATGAGACTATTTTGCAAGACATATATCTAGGTCTATTACATATTTAAGCAAAAATATATTTAAATGAAGCTTTTCTAAGATAAAGTAGTGTTTTGAACTCAAGATAGTCTCTCTACCTCAGTTAAATTTCCAAGTTATCTTAAAATGAAGACAAGATAGCAGTCAGATACTAGGAAGCACTTGAGAAAGAGGTCTAAGTCATGGCACACACACGTAACTAAACTTAGCCTCATATTATAAATGCTAAATTATTGTGCCAGGAGAAACAACAGGATGAAGTATGATGGGAAATGATTTCTTCTCAGATAATGAGTTTCCTATCACTGAAAATGATCAAGAAGCAATGAAAATTGTGTCTTCCAAATACTGGTAAGACATATTCTACTTTAGGTTGGAGAGATTACATTTTATATTTCTTCTAAAATCTAAGGTTCTATGATTGTACAAAAACTTACAAGCTCAGTTTAGAACATCAAGTCAAGTATTTTGTTTTGCAAAATTTACTTCAAAGAAAATGAGCAGATTTCTATAAAAAGGCTCAAATGATTTCTTAGAAATCAAATAGCTCTTGCACAAGAACTGTTTGATGACTTAAATATAAATGAATCAGAAACATATGGATTAAATTTCTCACAAAATACAATGAGAAGAAAGCAGTGCTTGGCAAAATCTTCTTTTTGGGCTTCCTGAAACCAAAAATCTTTGGAAAAATTTTCAAGATGTTTAAATGACCCCAAAAAGCAATTGGATTTACTCTGGTCTTCTATAAGCAATTTGAAGCCTTTAATTTCCTTTTTCTATTGTCTCTGGACAAAGTTCAATTCAATTTTCTACCAGCTGTTGACTATCTCTGTTTAGTAAAATGACTTTACTGTTGTTGTTTTGTTAAGTATGTTTGCTTGTTTTACACATTTGGGGGGAAAAAAAACATGTCTTAAAAGTTTTGACTGTTAAATATTTCAAAATATTTGTCATTACTATTTAAATCTTACCCCAAAATATCTTCCTTTGCCAAATCATTTGACTTAAGGGTGAAATTCATAAGATCAAATTGAATTAGAGAGTCAACAAAATAGAAGGGCCTGCAAGCAAATCTCTAGGGGACGTGCAATATTTGATGCAAATAACATTGGCTTAGGTATTTAATAGAGAGAATGGGAATTTAAAAATAAAAACGCCATTGGGAAATATCATCATGTCAAATCAGAAGCAATGTTTCAGTTAAAATTTACCATGAATAGCAATATAAGATACAGAATTTGAAGTACTTGTAAACTCCAAACTTTCATTCAGATAGTAAGATGATTTACTTGATTTTACTTATTTTTTTAAATTTCATTTTTAGAAATTTAGAATTTTTCCTATAAACTCAAACTGGCATAAACTATTAAAGACACTGTTTTCAACTTTCTTTTCGAAATGATACCCAGCTCACATGAAAATTCTCACCCATGAAAATGTCCCATAGGCCACAGCTCATGATATACATTATATTTAATAATGTTTGAATGTTAAATGGACATTTAAACATATTTTGGGTGGCTCAACTTAATGACAATTTAGATATGGTTACATGCAAGTTTTTTAAGATGTTAAGTATAACAGGATGTGACTTTTTTTTTTAAAGATTTTATTTAGTTATGTGACAGAGAGAGAGATAGTGAGAGCAGGAACATAAGCAGGGGGAGTGGGAGAGGGAAAAGCAGGCTTCCTGCTGAGCAGGGAGCCCGATGTGCAGCTCAATCCCAGGACTCTGGGATCATGACCTGAGCCAAAGGCAGACGCTTAATGACTGAGCAACCCAGGCGCCCTGGATGTGACTATTTTAAACAGTAGACTTGCAAAATCATGTCTTCTGTAGTTGAGATCTTGAGGGCTTGGTATGGACAGTTCAAGTCAGTATAGATTATGCTGCTGGTGGAAGCAAGGCTGGGGAGAGACAGCTTGTGCTCATTTGGTTGGAGCAGACTGTGGAGACCAAAAGAATTCTCTAGATTGGTACAAAAACGGTCATTGAATTACTCACTGAATTTAAAGAGTGGGAGCAAACATGTATTGCCTAAAATAAAATTATTATTAGGTCTCTCTCCATGAGGATTTTCTTGCACATAGATAATAATGAGATATTTGCTTCACTCCTTTTCTTCCATCCTTCAAACAAACAAACATAAAACTGCCATCTTAAACTCAGTAATTCTTGTAGGATCTTCTTACCCATCCAAGTATACACTACTGTTGTCTTAAAAAAAAGAATAAAATCCCCGCTGCCCCACTCATTAGCAAATGCATTTGTAAAATCCATCATTATTGCATTGGAGACATAGTGAAAGGATATCTCAAAGTACTGTATTAACTATGTTGTCTTAGTATAATTTAGCAAGAAGTAGATTAATTGACTCAATCAGTAAAAAAAAAAAACAACAACAACACAGCTTGTAGGTTCAATTTTGTCAGAGAAAAGTGCACATATATAAACTTTTTACCAACTTGTAATCTGCTTACTGTATAATAGCTTTAAGAAAAAAAATTAATGCCTACTCAATTTTATAGCTAAATATATTAATCTGGATACAGATTGGTTTAATATATACTAATGTTGGCCCATGCAAAAAAATAAATAAATAAATTGGATTGAAATCAACAAATGATTCAGTTAGATTATATGTTCCTCAAGCCTTCATTAGCTCCTAAAACAGTCTTTTAGACTCAAGTAGGAGTTTAATAAAGAGTCTTTGATGGAAGAAAAGGATTTCTGTCATCTTTGCAATTATTCAATTATTTAGCTAAAATTTATCTGAATATCAGAAGATGAAGGGATGGAATGGTGACAGAAACCCTAGACTTCCAAGGCAAGTTACCAGTAAATATTTATGAAGATTTGTGCTGGGACCCCACACACCATCCATCTAATCACTTACTCACTCATTAACTACTAATGCACAGGATTATAGTCCAGGCACTATGACAGGTACTCTAGACATTGAAACAAAGAAAATAAAACTTGCTCTCTTGAGCTTACCATTTAGTAAAAGATAGTAGACATGTTAACTGTAGTGATGAAGTGCTATGGTAGGTATTTAGAAAAAGAACAATAGTGATAGAAAGGGGGAAGTGATCTAATTCTACCAGGAGTAGGGATGGGTAGTCAGGAAAAGGTCTCAGAGTGGCAAATCTTAAAAGATGAGCAGTTTTCTCCCAAGTGGATGGAGAGGAAAGAAGCATTTCAGGCAAAGACAGGTCTTGGGCAAAGGCACAGAAACAAGGCACAACCTAATTTGGGAAACCCCATGTACGTCAGCGTAGCTGGAATCCCAGTTCGGTCATAAATGTTATCTACATCACAATAATACTGAAGGAGTCCTGTGTGGGTCATTTTTTTTCTGTTTGATCTTTCTGTCTTTCTCTTGCTCTGGTCTTTGTCTTTGGGAAAAACGTTTCTGGGATCCCTTGATATTTAGCTTCTCGTATATTAGCCAATAGGAGCTGGTAGAAGATTGGAGAAAAGGGAAAGGAGAGAAGTCAAGCTATCCCTCCCTTTCTTGCTTTCAGTGTGTGGTATCTTTCTGACCACACCAGTGTCTCCTCTGGAACCCCAGTTACCACCGGACCACCCCTCCCTTCATGGTCACAGATGATTCTGGAGAGGCTCTGACGTCTGGCAAGACCACGACTCCATCGTACCCGGGACTAAGAGTAGTTGCTTCTTGCTGCTGTTGTCAACCTCTGCATTGCCTCACTGTCTGCCCCTCAGCTCTCACATCATCATTGTAAGACCCAACATAAAATCCCCACTGCCTTTAAGAAAAGGAGTGATTTCTGATTTCTTGAACGAGCCTTTATTGATCCAGTTACTAGCGGCCATCCATATCAGAAACCAGAATGTTCCCATTTCATGCTTTGGTATGCATGTGATTTTCTTCTGTAGTTGAAGAATAAATTAAAATGTCAACTATATTAAATCTCTTATAATTGAATATATATATATACACACTTATATATATATATTTATATATATATATATTCTATAAAGACACTAGCTGAAGATTCTTAGATTTTTGTCAGTTGTGTCTATGAAGACTTGGTTCAGTGAAACATAAAAGTAAACATCTAGATTATTTTATTTATTTATTTATTTTTTTTACACTGCCATAAGGAAAGTGAATGGAATGAGTTGTAGACCTGTCTGACAATACTCATGATTAAAAGTATTTGCCAATAACTCAGGCACATAGTTCAGTTTACTCTGTGCTAGCTCAGTGTCCATGCTTTGACACCTATTTCATTCTGTTCAGTCAGTGCTGTTCCAAGCTGGCATCTCATCTAATATCCCATTGTTACTCCCTCTCAGAGAACAAATGCCAAGGTTGGATGGATGTGATTTAAATGGTGTAAAGGACATAAATTAAATAATCATATTTTACTAGAGGATAGAGGATTTTAAAAATCAATAATGCTACCATCCAGCTGTCTCTGAAGTCTTATGAATTGCTGCCCAGTACCTTATGGAGCTTTCTTTTTTTTTTCTTTTCTTTTTTTTTAGTTTGAAGTTTGATTTGCTGATGATAAGCTCTGTAAGGTATTATTTATCCTTTCAGGAAGGAATTTGGAATTAAATTTATGTAAGTATATCTAATATTCCTCATCCGGTGTAGAGCCATAACAGTTGTCATTGGTTCTAGCAAATATTTACCATCTACTGTCATTAAGGTATGGAGGTGGCAGAGTCTCTGAACGGAGGACTCCTAGCACCTCCTGACTTTGAAGGCATCAAGAAGTAAAACAGAGCATAGCACACGTACTCCAAAAATAAACGTTATTACTGATAAGGGTTAAGGTGCTGAACTTAATTAAGTTTGAAAGCCAAATGGACCAGAGGTGCGAAATTCAGTATCTGAAGGATAGTTCCACCCAGTTATGGTAACAATGACCAGGGCTGGCTTCCCAATCTCTCCCCATCCTTCTGCAGGGGCAGGAACTGCCTCAAGAAGGGCAAAGTAAAATGTTTATCCTCTGTGGCGATCTGAGTCCCAAGAGGAAATTTTGGGAGTCAGTCCACATGCCCCAGAACAAAGTAAAGGAAAACATGAAAATCAGGATTTACAGCCAATCAAGTTCCCTCTACTTAGAATAGTCCTCAGAAGTGGAGGAGAAACATTCATCCCAAAATGTGGCAGATAAAGATTTCCAATGTAGCTTTACATTTTAGAAAATATATCAATACTAGATAGTATATACATGTTAAACACTGCTCTAGGAGACTTTTACTTATATTAACCTGTTAACCCTCAAAAGCACTGTATGAGGTAAATACTTCTCTTAATCCCATTTTACAGATTTGGAAATTGGGGAACAGGTTAGGTGATGTTTTTAAGATAATACATCAATGGAAGAGCTGGGGTTCAAATTCAAGCAATAAGACTCTACGATTTAAGAACTTCAACCCTACACATTGTATTCATTCCATTAATGGACAAATTAGTCTTAAAAGAATTTAAAGTAAGCAGAAATTACTTCTACATGGGTTTTCTTCATGAAAAGGCGGGGGGGGGGGGGGGGGGAGATCCTTCCAAGCAGCAGAGGATGGATAGGATGCTTTAAGTGAAGTAAAGTATTTCCATGAGGGGGAAACAACTTTCAAAAATGTGTAAAAAACCAAAAGCCTACAGTAAGTTCAGATGGCAGTGAGTAAGCCAATTTGATTTAAGCTGAAATTATGAATATTAAGTTAGTGGAAAATTAGGTTTAAGAGATTTAGTTGGGTCAAATTCTATATAGGGTTTATAGGCCAGATTCTATATGGATCAGGAGCTGGGTTTTATTCCGTAGGATATGGCTATTCAAAGGACATGCCAATGACCTCGAAACATTATTCTGGTAGATGATGAAGAGACTAAGATGGACAAACAGAAAATGGCAGAACTGAACATGATTATCAGAATCCACAGTCTGTAATCTTCACATTATCAATTAGATAATCCGAAAGAAGAGATTATGGAAAACATCAAAATATCAATGTTTATGGAGATAATAGGTGGCATTTTTCCAGAATTGAAGAAAGACATCAATTCTTAGATGGTAAGAACATTTTGAGTATCTAATAGGTTAGACAAAAATAAATGCACCTCTTGCCATTTAGTGTTAAAATAACAAAATATTGAGGAAAAATATTAAAAGTTATTAGAGAGGAAAGAAAGATTATATTCAAACAAAATAATGAGACATTTGGAAGACATCTCATAAGAAAAATAGATGCTGGAAAACAATGGAATAATATCTTAAGCTGCTTAAGGAAAGATAAATATCAGTCTATAAATATCAGTCAAGCTCTTCTGCAAGGTTGAGTATAAAATAAAGACATGTTCAGATACTGTAAGACTAAGATTTTACCGGTGGAAGAATTTCTGTAGAATGTTTGTTTCTTAATAAGAATTACATAATAAGCATGGAGTTCTAGAAAAAAGACCAGTAAAACTGAAAAGTGGACATTTTAATAAATTAAAAGGTAAACAGTTTAGTATAACCATTGGTGTTAAAAAGACAATATTAAAAATTTGATTAACACTACTAATTAGGAATGTGCTAAATAGGAATTCAAACAGACTAAGTTCCATATCATATACTATAAGACAACAGAAGTGCAAAATAATTTGAGATTTTGTCTAAAAAATTTAACCTACTACCCTATGTCAAACATTTAATACTAACAATTAAAACAATAGAAAAATAATCTCTAGATTCTGAACCACAAGGGGGAAAGAAGAATAGATTTAAAGATTTACCAAGCAGGAAAAAAAAGTCAATATAAACTCGAATACACCATAATCATGTAAGTTAAAAGGAGCTAAGCTCACTATTTAAAGGGTGAATATTAGCTTGAATTTTATAAAATAGTTAAAACCATAAATCCAACTCTATGCCCTTCAAAGAAAGGCACCTAAAACAGAACTGAATAAAATATTTGAAATCAAAGAAATAGAAGAAGTTATAAAGGCAGATGCTAGTAAAAGGTAAGCTACTATACCAACTGTTAATATCCAGCTAAAGGACTTTAAGGTGAAATGAATAAGAATAAAGAAATAAGATACTAAACAGGTAGAAACATTATGAACTTATATGTATCTAATAGTGTAGCATCAAAATGAATAGAGTAACATCTGTATTAGAAGCAACAAATAAAAGAATTACAAAGTCCTTAGTAAGACTAAAAATGTAATTATATATATATATATATTTTCAAGTACTTGTTGAACATTATAGCCCTTTGCTTAGCTGTTAAAGTGCTACCTACAGTCTGTAGTCAATCCTCACTTGGACTATATTATAGGAAGTTACTTTAAACTACAATTATTTTTTGTTTCATATATTTTTTAAAAAAATTTAAATTCAATTAATTAACATATAATGTATTATTGTTTCAGGGGTACAGGTCTGTGATTCATCAGTCTTATATAACACCCAGTGCTCATTACAACACATACCCTCCTCAGTGTCCATTACCCAGTTACCCCATCTCCCCACCCTCTTCCCCTCTAGCAACACTCAGTTTGTTTCCTAAGTTTAAGAGTCTCTTATGGTTTGTCTCCCTCTCTGGTTTCATCTTGTTTCATTTTTCTCTCTCTTCCCTTATGATCCTCTGTCTTGTTTCTTAAATTCCACAATCAAAAAAAAAAGAAAGAAAGAAAGAAAGAAAGGAATCTTGCCATTTGCAACGGCGCGGATGGAACTAGAGGGTATTATGCTAAGCGAAATAAGTCAATCAGAGAAAGACAATTATCATATGATCTCACTGATATGTGGAATTTAAACTACAATTCTGATCAGCTTGCAGAGATGGACATAGTGGTAGCTCATGGTATCCAAAATGAGGTTGCTACATGATCTCGCAATGCACGTGCTCTTCTCACAGTATGATGTTAAAATTCCTCCCTTAGAGAAGTGAAGTCTGTGTTTCTTTCCTATAAGGATAAGGATGTGCCTATAGTAGAAGAGGCATTTTTTTGGTACTATGTGATTTCTGAGGTTACGTCATAAAAGACAATAAAACTTCTGCTTGGTTCTCTTGAGATGCTTGCTCTGGGGACCCCGTAACCATTTGGGAAGCCCAGGT
The DNA here is from genome assembly GCF_004348235.1 of Phoca vitulina. Taxonomy (NCBI): domain Eukaryota; kingdom Metazoa; phylum Chordata; class Mammalia; order Carnivora; family Phocidae; genus Phoca; species Phoca vitulina. The sequence continues at coordinate 9,953,020 of NW_022589734.1, forward strand.
CACATGTAGATGCCAGATGTAGGTGTTCTCAATGGCAGCCCCAACTGAGGTTCCAGACATGTGAGTGAGAAGTTTTCCTTAAATGGTCCTAGTCCCAGTCATTGTCAGACTGCAAATGCATGAGAAAACCAGACCACCTTGTTGAGCCTAATCGACTCCCCAAACAATAAAATATGTCATAAGATGATTGAAGGTGTTTTATGCACTAAGTTTAGGAGTTGTTTGTTACAGAACAATAGATAACTGGAATGTTATGGTGGCTAATTTTGTCTTGAAATTCACTCTTTCCCCTTTTGGCTACAATTCTGTTGGATAGCTCCTTGTTGCCTTGTACAAAAAGTGTCCAGGTGTCTCAGATACTTCCCATCAGATCCTGCTATAGGTTCCCATATACCGGTTAAGATTACTTCATGATACTAATCCCCTTCATCTTACTATTCTTTTTCTTATCCTTTGTACCATTAATATTACTTTGAGATGAAGCCCCTGGCTAAGTGGTTCCCTGCTGATAAGAATTTCAAGGTGTGATCAAATAATTTGCTTTGTATTAAACTATAGGTGAGCACATTAGAAACGATAAGTATTTGCAATTTTTGGGTTTTTTTTCAGTTTTATTAAAATATAATTGATGTACAACACTGTATAAGTTTAAGGTGCACAGAACAATGACTTAACATACATATATTGCAAAATGTTTACCGCAAGTTTAGTTAACATTCATCACCTCTTAAGTATTTGTAATTGATGTTAAATGATTATAATAATAATCCTGAAGATCTGTGGCATGAGTTGGAATCATAAGGTTAAAATTCCTCTTCCCTACAAAAGTTTAACCAAGATCCAGGGGTAGGAATTTGGGAAGGTTTTCACAATACATAGAAATATGATGGAAAATTGACCTAAGTTTTCTAAGTGGAAACCAGAAAAAGGAGAGGTGCTGTCCATTTTTTCAGCTTTCTCTCCCAAGTGTTAATGGTGAATAATTCATCACTGTGAGCACCAGGAGAGAAAAAGGTAAATAAATCCTCAGAGGAGAGCTATGAGTCTTCTCCCCCAAAGTTACAAGTTAGTATCAAATAGCCAAAGTGAATATGAAATGTAATGAAGTTAAAGAAAATAATATGATCTGCTGGTAAACAGTAATTTGTAGGTGACAAGCTTACTCTTTTTTGTGCCCAAATGGAAAAACTGTACTCCTCCCCTTTTTCTTTCTTTAAGGCTTTCTGCCTGTGGGTGTTACATATTTTTCCCTACTTCAACTAACCATGTCTGAGCAGGACAGCTGACCTTCAAAAGTAAATACGATTAAAGCTGAACAAATCAGGTAATTACAATAAAAACATGGCTTGACAAGCAACCTCTGGACAGAATTACCGTGCTGTATACACACTGCACATTCAATTAAAGTGATTGGAAATGGGGAAACTAATGCCTTTACCTAAGATTTTTAAAGTGCCGACGCTCTACATTCTGCCATGGATTAGAGAAGAGATTAGGAGAAAAGAAAATTCTCCAGTGATTTTATGCAGGATCACTGCCCCATAAATGTGGAGTGGCATTCTTAAAGCCTGGATGTGTCTTTCAATTACAAAGGGATGTTTATTGTGCAATATTCTTAATTCTTTATTCATATTTAATATTATGTGCTAATGATCTGTAATTATGTAAGATTTCTTATTCTGCAGAGTTGACTTTGACTTATTATACAGATTTTCTGCCATGTTTGTATAGGTATAATCATACGTTCTACTATTTGACCAGTGGCAAGTGGTTGGGTAATTGGTTTATGGTTAGAATCGAATCTGCACGCATGCACCAGAAAAAATCTAACTCATCCTCATTTTTCTAAAAACACTGTACACAATAATGATATAATGATATCTTATTTAATAATTATTTTCTTCTTATTTTATAAGATTGAAATCAACCTCATAATTTTGCTCTACCATGCTTAACATTTTAGTTTTATTACTTTTTATTTTTTCTCCCCTTCTCCATAAGAGTATACAGTGGAAAATATATATTTTATTGAAATTTCATTTTGACAATTTGAGGTGGTATCAACAAGAAAATCAATTCACACCATATAGTTTAATTTCCTTAATTCCAAACCAACATTTTGCTGTTCTGTTTGAAAAAAAAAAGATGTTCTTCGTTTTGTTGATTCTGTCTATAGCTTTGCATTGTTTAAAGTCATTGTAAACTCTTAAATATTCATACTATGCTGTAGAGACATTCTTTTAAAGAATAGGTTGATCAGAGTGAGGTCATAGTGATGGACCATGAACCTTGTCATGGTGGACAAATATGAACTTTTATTATATCACCCTAAGTATAAATAAAGGCATTTGTCAAATTTATAAATGAGCCATCTCAAGATTCACTTTTTAGAAGACCAAAGTGCTCATTACCATACCATCACATTTGCTAGAAAATTGGAGAAATACTGAAAAACCTAATTTTTTTTTTAATTTTCAGAATTGACACCAATGTCTGAAATCCTAGGCTCAGTCATTTGACAGTGACAGTAGTCTTTTCTCATAATTGACTTTTCAAGATAAATTTGCTAACAGTTCTTATTTACTTTCTACTTCATAAAACATCTCTTATCGCACCAATTTGATTGTTAGCGGCTCATAAGTCAAGTCTGTATGATCTCTTCTTTCAAAGTTGCCACATTTCCAGTAGGACGTGGATAATCTGGCTTCTGGGCCCATATCTCCTTTTATCTGTATTGATTCTGTTATCCTGAGCAAGTCATAACATTTCCCTGGTTCGAGAGGCCCCGTTGCTAACATGCAGGTAACATTTCCTGCCAACCTATCTTATAGTTTTATTAACTGAATGAGGCAACATATGTGAAACCACTTTGTCAAATGCTGTAAAACTGTACAGTGTCATCATTGTGCTGCTGGGCACATTTAATAAATGCCCCAATTAGGAATGAGTACTTCATGAAGGGGATATATATGTTAATGTGGAATCTGAACTTCAATTCCACAGATCAGGGGCCATTAACAAAAATTCTCCCACTAACCAGGTATGTGATCTTAGAGAAGTCCTTTCCCTTCTTGATTGTATCTACAAAATGGAGCTGCAAAAAATTCAATTATACTTCAAAAGTCCCTGTAAATACCAAATGATATGAATGCCCGTATCCATTTTTATATATCAGTACACAATCCCATAGAGTTTTAGTAATCGAAATTATATTTTCTAACATCTTATCATGAAAAATTTTATATGTACAGCAAATGCCATATACACACTACCTACTTAATATTTTATGATACTTTCTTTATCCTATATGTATCTATTCATCAATCTACCAAGACTTCATTTTAATAAAAATACAGAATTTCAGATCTGGAAGGACCTTAAATAGCTCTTAATCTAGCCCCTTCCTTTTATGGAAGCTGAAACTAAGAACATAGGATAAAAGTAACCTGCAAACTATAAGCTGCTCATGGTTGAAAACTACTTTTTAGAGATGATTTTGTTGTTTTTAACAGATGTTCAAGCTTTAGCTACATGACCAAAAATCATTTTAAGTAAAAACAAGCTGAAAAGGGTTTTGTCCATATCTACACTACGTATTGGATTTTGTATGTAGAGAGCTGTACCTGAAAGATCAAAACTCATTTCCACATCCCACCAAGCAATTTCTACAAGTACATCTACATTTCGGTGACAATCCACTTCTCCTAACCCTTCCCATCACTCAGTTAAGCATTAGCATGTGAAAAATCGCGTCTGTCAGAAATGTAAAAATAATTATGCCCACCTTGGTCTTTTCTATTTAATAATTTGGGCCATGGATTGGTAACCTTTGTTTTGCCTACTGTGCTGTCATAAATTACTTTTATAGATCAAGAGAATTTGAACTTTCAAAAGTGCTGTTTTAGCTTAAAATGTTATGATTTAGGTATTCTATTTATATAAGAGGAAACTAGTGACAACTATAGTAAGCAATTGTTTTTTATTATTATTTCTTGTTCAAATTATTGCCTTAGCTGGGTTTCTTACCTCAAAATAGTAGTATATCTACAGGAGACAGTTTGACTACATATGTAACCACCAGGCATTTAAATAATCACAAAAGAAAGAATCCAGGACTTTGAAGGTAATGTAAATGACTTACAATCTCATTAAATTACCACTTTGATCACTTAATGTATGTGGATTTCAGGAGACCCATTGGAACCTTTAAATCACATTCAATTCATATTATGATATTTGAGAAGTTAAATAACTTGAATTGCTTTTCATTAAGCTAGAAAAGACTAATGCATTTTTAAGTATCAATTTTAAGGTGACATGGGATAAACATTCTAGATTACTATTGTTTTTTCCAGGTTATTGGCCTACAAAGAAATAGAAAGTCCATATAAATGTGAAAAAAAGTCTACCTTTTAAACAACTACTTATATCTATAGTTTGTTTATTATTTGATAATTTTAAATATAACAGTGTTTTAATTTAGTTTTTTAGCCATTGTGGGCTGTAGTATTTAATAACTCATTCAGTACTATGAAGTACAGTTTCTTTATATAAAAGCAACTTCATTTGAAAGTCATTCTTACCCATGCACTTTGCTGCTTCAATTAAAATGTCTAAAGTATAAAGTATTTATTTGAAAACATGTTGCTTTTATTTTCTTATATGATAAATATGATATAATAATTTGTCAGGACATTTTTTTTATTCCTCCAAATAGCAAAAATCATCATTCTCATAAGTCCCCAAATATTCCCACAAAGTAGGTAATTGCTGTGCATTATTGATTTCATTTTGCTATTGGGGAAATCAAGGCATTAGCATAGGTCAAGTATTACTCGGCCATAGGCCAAACATTACCCATGAAATGCATGGAAAATCATCTGAGCAAGCCAATCTTCCAACATTCAGAGTATTGTTCTCTCATGTTTCAACACATCCATCATTCATCTTTTAGAAGCACCATTCAGGAAAAACAGCATGATCTTTGATGACAAGAGCAAATCTGTTTTTCTTCTTAGCCTATAGCACCCTGCTCATATTAAAAAAAATAAATTAATAAAGGAAGTGATAAATGATTGTAGAATCACCAAATGTGAGACAGCAAATGAATAACAAAAAGAAAAAAACACACCTGAGTGAAAAGGCAATCTAAGTGTGTCAATATTTAAAGCATTCAGACATAGATTGAGAAGGGATGCATTGTTTAGAATTTATAACGGTTTATTTTTTTCACTCTTTCTTATTTTGTTTACATTAATGGTGACCATACTTGAAAGAGAAAGGATAATGCTGCCTATCCTTTATCTCATAACGTCTGGTCCTGTTTATAAGAAATTCTCCACTATGACCATAGCAGGGACTGAAAGGAAATGGGAGTTGGAAAAAAAATCATAAAATTCTGGCAGGGTGAAAATGGAACCCCATAAATGCAGTTTTCTAAGACTGGAGAAGCACTTAAAGAAAACTCACTAGCTTCCATTATGCATCAATTTCCCTGTTTGTTACTACAGAGTGGTTTTCTTCTAACTTTGACATGGCAGATGTCTGGGCATTGGCCAATAGCCACATCCTTGACTAAGATCTTGCAACACAATTTCCTTGGGAAATAATATTTGTTCATGTAGAACTCGCTTGCTCTGCTTGGTTCAGTGCAATGGAAACAAAAACATTATTGTTAATTAATCTGTTTGCAATTCTATTCTGATCCACAGCTCCAAGACATATATCTCAGAAATCTTTGAATATAGTAGCTATTAAACAGTTTTAAGCTTTTATGTTTATCCTATTTCAAAGCACTGATTTCACAAAATATTTTTGTGAAATATTCTGCACACCACTGATGATCAAGTTAAGTTTTCAATTGTCATGCAAGTTTGTTTGCTTTTTCAATGTATCATGGTATATCACCTTTGGAAGTTTGACAAAATGCTGTTTATTTGTCTCCTGCTGGGTTGCCTTGGTCTCCTACAGGGTTCGGTGGTTTATGTGATGTCATCGGCAGAGAACACACAGGGGTGTCATATCAGATGGAAAAGAGGGATCTAAGACTTGACTGAGAGAATCTGAAAGCAAAACATATGAGCTAACCTTCCCTCATACAGCCTTTATCTGGGACAGTCAGCATGAAATTAAGTTATGACCTATATAGCTTGACTGTACTGTATCTCGGGATGCAAACTTTGATCAAATATTTTTCTTCTGTGTAATGAAGACTAGCTTTTTGCAATGAATTTTACCTACCTTTAAGAAGGTAGGGCACTTTTTCCTACCTTTGAAAAAATACTTACTTATACTAGCAATGTGACATTTAGGTACTATATACAATGAGGATGTTTGAGAGGGATAAAAGAATTCTCTTTTTTGTCTTCTCTTTTCCCTCTTCCCTCAATAAATTCAGCTGCTTACAAAACAGTTGCTTTTTATCTGATTATTTTAGTATTCATGTAGAGAAAAGAGAATATGCTGCTTTCATTAAGTGGCCATAATAAATTAGCACATTGAAAACTCTGTTTCCATAAGACTCGTGTTTCAGTAGTAGACAGACACAATGAAGCTAGAACTCTCCCATGAGAAAAAGCAGGGCTTCTCCTGGAGGGGTGGATTTGCTCAGAGCAGGGTTGTACTCCCACCCAGATCCCTGATTTCCACAAAATTGTAGTGCTTTGTTCTGTTTTCTTTGCTTGCTTGCTTGCTTGCTTGCTTGTTTTATAGTTTGGAAGGCATCCTGGACTCCAACTATTCCAATTCTCTCATGATACAGGTGGCAAAGTTGAATTCTAGAAAGCAGGATTGTTCAAGATCTCCTAGGTCCTACATGCCTCTTACTCTACCACCTGTTGATTCTTATCAAATCCTAAGTCATAGGTATTCTATGAGTGTAGGACAGATGATTTATCTAAATGTTTGACCAGTGTAACCTTTCTCCCAATGCATACAAGTCATCTAGTAACTAAACACAGCCAGAGAATGTACAACTTCCTACCGGTGGAACAAAGGCTCCTTACTTTGGAACTCCACAGTAATCACCTCCATTGTCCCTAACGTTCCTGTGCCTAATGTGCTGCTGGTGGGATCAGCTCTGGTCATAGCTCACTGAACCGAATAATTCTGGTGAGACTAGCTCTAAATGTCCAAGGGGCCCACGGGGACCTGAAACAGAAAAGCAATAGGAATATGCAAGATGCTGGTGGATGTTTATCTCATCAAGATCTGAGAAATTGGTGCACTTCCCAGAAGAGTTCTCTTATGATAGAAATGACTCTCAAAACTTTAGACCCTGCCTGCTCTCTTTTAAATACCTAGAATTTTCACCTCCTCTTCCTGCTTTTCTAAGCATGTATCCAACAGGACAGATACACTTAGATTCTCACTGCTCAGGGACACCCCAATACATACTCCAATGTCTATTTTCTACAGATCACCTCTGCTCAGCAAGATTTTTATAAGGGTTTATTTTTATGATTGATATTCAAAACTATACATTTTGTTTTGCTTTTGTCTTAAATATAGTACTTTATATCATTTTTCAAAGTACTCTTAAGTCAAGATTCCAATTCTTCAGGCTTGAGCTGAGGGTTAAGAATCCAGGAGTGTGAATTTGCACCACAAACTCTCAGTCCCACACAGTTCTTTTGCTAGAATAATCCAGCCCTTTCCAAAGTGTGCTGTGCTGAATACATGAATACTGTCCCTAAGAAAAAGGGTTCCAGGTCAACTAAGGAATAACACAGTCAACAACGAATAACAACAAAGAGATAGCCTGATAAACTACTGAATATCAACAAAAATAAACAGACTTACTTCTAGTTTCCTCTATGGTTTTGGGCAGTTTTCCTTTATTGTGACTCTCCTTAGGGTAAGTATGGGGATATGGATAATCCATAAAACATTTTTTAAATTTAATTGGACACAGGACTTTTTTTTTCAAGATACATTATGCAGTGTTTTACAGGATAATTCTGAGAAAACTTTAACTAACTCCTGCACAACCCAGCATCTTATTTCGTTTTCTCTGTTAATACCTTGTATCTGTGTGCTATTTAATTTTTTTTTCTCTTCTTGTTCAGTAACTTCCCTTAAGCGTAAGTGATTATTTGGCACTCATTTTTACATACTCTGGAATGATGTATAGTGGTTGCTATTTGGGAATTCTAAATGGTATTAGAGAACAAGGTATGTCCACAGTTGACAATCTCTTAAGCCTGATTTAGGCTAGTAGAGTACAGTGGATTACCAATATGGATCGAGACTATTCATCACTTCCCCTAAATCAAGATATGCAATTGATAATGTCTCATTCTATTAAGAAAACATTACAATGTATAACATTCATGCACATAATTCACTTTTGTAGATCAGTGGAATGCTATTCACAATATCCCCCTAGATGATTGTGTTAAAATCCATGATTGAAAAGCCTGGCTTATCTGCTAAGTGTTGATGAATGAAAAATACTATGCTCCTTTTAAACAAATTAGAGAAAAATTTTAGTAGATTTTCTTTTGTTTAATACTTAAGAAAATAGATCTCACTGTCCCCAAAACTGTATTTCTCCATTAGTTTAGATTGGATGAAGCGAAAGTGCCTTGTCAAAAGCCATTTGTTTTTATAAAATGCAAGGTATTTTGATCCAGTATTTCCCACTATCTGGAAAACTGCTGGACAGTTCTCACACAGGTGGTAGTATCTGCCTCTGGCATCTCTTTGTCAAAACAAGTAAGAATGTATATATAAGTACCTTATCTAAATTATTTAAAGGAAACAAACTAACATGTTGCGTTAAAGGTAGGAGTTAGAGTTCTAGTGCTGAGGAACGTCAATAGGACCCAAAATGATAATGCTTCTAAACCTTCAATTTATGGAACAAGGATACTCTGGAGCTGCCTTGTTCCATAAGGACATGCATTACTGGGGTGCCTGAATGCCTCAGTCGGTTGGGCGTCTGCCTTTGGCTCAGGTCATGATCTCAGGGTCCTGGGATCGAGCTCCACGTCGGGCTCCCTGCTCAGGGGGGAGTCTGTTTCTCCCTCTTCCTCTGCCCCTCCCCCTGCTTGTGCTCTCTCTCTCTCTCTCTCTCTGTCAAATAAATAAAATCTTAAAAAAAAAAAAGGACATGCTTTACAGCGAAAGACTGCCTCACAGCTGGGTCAGAAGTCAGCCAAAAGCTCCCACTGTGCGTTCTCTCTGGGATCTCCAACCACTGACCTGTGCATGGGCTGTCTTGGAACCAGTGAGCCCAGAAAGAAGTTTTGGCTAGAGATTCTAATATCCTGCTAGTCACACATACATTTTTTTACATAACCAGGCCTAACAGCTGAACTCTCTGGGGATCTCACTGAGCCCAGCTGCAAATCATCAATCTTATTGTTATCAATAAACACTGCTGACAAGCTCACACAAACCACCCCTTGGATCCACGCTTACAAAGCAACACTTTGAATTAGTACTTTTCTTGCTGAAGGGGAAGCACCATGCATGTACATGGACAAAACAACTCAAGCCAATTCTAGACCTGTTATTTAGCCCTCACAGAAAACATATTTTGAACATTTCTCACAGATGTATTCTGGTGTGATAACATATGATTTGATATTTCTGTTTTTTTTTTATTTGCTTAAGGAGTTGGTTTTTTAAAACCAACTTATTTAGCACTTGCTGTATACCAAGCACTGTTTTCATGACTTTCCCAATATTATCTCATCTCATATTCACAGATTATAAGCCTAAACCATATGATAGTGGAATGAAAGAATGAAGATTTTTTTCAACATTATATTATGAAGATTTCAAACATACAACAAAGTTGAAAGTGAATACACTTATATTCACCAAGTAATTTCTAATCAGGAACGGTTTACCAGAGCCATTTATCATGTATGTGTCTATCTATCTCCCCACAGAACCATCACATTTTTGATGCATTTCAAACTAAATTGTGGAAAGCATCTTCTTAAATATTCAACATATATTAAGTAGAATTCAATATTTGTTTACCATTTTAATGTTTTTGATATAAAATTTACTACAGTAAAATCTGGAAATCTTAGGTATCCATTCACTGACTTCTCCCAAAGGCATGAGTACATCTCTGTAATCCAAATCCTATCAATAAATACTACACTGACTCAGCCCCTGTTCCTTCTTATTCAATCCTATCCTCATTCCCCTGGTGGCAACTGCTGTTCTGACTTTTGACAGCCATAGACTATTTTTGTCTACTTCATAGCTTTATATAAAAGGAATCCCATGCTATGTACTGTTTATGTAATTTATCTTTTGTTCAGCATGTTTTTGAGGCTAATACATGTTTTGCATATTAATAGATTGCTTTTTATTGATAAGTAATATTTCATCGTATGAATATACTGCAGTCTATTTAATTCATTCTTCTGCCGATGGACACCTAACTCTGTTCCTAGTCTTTGTCTCTAATAAGAAAATCTGCAGTGACCATTCTTTGACACGTTGGTTTGTGAAGACATAAAATTTCTCTTGAGTACGTGGAACGGCTATGTCAATGGTTGATTTGTGTTTAACTTTCTAACTTCTGAACTGTTTAACAACATAATTGTACCATTTTACATTCTTACCACCCAGATGTTAGAATACTTTTTCCTCCAAATCCTCACCAACTTTTGATATTACCAGTAATTTTAGTTTTAGCTCTGCTGGTGCTATGGAGAGGTATCTCACTGTAGTTTTCACTCTGATTTTGCTGATGAATAATGAGTTCGTTCATTTTTCATGTGCTTAATGTCCATTTGTATGTCTGTTCAGATATCTTGCCTGTTTTTTAATGGGTCATTTTCTTTTATTGTTGAGCTGTTCAAGTTCTTTATATGTTAAGTACCAGGCAATTTGAAAATATTTCCTTCTGGTACCTGATTTACCTATTTATTTTCTCAGCAATATCTTTGATGAGCAGAAGTTGTTTTAATTTTAATGTAGTCTAATTTATTAAATATTTAATCTTATGTTTTGTTTTCCGTGATTTGTCAAAGAAACATTTGCTTATCCCTAAGACATGAAGATATTCTTCAGTGTTTTTCTCTAAAACTTTATGATTTCAGCTTTTACGTATAAGTTGATGATCCACCTCATTTGAATATTTATGTGTTGTGTGAAGTCAGAGTTGCCAGTTTTAAAATATGAATATTCAGTATTCCAGCACAGCTTTTGGAAAAGACTCTTTTTATCCATTAAATTGCTTTGACTCCTTTATTGAAAATCAAATGATTATATATACTTCGATCTATTTCTGGGCTTTTAATTCTCATTTGTTAATTTATTTTTTGCTACTTAGGCTGTTTCCACACTGTCTTGTGTAGTAGTTTTATAATAAATCTTGAAATCAGATAACATAATTCTTCTAATTTTGTTCTTCATTTTCAAGATTCCCTGGCTACTCCAGGTTTTTTGCATTTCCATATCAACTTTAAAATTAATTTGTCAGTTTCTACAAAAATCATTCTGAAAATAAAAAATACATATGATAAGGATTTCATTCAATCTATAGATAAAGTAGGGTAAAATTGATATTTTAATAATATTGATCATTTTCTTCCATGAACATTGTATGTGTCTCCATTTATTTTGTCTTTTATATTTTTTCTCTGCAGTATTTTATAACTTCCATTGAGAACTTTGCATGTGCCTTGTTTTAGTTATTCCTAAATATTTTCTGAGTTTGACCTTATTGTGAATATACTTTTTAAATTTTCATTTTCCAAATATTTGCTGCTTGTCTGTATCAGTATAATTAATTTTATTTATAAACCTTATGCTCTGTGAATATTTAATTCCTGGATTAATTTTTAAAGTCATTTTATAGATTTTTTTAGGATTTTCTACACAAACAATCATGTCATCTTTCAACTTATTTCTTCTGCCATCATCATCTTTATGAATTTTGCCTATTTATTTAGGTATTACAATGGCTAAGACATTTAATTAAATGTTGAATAAAAATGGTGAAAGTGTCTATACTTTCCTCATTCCCAAGTTTACAGGAAATTTATTTAATAATTCACTATTAGGTAAAATGTTACCAGAAGGTTTTTTTTTTTTTTTTGGTGGACACATTTTAATCAAAAGGAGAGAGGAAAAAGTACAGTAAATATAATAATACTGTTATTATATATATACATATATATACAATATGATATAAATTATATATAATAGAGTTCCTTACATAACTATGGAAAATTTGGCTCAATTTTTAGTGTCTTTTCTGTACTTGAATTATGGAAGAGAGAAAATGCTGATGTCTTTAAAAAAAATTTTTTTTTATTAACATATAATGTATTATTCGTTTCAGGGGTAGAGGTCTGTGATTCATCAGTCTAACACAATTCACAGTGCTCACCATAGCACATACCCTCCCCAATGTCCATCACCAGCCACCTCATCCCTCCCACCCCCCTCCACTCCAGAAACCCTCAGTTTGTTTCTTGAGATTAAGTCTCTTATGGTTTGTCTCCCTCTCTGGTTTCGTCTTGTTTCATTTTTCCCTCCCTTCCCCTACAATCCTCTGTCTTATTTCTCAAATTCCTCATATCAGTGAGATATATGAAGTTTTTTTAATAGATGCTTTTTGTCTAATTAATTACCTTTTATTTCTATTTTATGGAGAGTTTCAAACATGTTTACAAGTTGACTTTTGTCAAATATTTTTACATATTTATTGAGACAATCACATGATTATTCTTTATTCTGATAATATGGTGACTTGTGTTGATTTCTTTTTATTTTTTTATTTTTTGGATTACTTTTACTTTTTTTCTCTTTTATGTGATTTTTTAAATTTTATTTTATTTTATTATGTTATGTTAATCACCATGCATTACATCCTTAGTTTTTGATGTAGTGTCACATGATTCATTGTTTGCAGATTACTTTTAAATGTTAAATCAACTCAGCACTTCTGAAATAAACTCCACTTGATCACTATGTATTATCATAGATGGATTGTATTTACTAATATTTCATTAAGGGCTAAGTTTCTGAGGGTCATTGGCTATAATTTTCTTTCCCTGTAATGACTTTTTCAAATTTCAGTATAAGAGTTATTCCTTTTTCACAAAAGCAGGTGAGAAATAATTGATGATTTTCAGTTGTTTGAGTTTGCTTCACGCTGATACTCTTTTATTGTTTGATGGAATTCACCAGTGAGAATATCAGGCTCTCTGTGGGGTGTGATGCATGTGTTAGTGTGCGTGTGTGTCTGTGTGTGTGTAGATTTCCTGAAGTTTTTCAAAATGTTGCTTTATAATTATTTAATATTATGTTATAATTACTACTTTATAACTATTTACAATTATTCTTTTATAATGATTTATAAATTATAATGATAATGTCCTAGGATATGTAATGAGAAACCCCTCTTTTATATCTAATATTGGTCACCTGTTCCTTCTTTTTATTTTTTAAACAGTTTGCTAGGGATTTATAACTTTTGTTGACTTTTTTAAAGCACCACTTTTGTCTTTGTTAGTTTTCTCCTTGTTTTGTTTTCTATTTTATTGACTTATCTATATCACTTAGGATTTACTTTGCTCTTCTTTTTCTAGCTACTTAAGATGAAAGTTAGGTCATGAACTTCTAGGTTTTTTTTCTTTTCTATTATATAAATTTCAAGCTATAAATCTTCTAAACATTTAACACATCCTATAAATGTTGATATGACATATTTCAGTGCCATTTAACTAAAAATGGTTTTAATTTCTTCCTGACTTTGTCTTTAACCATGAATTATTGAGAATTTTATTGTTTAATTTCCAAATATTTAGAGTTTTCTAGGTATCTTGTTATTGGCATTTAGTTTAATTTCATTATTCGAAAATAAACTCTTTGTGATTTCAATTGTTTTGATTATATCCCAACTTGTTTTATGGTTCAGCATGTGATCTATCTCCATGAATATACTATGTGCATTTGAAAAGTCAAGGTTGTTGCTCTAGATCAGATCACCTATGTCTTTTTTATATTTTATTATGTAGAAAAACAATAAAACAAAGATATTGTCTTTGTTGATTTTTCTTTGTATATGTGCTGCCGAAGCAATTCCATCAACTGCTGAGAAAGTAGTGGTAAAATCTTCAGCTCTGACTGTAAAATTTTTGCATCTCCTATGTCTCTTTTTAACTGAGTCCATTTTTGCTTCATGTATTTCAAAGTCTGTATTAGGGATTTATGATTGCTATGTATTCCTGATGAATTGACACTTTTGTTATTATGAAATACCTCTTTTTATTTCTTATAACACTTTTACTTCAAGTTGCTATAATCTGATAATACTACTAATAATGGCAATAACAGCCTTTTTGTTTTTATCATTTGCCTGGTCTAACATTTCCATCCATACGCTTTCAACCTGTCTTTACGTATCAGTGCACCTTTTATAGATATCATATTGTTGGAACATGCTTTTTACCTATTATAATAATTTCTACCTTTTAATTGAAGAGTTTTTACATTAATACTTAATATAATTTATATTTTGAAATTAAGTGTAGCTTTTTCTGTATTTCCCCTCTGTTTTTGCTCTTCTGTTTCTCTTTCCTTACTTCTTTTAGATTATTTGAATACTATTTTGCTTTTTTTTGTTTTTTTGTTTTTGTTTTTGTTTTGTTTTGTTTTGTTTTGTTTTTTGAGAGAGAGCATGTGTTGGTGGGGGAGGGCCAGAGAGAGAGGGAGAGAGACAATCTTAAGCAGGTTCCACGCTCAGCGCCAAGCCCGCCGTGGGGCTCGATCTCACGACCCTGAGATCATGACCTGAGCTGAAATCAAGAGTCAGACGCTTAACTGACTGAGCCACCCAGGTGTCCCTATTTGAATACTTTTAGAAATCTATTTTATATTATCTAATAGCTTTTTGCATATGCCTCAGTATTGTTTTAACTGTGGCTAACCTAGGGAATGCAACCTACCCCTTCGCTTCCCGTGCTCTTTTTAGAGTTCACAGTGCACTACTTTGCACAGGTGTAGTACACTTGTAGATGTACACGTGCATCCGGTCGCTCCCTGCCCCTTTATTTATGCTACCCTTGTAGTAACTGTTACACCTACAATCATCACGGACTCTGAGAGACAATGCTATAATTTTTGCTTTAAGCAACTATATCTACTATTTACATAAATTGAGAGGAAAATGTGTTTTAATTTCACCCAGACACGTTGTTTGACATTTGCTTTTCCTTCATGTAGACTTGAGTTTCAGTCTGGAATGATTTCTTTTCAGCTTAAAGGACTTCCTTTAGCATTTCTTACAGTGCAAGTTTCTTAGCACCTAATTATTTTAGTTTTATTTATGTGCAAATATCTTTAGCTCACTGTCATTTTTGAAGGATAATTTCACTTGGTATGAAATTCTGATTTTAGTTCTCTTTTATTCCTCAGTGTTTTAAGGATGTTGTACTACTGTCTTTTGGCCTCTGTATTTTTAAATTAGTAGTTGATAATATTTTGAGCTACTGTTTCCTTGTATAGAATGTCTTGCTATTTTCTTTTTTCAAGATTTCAAGATTCATTTTAAATTTCTCAATATTTTATCTGTGACGTGCTTAGTGATGGTTTTCAACATTTATCTTGAAATTTGCAGAGATTGGTGAATCTGTAAATCTAGGTTTTCCTTCAAATTAGGGAAATGTGCCTTCTAATTGCCCCATCTGAGCATTCTTGGGTTTATATTTATTGATGAATTTTTCTCTTGAGAATAGCTTATGTTTTCCTCTTCTTAGTTGTCAAATAATTTTGGATTGTATCCTATTGTATCCTAGACACTGTGATATACTGTATACATTTTAAATTATTTTATATTTTCCAAAGGCTGTTTGTTTGTTTGTGTTTTGTTTTGTTTTAAGCAAGCACTTTACTTATTTGTCCCTTATTATATTACTTTGGGGACGCGAACATTAGAAGACATGGAGGAATACCTTTGAGGTGTGGAGGATAGACACAATAGAGGTTCTGGCTTCAGGACAATTTACTATCAGATCTTCAAAATGTACTCTTTTGCTGTAATGAGTAATAATGTTTATTTCTTCTGAAAAAGTTTCAGTCTTATGTATTTCATTTGTTCCCTATTTTTCCCAATAGGAAAATTATTATACTTAGACACATAGAGAGGCACACCTTTCATTCATTTTCTAGGAGCAAACAAATATCCATTTCTGTGCTTAAAAATATAAGTAGTTTGTCTTTCTGGATTTTATACCATAGCATTAAAGTTGAAAAGATGTTAAGAACAATGATAACTTATTCATTTATTCATTTAAAGAGAATATGTACCAAAATATATTTTGCAAAATTTTTTACCAAGGGGTACTTTGTGGTGTTTATTGAACACTTAGACTGGTTTTAGGCACAGGGGATACAACTATTTACAATGTAGTAATAAAAAAAAATGAAAGCTATAATAATCTTTCAATATGCATTTTGCATTGTGTTTGGCTTGTTATATCTACATATCTATTTATATCCATCCATCCATCCACAAATCTCTATATCTATATACCCTAACTTTCTCATACTCAAAACCCTCAAGGTAGATATTTTTTATCCAAATTTTAATAATGAGAAAACTGACATAAAAAAGATCATAAACTAGATGAAGCCCATACAACCAGAAGTGTCAGTACTAAGATTTAAACCTCAAAAATCTGTAATTTTGATAAATCTGATAAAATGAAGTTTATGATTTTATGTCATAAAACTGAAGTTGTATGTTTTAAATCTTCGATGTTAATTCTATTAGAAGCCTTTTCACAGGGGCTTTTCTATGTTACGCTGCTAGGAAATGAAAATTGCTTCCTAATGTGCAAAAAAAAAAAAAAAAAAGGAAGGGTTATATAAGGTATCATGAAATATTCTTAAACAAAATGGTAGAGGCTCTCACATTCTCCCTTTATGCTAACCATGCTATATGGTATTTATGTGATTATGCTTCAGGAAAATGAATTGTACCATAACACATATAATTGAGTTCATAATAATGAAATTTTTTATAATAGATTCTGTACTGTGTGTGTGAGAGAGAGAAAGGGAGAAAGAGAAGTGAGGCAAGAAAAAGAAAACAAGTCTTGAAAATTCCTCTAAACAAAAATAAAATTCCTAGCCTGGCTCTAGATTCCATTTTTATAAAACTAAGAATGTTTCTATTAAAAACAGATGCTGAGAATAAGATCTATAAATTTTAAATAATTGATTCTTAAACTTACCTAACTAGAACCAAGAAAATCTTAGTGATAGATATAGGGAAAGCCAGAAACTTACCAAATCTCTCTTATTTTCCTACATAATATATCTGATTTTGCTTTTAACTAGAGGAAAACATCTAAATCTTTAAAAAATTTTCCCCACTTGACATTTCCTTTGCAATCCGAAACGGGAACGTGATTGAAGCAATATTATCATTTGGAACGGATTTCTGTAACACTTTGTTCCTATGCTAAGGACATAAAACCGGCTCAGATGTTTTCAGGGTAAATACGTTCTTTAAATCTAGCAAAGCTCGTGGGAACACAAATTATAATTGAAAGTTTGTCTAGGTCTAGTTGATTTTTCCAACTATATTAAAGAAAGTGGTTTTAAAAAGCAGTTTTTCCTCTGCTCTTCAAAATAATAATTCAAAAACAAAATGAGAACTGATCTTACAAACTTTAAGGAAAAGTGAGTTTCCAATTTGCTGTGAATAATAAAAGCTAACCAAGAGCAACCATTTAGAGTTTCTAGAGTCTATTCATGATCTTATAAACCTAAAAATAGAGTAGGACTTGAGTAATATGAACACAAATCACCTTCAGTTCTAAAAGGCAATTATAAAAGAAAATCATAAACTTTTCTGACATTTTAAATTCCCTTCTTTGTGAATTTATGTATCTTCCGTGAAACACGTCCATGGTCTGAGGAGGTCATACCAAGGATTTCAAAGAGTTGTCACAGTATTGATTAAGAGATATTGGTAGATATTGAGAGATAGCTAAGTCCCTTCCCTTTGAAAGAATTCCTAAGATTGGTCTAGGAAAATGGTCTATTTAATAATTCCATGGAGAAACCTGTGCTTTGGAAGATAGTTGGGAGCACTCACTGGCTATGTGAGGTTTGGGGTACACATCCCTTGCAATTTAGGCAATAAAGTTTGCACGTTCTTGGAAAGACTATGCAAGTTAGGTGTCTCACTTATTCTTAAAAGGCAATTTTAATTACTGGTGGAAATCCTCTCCATTGATTTTAAACAGCTATATAATAGCAACTCCATAATAGTAATTTTTTGTAGTTTGCACCAGTTATTACTTTACTGCATCTCATTGGTGAATTCGCCCTTCAGTACCAGCTCTATGTTAGTATACTGGACTCTAAGCATTTCTCCTAAACTGTGACCACTGCATAAAGCTTGGTCAGAAGAGGGCACAGTAGGAACATTGTAGGAGGAAGAGGCTTCTCCCCCACCCTGGGAAAAGTGAGCATTGTTCTATTGAGCTTTGTTTTGCTGCTACACGATTAGCCAATAGGACGTGTGGGTGGGACGTCAAGTGGTGCACTGCCCCATCTATACACCCAGAGGGGGTAATCACTTAGTGATATCATAACCTTAGCCTGGGCTTGGAAATGCCTTCAGCCCTCCCAACACAGACACCTGGTGCTCCAGGACTCCTAACTGAGCAGTATGCTGACTCCCACTGAGAAACCTCCCACAAACCTTGACTTGCCACACCCCTGAGAGTTGTAGCAGCTTTGTGCTCAGCTGCAATCCAGAAGTTGGTGTTTTGTGTCTCCCAGAATGGACATGACGTACTCTTGGTCTCACATTCTCAATAGCACCCCAACTATGTTGGCATGCCTGCCGAAAGGCTCAGCTTGCTTACATCCTGACCATTTTCTTCCTGCTTATAAATAACCATGACCCAGCTCTGGCTTGGGAACACCAGTAAACTTCTCTACCATCCATTGGACAGAAATCACACTTTCTCCAGTAAGGTCTAAACCTCAGCCTTGGGAGGTGGCTCCATTTTCAACTTTGCCTTCCTCAGGTACTTTTTCTCATCCCTAGGGAGCCCTTTAGAGTTCTCTTCACATCTTTGTCATAACTCTTCTTAGTTCAATAGCTCTTCGTATTAACTTCCTCTCTTCAAATTACTGAGTGATCTCTCTCTCCTGATTGGGCCCTGACTTAATAATGCTCTAAAAAATCTCTAGCTCCTATTCCCTAGAGAGGAATAATACCATAGTAGAAATATCTCCTACTTTGCCATCCACAACTCACACACTGGATCTGTCACTTATGAGTAGAATCACCACTCATGGCCTCTTATGAACCTCTCATAGCCTCATCCTTACAATCTACAAAGGAGAGAAGACTGAACAATTGCATGCATATATAATGCCAATGCAGTGATTATTACATGGTATGTGCTAAATAAATGATAGATAACATATTAGCTAGAAATTCTTAAATGTGAGCCAAATTGAAAGAAATAAAATTCTAAAGAGGTCTTTATACCATAAAGTTTATTGTTGAATCATATCTATAAGGAGTATATTGTCCTTAACCATCATAGCTACTGTGGATATGGGATTTCTCTTAAATTGCAAACCCACTACTATTTATTAAGGTGTTTTACGATGCGAACAGGGACTGAATTGAAAAACAAATTATTCTGAAATTTTTCTTTAACCTTGGTAAGGGTACTAATAGTAAAAACAGAATAATATCAGCAGATAGTATCAATTAAAAGATAGATGATTCTGGGAATTTTATGCTTTCCTTTGAATGAAGCCTGAAAATAATGTTTGGACAATGTTGGGTGAGAATGACTATTAAAAACAAAAATATCCTACAAACATAATCGACCAAACTTTGAAGAAGTCTCACAATTATTTATTGGAAAATCTGAAATAAGAATGCTACTTTTCTGAATCCAATTCAATTTGTTTTTAGACAGACTCTGACATAAGAGTGATTTATGAAATAATGCTCACTATTAAGGATGATTATAATGTAATTTTCCACTTGGATCCTCTTTTTTTTTAAGATTTTATTTGTTTATTAGAGAGAGAGAGTGCGAGAGTGAGCACACGCACAAGTGGGGGGAAGGGGCAGAGGGAGAAGCGGACTCCAGGCTGAGCATGGAGCTGAATGCTGGGCTCTATCCCAGGACCCTGAGAGCATGACCTGAGCCAAAGTCAGACACTTAACCAACTGAGCCACCCAAAAGCCCCTTGGATCCTCTTTTTAGATTAATTATATTATTGTTTTAAGCAATAAGTTATAGCTGAAGCCATATCTAGATAAAGGTACTAGAATATCAAGGTCCAAGAAAATGAAGAATCTGCTTTTTTTTAACCTTTTATTGGGTATAGCTAAAAGTGAATTCATATAATCTAGAAATATGGATTATACAACATATTACCAAATTAAATTTGGATAATTAGCTAGCTTGCTAATTGAAATATACTTGTTTATTCTACCACCAACATTTCTGGTTCTAGGATCTATTGATCCTGAATATAGTGGTTGTCTTATTCAATATTATTCTATATTTTCTGATTTTCTTTCTCCACCTCCCAACTATGCTGCTCTGAATGACAATACTGAATGTAGAAAGAGATACTATAGAACTTAAACTTTGAATGTCATAATTTTTCTATATGAAGAAGCAGAGATGAAATGGTTAAAATAAAAATTACTGACTAGTAAAAACCTTACAATTCATAAATATATGTTTAATGTGAGAAGAACATTTTATCCAATAAAAGATTTTGATTAAGACTGAGAAAAATACCAGGAAAAAGAATTACAGAAGTAAACCTGCATGGACAAGAAGACAGACTGGATGAGTCTCCTTTGACTGATTTCCCTGAAAGTAAAGTTATGTAAATAAAGGAAAAGAACTTTGAGATGAAAGCCAACTACTCTTCATAGTCATTAATTCAACATAGTGAGTATTATGTGAGTGACAGTTTGAAATAGTGGGAAGAACAGAGACTTTAAGAAAGATCTGGGTTCATCCTCTCACTTGCTGAATCTTGTTTTGTTTTTCTTTTTCCAACTGTACAATGGGGGTAATACAAGAAATGTAAGATTTTTCTGGAGATTAAATGAAATAACATCCGTTCAAATGCTCTACCACTTCTTCTACCAACAGCTAGTATGCAAGATATTATAACTACTAAATAAAAAAGAATAGTTAATAAATGTAAAGTAGAACATCAAATCTGATACATTTTATGGGTTTCCAGGTCAGAAGAAAAAAATAAAATGCAGAATTACTATTATTAGAAACACTTGTCTCTACACTAAACATACATGAATTTACTTTTTAAGTTGTAAAGTGATAAAAAATGTTAGCTTCCATTATGAAGATATTTTATTGTTTTGTAGAATGTCAACATCAGAAGTCACCTGAAAATTCAAAAGCAAAATAATTAGTGAAATGCCCATCACTTTAACCTATCTGTGGCTTTAAAAATAATGGAATGGCATAAGTATGACTGAGAACTAGACTTGCTTTAGAAATAAATAAATCAATATGTCGTGACTTTCATTTCTTTTCTTTTAGTTGTTTTGGAATCATTTGAATTTTGAACAGGTACATATAATAGAGACAGAGGAAATAAAATGACATTAGTAACTTTCCCAAATCCTAAAGCTCTTTCTAATGCCTGTTTGACAAGACTTCAAATTTATGCCTCAAATAGGGCTTATGAAAAACCTAGATTCATTCATTCATCCATTCAACAAATATTTGTTAACTCTCCACCTTGTGCCATAGAGTAGAGATCCATCACTGCCAAAAACCGAGTCCCTTTCTGCATAGAGCTTGCATTCCAGTGTGGGGGTAAGGGGAGAAGATGGGCAGTGGGTCAAAAAAAAAAAAAATCCAAGATAAATCTCTCTCAAGCACATGAACACTAATAGGAGAAGATGTTGAGCAGCATTTTTCACTTAATCAAAAGCAACTGAATGAAATAAAATCTCTTTAAACATCTAAGAACAGAGAAAACACTGGTGCATCTTGTTTCCATTGCTTTCCCTGATAAATCCAAGGCAGTTAGGGTTGAAAAAAACCTCTTTACTGTAGAGTCCTTCTATCCGTTTCAGCCTTGTTCAGTCAGACTTCTTTCTAATAAATATATTACAGGATTGCCAACACATGTGTTCTCTTATTGTCTTCCAATGATGTGATAAAATAAGAAAGAATTGCCTTGTAATAATCTGCATTGTTCAATCTGGGGTGATACAGGATTGGCATCAAGGAGTTCTTTTGTTCATCATTAAATGTCTCTTACTACACTGCAACATCTGGAAAAGGGTGGAAACTTTTAAGCAGCTTCAATGAATGTGCTCCAGGAATATTTGCATATTTCTCACTGCTAAGAAGATCACTGCTAGCAGAAAATTTCAATTGTAATAATACTCCAAATTTTATAAAGGTGTGTCTTGCATACAGTAAGAATTTGAAACATTTTAAGAGTGGTCAGTAAAAATATTATTGTTATATGAAATACTGGGAAGAGTAGTATTCTCAAAAGATTGGGTTGATCGCAAAACCAGGTTACTTATTACCTTTTTTTGTTTGTTTGTTTTTTATCCCAAAATAAAATCTATATTGAGGTATTTATCTGAAAACTGAAGTAATCTGATGTAAAATTTCCTTTTACGGTCAAAATAGCACAAAAAATGATTATCCAGAGTACTATGGGTATAAGACGGAGAATCTGAAGGATACAACTACATGTAAGCTAAAGATATTCTATTCTAAGAATATTAATTAACAAAGCCCATCACTTTGAGAGTGATAGGAGTTTAGTTCAGAGAGACAAGAAAAATGTAAAGTTAAAAAATTCAGCATGTAATGTATATCACAATATAAATATCTACATAAAATCATATGCACATGAGTGTAAAAAGGATTTTTAAATAAAACAATAGACTTTCTTATTTTTTCCTAGATACTTTAAATAGAGCTTTGATTATTGAAAAACATATTTTTCATTTTTATGACAAAAGTATTGTAGCTTTGCCAACTAGATTGCCCTCTAGATAGTAAAGACTCAAATAAAACACAGACACAAAATTGATTTTGTAAATAAAACACTAAGATTTTAGCCTTTGATACCTTAAAATATTAACTATCAAGTGATGTGTTTATTTGAGAGTAATTTTGTCTATCTTTGGGTTAAAGGTAACACTATTCTTATATCATCAAAGTTTACATGAAGCCATTGTCACAGTGGATGGGATCATTTTTACCGTATTCACTATTCAAACGATGACATGTCATTCACAGGATTAGATAACCCTTAGCCACATTGTATTCAGTTTCAGGACTAAGTAGAATACTGTATAACATTATAATTTGGCATCACTTGCAAATTACATGTTTAGATTCATTCAAAATATTGAAACATATAATTAAAGCTGCATGTTCCTTTTTATAAGATTTTCCTCACTTGGACGATGCAAACTTCACCTGAGATGGGTTAGTATCAGATTTTGGGTTGTGCAACGACAGGCGGATATTTCCTCTACCTGAGGCATTTAAGTAGTCACGAGCCATATTCTTCTATATTCATCATCTCTGGGATATTTTGTGAAATAAAGTATTCTTCCTCTGCTTCACATTACGTGTATATTTCAAGATTCTATCAGTATGCCTAGTAACTAGATTGGTGTTTCAAATATCTTCGATTTGGAAAAAAACAGGCTGATGTGTGTCAAAATCATAACATAAATGTAATTCTAGGAAATCTTTTATGTTTTTCCTGACTCACAAAAAATTGAAAATATGTCCTTCTAGGAAAATAAAATTCTAAGACGGAGCATAGCAAAATCAAACTTAAGGCAATTCTTGCCTTAAGATTTATTTTGGACTTTTTGGTGAAAGTTAGTGATATATATATATATATATGATTTTTCTGACATAGGAAAGACAAAGCTGCAGTCCCAAATGAACCCTGAAGTCTCAGTGGAATGAAACAGTGAGCACTGATTTTTAGCTCTCATTGTGGTCAGATGTGGGTCCGGCAGCTTACCAAGCAGCTACCCTTTAGTCAGTGACTTGGGTTCTGCACCCTTTCCACCCTGTGGCTCAGCCATCACTAGATTTTTTTCTTCCAGCTTTGAGAATTGCAGACAATACTATTAGGGAGATCATGTTCCATAGATGACAGCTAGCTCCCGAAGTGGTTTATATAATTTGTAACCACGTTCCATTGGCCTGAACTAGTGCCATAGTTCCAATCTCAATGCAAGGTCAGCTGGGGAACATGTTTCCTGGGGCCCCAGGTAGAGGAAATGGGACTGGTGAACATCTAATTTGTCCCTGCCAAAGAGCGTATCGTATTCAGAAATTCAAAAAATTGTAATCTGTTGCACCCATTTAGTCTATTACAAGGCCAAGTTCAGGTTATTGATGTTTCAAGAAAATTTCAATACAAATAGGAAAATGTACATATGAATGTGTGTGTTTCTAATGGCATTAGACTACAGGTAGATCTACTGTATTCTTTTAAAATAATCATAAATTATTACCTGTATCAGTCTATCATTTCTTCTGTCTTTTCAAATTACAAACACCAATTAGAAACATCCTTGAACATATTTTTTCATGTCCATTTTCAAATGTATTTTTAGGTTTACCATCTTGGTCTAATGATATGCACATATTAAAATTTTGTAGATATTGCTCATTTTCTTTACAAGTAAGTTACACCAATTAACTTCCCCCCAATAATTCATGATGTGCATATTTCCTCAAACTAGTCTAGATGACACTTTGTTTCATCAAATGGCTTCCATAATAGAGACAATTATGTATTTATATTTTACATTTGAATTGGCATTATCAAATTATGACCAATTTTAGCATTTTTCATGGGTACATTAACCTTTGATAGTTTCTTAAAAATTAATCTATGTGGTTTGCTTATTTTTCTATCAGGTTTTTGAACATTTCCTTATTGTTTTGTCTACTGAGTACATCTGTATTCTCTCTCATCCTACACACACGTGCACACGTGCACATATATATAACTGAATACTTTTATTCAATTGTTAATTGATTAATGATTTCTAAATAACCTTTATTAAAGATTATTAGCCATTATTGTGTCCTATGTGTAACATTTTTTCCTATTTTGTTGTTTTAGATATAATTTTGCTTATGGTTTCTTGACCTACAAAAATGTTTAATCATTCTGAGAATTTATCAGTGTTTTCACTATATGCAATTGAAATATTGTGACCTGATTTAAAAAACAAAAAAAGCAACAACAAACTTTCTTGCACCAAGGTTTTTCTTTCAGTGATATGTTCCCTTGTAGTATCTTTATGATTTAATATATTATTTTTAAATTGACTATGAAGATATCAGAATTGTATTATAGAATAAGGGAATTCTGGAGGCATCTTCTCACAGCTAATTTTAAGGCAACTTTTATTTTATTAAAAATATACCCATCTGGGTCTTTCTTGATTTTCTATTATCCCTGCTGAGCTGTTCATTTACCAGCACTAAGCTGTTTTGGTTATTATAACTCTGCAATACATTTAATGTCTGGTAAATGAGTCTCTGCTCACTAATCTTACCATTTAAGTTTTCTTTTCACTGTTCTTTAAGATTTTTGCTACAAAAGAAAACCACTAACGACAATTTTATTTATCATATCAATGTGCATATTAAATCAGGAATATCATATTTGGAATCAAAAACTGTGAAATTACACATTTTGTGTTGAAATGTTAGAAGTAATTTTTAAATAGACCATATTTTATGCAATCTGAATGCAAACTTTACAAAAGCTTATATCTATGCACATGTTATTGTATATTCTGCTCCAATATCCCACAAATATTTCCAGCCAAAAATATATTTATTTTTAAAATCCAACTCTAGGGGTACCTGGGTGGCTAAGTCAGTTAAGCGTCCAACTCTGCTCCTCCCCCTGCTCACGGACACTCTCTCTCTCAAATAGATAAATAAATAAATACAATTTAAAAAAAATTAAAAATAAAAAATGAAGTACAACTTCCATTTCTTTAAAGTGATTATATCTTTTATGATCTAATAACTATTTGTGTTTTGGTTTTTTTTTTTTTTTTTTTTTTCTAAAAAAATTTTTTTTTTTTGTTTTTTTTTTTTTTTTTTTTACCTAGCAAATATATTACAAATGATTTCTCCCATTTTCATTCTGTTGGGATAATATATAAAATCCCTTTTCCTTAAGACAAACCATTGTTTTCCTTTTCAGAATATATTTGTATTCTTCTATATTGTATCTTCAGTTTAGTATTTCATGAACAACCTCATCTTTCATTGACCTTTATTAAAGATTTGTCAGCAAGCCATATCTCTTCTGGTTAGCTCTCTTTGATAAAGGTACTACTGAGTACAAAGACAACTTAATTGCTATTCATCAGGAAGCTTTCTTATTTCCCTTAGGTCTCCTGGTCCTCTTTGCAGAAAGTCTTCTTCCTATTTCCATCTTCCTCTCCCTTCTCTACCTCTTTTATTCATTGTCATCACCTACCAAGGGAATGATGGGCTCACTATTTAATGCTACAAAATGATTTCTTCACTTTCATTAGGATATTTTTCTCAAAAAATAAGTTAAAAAAGTAAGACTGTCATAGATTATTTTTCTTCTTCCTTCCTATGGTGGAGAAGTGGAAAGAAAAAAAATTATTATTATAATAAATATGAAAATACTCTGAAATATAAAAGTAGGGAGAAAAAATAGGAAGTCTTTATGATAATAATATTTAGCTTTATGAGAATTCTTTACTGTGGTTAGGGTTATAGTACTTGGTATCTCAGGTTCTGAACGTCAAGACATAGAATGGATGACAATATTTCAATGAAAAGCATTGGTAGAATTGAAATTGCTGAGATAATAGTAATATTAATAAGTTTTGTAGGTGCACATGTATAGAAGATGCTGAATCTATTTCTTGCTCCAGCTATCATGAAGGTGGGCTGACATCTATAGAGGATGCTGAATCTATTTCTTGCTCCAGCTATCATGAAGGTGGGCTGACATCTATAGAGGATGCTGAATCTATTTCTTGTTCCAGCTATTATGAAAGTGGGCTGATAATAACACAGCTATTCCATTCTCTAGAAAATTGCCCTGAAATTTAACACTGGGAGGCTATGTCACCTTACCACTCTTCCAAAAGGGGAGGGCTGACCCTGGCTGGAAACTGACAAGCTTGGTTATTATAAGAATCCCATAGCCCCATTGCCTAAAAGTTGGACTAACACTGTGTGAAATTTAGCTTCAGAGCTTCCCATGGGCTCAATCTGAAACTGCTCTCCAGCTGGGGCTATAGTCTTGCTAGACTGCTTCCCCCTCCCAATCTTGTTACCCTGAATCTACTTTTCCTGAGGCCCATCCCTGATTAAACACAAGGGAAACTATGAAAGACAATTACTTTTGAGGTCTTCAGTGAACCCGTGCCTTCTTTAGTTATGCCCTCCTACATTTACTTTGAGCTTGGCCTGTTGTCTAGCTTTGGCTGATACAACCTTAATGCAAAGGGAGGTTTGATAAGCCTTCACTCATTGGAATGTGTCTTCTTTGAATGCTTCTTCTTGGAACCCAGTTGCTTTCTGCAAGAAGCCCAAACTACATGAAGAAGTCAAGTGGAAGAGAAATGAGGCATCTTCAAAAGATTCCTCTGAGCATGCAGCAGCCATCCAGTACCAACTAGCAACCAGGTGCAGGAGCCATCTTGGATTTCAAGTTGTCAGGTGACATCACAGGAATAAAAAATCCACCCATCTAAGCCCAGAAGACCCAGAGGATGATGAAAAATATGAAAATAGTCACTGTTTTATGTATGGTGTAAGAAAGTGATCCCTGTTTCATTCTTCTGCATGTGATTGTCCAATTTTCCCAACACCATTTGTTGAAGAGACTGTCTTTTCCATTGAATATTCTTCCTTGCTTTACCAAAGATTAGTTGGTCACAGAGTTGAGGGTCCATTTCTGGGTTCTCTATTCTGTTCCATTGATCTATGTCTGTTTTTATGCCGGTACCATACTGTCTTGATGATTACAGCTTTGTAATAGAGCTTGAAATCCGGAATTGTGAGGCTTCCAGCTTTATTTTTCTTTTTCAATATTACTCTGACTATTTGGGGTCTTTTCTGGTTCCATACAAATTTTAGGATTGTTTGTTCCAGCTCTGTGAAAAAGATCGATGATATTTTGATAGGGATTGCACTGAATGTCTAGAATGCTCTAGGTAGCATAGACATTTTAACAATATTTGTTCTTGCAATCCATGAGCATGGAATGTTTTTCTATTTCTTTGTGTCTTCCTCAATTTCTTTCATAAGCATTCTATAGTTTTCAGAGTACAGATCAACAAAAAATCCAGTCAAGAAAAGGGCAGAAGACATGAACAGACATTTCTTCAAAGAAGGCATACAAATGGCCAACAGACACATGAAAAAATGCTCAACATCTCTCAGCATCAGGGAAACACAAATCAAAACCACAATGAGATGCCACTTCACACCAGTCAGAATGGCTACAATTAACAACTCAGGAAACAACAGATGTTGGCAAGGGTGCGGAGAAAGGGGAACCCTCTTACACTGTTGGTGGGAATGCAAACTGGTGCAGCCACTCTGGAAAACAGTATGGAGGTTCCTCAAAAGGTTAAAGATAGAACTACCCTACACCCAGCATGTGCACTACTAAGTATTTACTCAAAGGATACAAACAGTGATCTGAAGGTTATATGCACCCCATTGTTTATAGCAGCAATGTCCACAATAGCCAAAATATGGAAAGAACCCAGATGTCCATTGATAGATGAATAGATAAAGAAGATGTGGTATATATATACAATGGAATATTACTCCACCATCAAAAAGAATGAAATCTTGTCATTTGCAGCAACGTGGATGCAACTAGAGGGTATTATGCTAAAAGAGGTAAGCCAATCAGAGAAAGACAAATACCACATGATTTCATTCATATGTGGAATTTAAGAAACAAAACAGATGAACATAGGGGAAGGGAAGGAAAAATAAAATAAGAGGAAAACAGAGAGGGAGACAAACCATAAGAGACTCTCAGCTTTAGGAAACCAACTGAGGTTTGCTGGAAGGGAGCTCAGGGGTTGGGGAGGATGGGGTAACTGGGTGATGGGCCTTAAGGAGGGCACTTGAAGTAATGAGTTCTGGGTGTTGTACGCAACTGATGAATTAGTAAATTCTACCCCTGAAGCTAATCATACAGTATATGTTAATTAAATGGAATTTAAATAAAAATTTAAAAAATAAGTAAAATAAAATAGTCACTGTTTTAAGCTACTAAGCTTAAGAGTGATTTGTCACATAGCAAGAGGCAACTGAAAAAGAACCCAACTTAAAAAAATCACAGAATTTGAACAAATAGGTTCATAGTGGAATATTTTCTTTATGCTGTGGTAGAACTTGTACAATTGCTCCCACTTTACCCTGTAATAAATCCTCCTAATCACCAAAATTCATATATATTCGTCTCTTTTACACAGGGCTGGCTAGATGTCCCAATTTCCCTTTTCCACTATTGCTTGCCAGTCAATTCAGTAAGTCATGGTAGATTATGACAGTACATTTTCACATTTAATTTCTAAAACTTGAAATTACTTTATTTATATTTCAAAGCATCTTGGTCTGAGTCTGAAAAATGAGCAATAAGTTATATATTAGTTGCAATGTAAAGTGGTTATCGAATGTAAATTTCTTACAGATGGTGAATACTAACTATTGTAGTTAGGCCGTGGTCAGCTTCACTTCTAAAATGGCATTTAGTGGTCACATCTTTATATTTGGTTAAACAACAAAAGCTTGGCACCTTGGAACAATCTATATTTTTATTAAACTCATCTTAAATTTCTTTTCTGTATTATGCAGTCAATGTTATTCCTAAACATTTTTAAGACAGTAATCAGTCATATGTATATTTTCTTTTTCTTAAGGAAATATTCAATACTAAAAAAAAAAATCATCCCAATTACATTAAGAATTCTAATAAATGTATGGATCTGCATGAAAACATATTTAATATACAAATACATGCATAGCTATTTACAGTTCATAAACACACGTGTGTGTGTATGTGCATATATAAGTGTATATAATTAAATAAGTAAATATTAAGAGACAGATAAACATTCTTTTGCTACCTCATACAGCATTTCCTTGTTTTCTGAAAGCAACCCCACCATATCTAAATATATCTAATATGTTACCTGATATATGGGGAGCGGATAGAGCCTGGAAAGCTCCAAGAACATTTCTAATCTACACATCTAAACAATGAACAACAAATAATCACAGTAAAATCGTCCACAAGCATTAACTTGTAGTAAATCCACTCTACTGTTTAGGAACAAAGACTGCACTGTGAGAGCCTTTCTTAAACAGAAGTTGAAGGAGTAAACAAGTCTTTAGACATATTTTTTCCCCTCTGACAAAGCTTCTGTTACATTATCTTGTCAACTTGCATGAAGTTCAGATGGATCAATACTTCCATAGGTAACTTCTAAGGAACACCTGGCCCTCCAGGAGGTGACATGTTAATTACACAGATAGCATTCTTTTTCTTCATGTACAAATGCTTAAATTTTAGTGCTTCCTTCGGATTCTTTAGTCTCTGTTTTAATACTTCTGTGACCTTGAGGCTAAAGGCAGCCAAGAAACCTAGTAAAATGTACTAATTTTGAAAATGTTCATATGACATTTTGACTAGAGAAAAAGAGAAAATGCAAATTTTCCCTTTGCTCTCATTTGACTTTTTTGTATTCCTCACTTACCACATACATACGAGGTGTGTTTCTCAGTGTTAATACCGATATTTCATGACTTAGCTCAGTTTTAGAAAATATGGCACCACTAACGATGGACCTGCACTTTAGTGATTTCCTAAGCCAGAAGGTCAGATTTAGCTAGTTTACAGATCATCAGGGCAGAGGCATCCAGAATCAGTAACGACAATTCATCATGACAAAATCCCCTTCAGTGGAACCCGAAAGCAGTTGGCTGCCCCTGTCAGCAGCACCTGACAGAGAAGGGTCCTGACCTTCAATAAATTATTGATTAAAATGTTTTATGACAGGTGTGATCGATGGAGATTTTATAAATAATGCAAACATGTGGGGATCCTCGTGCACTTACTTTCACAGTCATTTCTAATTTTTTTGTTTTTTTTAGTCAGAGCTAATTTTATTCCAAAAAAAATTGTGGACACTTATTTTTAAAAGGGAAACACTTAATGCTAAGCGCTTAAGTTAACACTTATTTACTTTTACACATGTAATTTACCTTTGGTCTTGAAGGTGGTTTCCCCATTCCCCTCCCATCATAGGCAACAAATGATAAAAATATAGAAATAGAAAAAAAAATGTTAGCCATCTATATTTTCTTCAGCATAAAGGATATTGATCCTTTTTGTTAATTTGTTCCTGTATTTATACTTTGTTACTTTGGGAAAGTTAGCTAGATGTTACGGTTACATGTTGGGTCCTTGTCCTATTTTTTAAAGATTCTTTTTAGAAGTCCAAAGCTAATCTTATTCCAAATAAAATGTGCAATTTATTGTTTTTAAAGCGGAAAGTAACTTTCATACACTTACAAAGAATACAGAGTTAGTTATAATATGTGCATTGCTTATATAGCATAGAGACAATCTGTAAATAAGTATACATATAATAGAGAATATAAGCCCTTTATCTATATATTCTTAAGTTTCTATTCAATTATTTTTCCATTTTTATGCATAAAGACATATACATGTAGAAATATATCTCAATCTATAATTCAAACACATGTATATACACATATATACATATTTATGATATCAAAAGATGCAATGATAAATGGTAAACAAAATGTAATTTTTATTATTCTCTTCACAAATATGTGATCACAAAGAAATATTTTAAATATATTATATTTGAAAAAAAGGCTGTTTTTCTTCTTAAAATAAGAATGCTTGACTCAGTCCTAGAGTTCAACATTATCATTTTTGCTACTTTGAAACTTAAAAAAACTCTTCTCTACACTTAAAAATAGCAATTTCATCCACTTTTATTGTGGCTTATGAACATCAAAGTTTATGTGATATAAGTAGGGACTCTGTGATGTGGCATCTTATATTTTAAGAAGTGAACCTAGAAACAAAATATTTGGTTTCTTGGATTGAGATAAAACAATGCTTAAGTTCCTTGACTGTCTCAATTAATTTAGAGCCATTGTGGCTCAAGAGAATTTAAAACACATTTGTTTTTGCCCTGTCACTTTTTTGTAAGATTTATATTTTTTGGCAAACATCTCTCTCTCTATTTTTTTTTACTCGTTGAATTAATTCATTGTAATATTCAACACTTAATTTCAACACGTAATTTCTAAGAAGGTGGTCCTTCAAGAAAGAAGTGCCCTCACTTAATCCCACATTCTTTTTTTAAGTTTGGAAATAAGAGTAAACCACTATTTAAAATCACATAATCCAAAGAAAATAGAATGTGAAGTTAAAACTGATGTTTAATCATGTCAATGCTACTTAGCAAATGAAAAATCCTGAAAACCTACCTTAAACTTCCTGAGATTCAGTTTCCCCAGTTACAGAATCCCCAAATAGTGATAAGAATATACAGTACATGTTTAAAAATGTTACATTTGTTTATCCTTGAAAATTTCCATCATTCTTCTGTTTCATCGGAAAATAAAAGACTTTCTTTTGCATTTTTTAAATTGGCAAATTTGTATTCTAATCCCTGGAATTCAAAAAAGTAATGGCATAGAAGATGCCACTTTTCTATCAACGCTGCTAAAGCAGGAAGTTATAAATCAGTTTTATTCATGATTAATATCACTAATAATTGATGATATGTGAATTAAAGGAATGCAGTTACATTAACAATGAGTTAAAGAAATAATGTTCTAGGTTAGAATGAGATATATATTCGTGAAATACTAGCAAAAGTTTGTATTTATACAACACTCCTAGAAAATATTTTATCAATAAGTGTCATTGGACCTTCAAAAAGTCTGTATCCTTTATCTTCCCTACTATATCCACCATGATTCCACCTCAAGGAAGCTATCCTAATAAAATAATTAAAGATACAAAGGATTCTGTAAAATGACATTTATTAGAATATTGTTTATGATGCCCAAAATTTGGAAACACAAGTTATGAACATAACTGGATTATTAAAATAAATGATGGTCCATCTATATGCCAGACATTTACTTCATCATTTAAAATGTTTTCCCCCCAGAAAAGTGGAGGGGATAAATGCTCACGGTATAGTGTTAAGAAGGAAGTTTGCAAGACTACATATATATATAGTATATATACATACATATATATATGCCTTTATATATATGTATATAAAAACCTAATATACATTTGTTCCACCTTACAAAGAAGGAAAACGACCAAAACCACTCTAGGCATTGATATTTTTTCTCTATTAATATATGCTAATTCTAATGGCATTTGGCATAAAAAATTCTTTCTGCTAAGCTCCATATGCTGCTGAGAATATATAATCTTCTATGTTTGTTCTGTTTTATTTTTCATTGTGAATCATATCCAGCCAATTCTAGACATGGCAACTCTACAAAGGTCTTCCAACCTCACCATAAAGGCACAAATGATCTTAATACTTTTCCAAAAGTCAAGTAACAGCTACTCATCCTCCAAACCAGAACAGCCACTTCTTAGGGTCAGATACCAGTTTAGCTCTTCTAATTCCAGATAAATAGTCTTTCTGCAATCGCTTTCCTCATATAAGATATGTGAATTTGAGATTTCAATGATTGCACAGCTTTTGCTCTTTGGGTTTTTTTTTAAGATTTTATTTATTTGAGAGAGAGAAAGAAAGCCAGAGATGGAGCAGGAGCGGGGGGAGGGGGGGGCAAGTGGGTGCAGTGGGAGAGGAAGGAGAAGGTTACCTGCTGAACAGGGAGCCTGAAGCAGGGCTGGATCCCAGGACCCTGAGATCATGACCTGAACTGAATGCTTAACTGACTGAGCCACCCAGGTGCCCCTTGCACTGTTTTGAGGAGCCTGGATCTGGTCTAGGAAAAGCTGGGAGACTCCAATCTCACCTGTTAAAATCTTGATCAGCCCTTCTTTGTAAGCATGAGTGCTGAGACTTCCTTTGCAGATGCAGGGCTTCCTTTATTCACACTTTCCTTAGAACAGTGTTTGCCAGACTGTGTTGCATTTTGGATTCACTGAGGGTCTTGTAAAGCCTCCATCGCCTGGCTTCCACTCCCATATCTTCTGATCTCATTGCCCTGAGGTGCCACCTGGGCATCAGTTTTTAAAATTCCCTAAGTGATGCTAGTGCACAGCAGAGTTTGAAGTTAGAAGGAGGTGTAATTAGATGTGTTGACCTCCAACTATCCCTATGTGATATGGAAGGCAAAAGAAAGACAGTACAAGATATCGACAAATAAGTAGTTATTTAAAGCAAAAGAATTCCCATAAAATGTTCTATTCAATTCTGGGAAGTAGGAGTGACTACTCCTTTTATGGATAATAGAAGTCTACCTGAGATGATGAATGGGAAACTGTATTTAAATTAAAATAGAAAGAGGTGATATTTTCCCATTTGCTGCTTTCTAAAGATTTTTTTTTTTTTAATTTATTTATTTGAGAGAGAGAGAATGAGAGAGAGCAAGCACATGAGAGGGGGGAGGGTCAAAGGGAGAAGCAGACTCCCTGCCGAGCAGGGAGCCCGATGCGGGACTCGATCCAGGGACTCCAGGATCATGACCTGAGCCGAAGGCAGTCGCTTAACCAACTGAGCCACCCAGGCGCCCCCATTTGCTGCTTTCAAATGTGCATAAGTGGGGCGCCTGGGTGACTCAGTTGGTTAAGCGTCTGCCTTTGGCTCAGGTCCTGATCCTAGGGTCCTGGGATTGAGCTCCACATCGGGCTCCCTGCTCATCAGGGAACCTGTTTCTCCCTCTCCCACTCCCCCTGCTTATGTTCCCTCTCTTGCTGTGTCTCTCTCTCTGTCAAATAAATAAATAAATAAATAAATAATAAATAAATAAATAAATAAATAAAATCTTAAAAATAAACTAGAGAACATAACCAGGATATATGGACAGGAGCTCTTACTGACCTTGAAGATCTAAAAAAATTATGGGTACAGACAAAAAATGATTATGCAATAATCATTGCAAAACTAAAAAAAAATTATTTTCAAAAATTCAATTCCTTCTGGGCCAACATATAAAGATGATTAAGGCATGACTCTGTCTTTGTGAAAAAAAGAAGATGAAATAGATGAACACAAAGATAAAAATAGTAATAAAATTAACAATAGGAAGAAGAACAAACAGGCCTGTGCTAAGTACTCTACGTGCATTATCTCCTTTCATCTTGATGACAGTCCTGTGAGTTAGGAATGATGAAATTAAGGTTCAGAGAATTTGAATTGATCTGCTAAAGGTTACAGGGCTAAGTGTCAAAGAGGGGATTTAAATGCAGGTCTTTTTCAGAATAGAAACCGCAATGTAATCACCTAAGCTATAGGTTAGTCCAGAAAGTATTTACTGAGCACATATCATATGAAAAGCTCTCTGCTGTGCTTGGCAGACACAGCGAGAGACAAGTCTATAACAAATAATCTAAGATAAGATTGTTAGTAATGAAATGAAAGAATAAAGATTCTCCTAATTATCCTACCCGGATTATAAGAAGGTCATTTTGAGTGGTAGAGAACAGGTGCTGTTTCTGAGAGAGAGAAAGAAAGAGAGATTGAGATTATTTATTCATATTCGGGACCCAGTTTACTTCCGGAAATATTTCAGGATGTGGCTGAGCAGAGTTCACCTTTGTTTTTTGTTTTTTGGGTTTTTTTTCAATTTTGTTTTGATGAGCCAGCAATCGTAGCAAAGGTCAAATCCTATTCCTAATTGGCACTTCCTGATGAAATGTTTCTCTTAAAAAAAAAAAAAAATATAGATTCAGAACACTGATTAGGAAGTTAGGGGTTGTGGTTTCCCTTCTCCCGGCAGGTCACAAAGTTGCTGTGTGGCTTGCAGTGAGTCAGCAACTAAGAGGTCTTTATTCCATTACCTTTAAAAATAGAAAAACAACAGTGGCTGATCTATTCCACTGCATGATGACTCAGCTCATTTATAAAGAAAGCTTTAACAGCAAATGATCCAAAATTATAATAAGGTTGTAGAATATGACATGGGTGCCGAAAAAGAAAATACGATTTACCTTATGATACAATGTTAATCTCATAACTGACCTTAACAATCGAACCCACCCCATCTCCTCATTTTCACGATGAGAAATCAAGTCCACAGAGATGAAGTGACCAGCCCAGACTCACAAGCTAGTTGATGTCACAACACACAGGCTTTCTGATATTCAAATCAGTGTTTTTTTCCCAGCATACTCCTCTCCTGCTATAAAATTAGTAAACACCTCCACAGAATCTCAAGAAATGAGCACTGGATTGATAGCAGACAGGATTCTGGGATCCATGTTGGACCACACCTGAAAAAATGCTTTGCCTAAAAGTGGAACTCAGAACTATTCTCTGAAAGACAAGTGAGGTACAACAAAGAAGGGAATCATTCCAAAAGGGCACATTTGCAACCCTAAACTCCTACTCAGATCATTATCAAACCGCTTAGGAGGCTTTTGCTTGCATATGACAGAAACCACGTTTAGCTCACTCAAAAAAATAATATTAGAGAAAGTCCTGGCCGGTATAGAAAATGCACAGTCTTATTTGAGAAGTAGGAGTAGAAATTGTATTTTTCGAAAAACTAGAATTATGATACCAAATGTCTCATTAGACACCATATATTTTTATTTCAATTTTCCACCCCTAAAAAAAATAAAATCTGAATCAATACAGGCTGTGAAGCATTTTGAGGCTTTACTTATTTTTATGCAACAAGCCTTCATTTCTGTTGTTTTCTTTTCCACATCTGTTCCACTTTTTTTAAAAGAAAAAATTCTTTCCAGTAGCTGCTGCACGATTAGGTAGTGGTCAACTAGTACGAGATTAAAATCTAAAAATGTATGACAAATCTGACATTTTCCCAACATTCCAGCTAGGCATGTTATATCTTTTCTCTTCCTATTCATTGATTTCAGCAACTTGGATTTTATTTTAAGAATGCAAAAAGAAATCAATCCCTAAATCATTTTAATTTCTGTGGTTGAATTCACAAAATTTGATGTTTTAAAAACTGAGGAAGTATTTTGATGGTTTATCATGTATATGCATATGTCATGCGTATATATATGAATACAGTATATGGAGTATTGTTTCCTTTTTAATTATAAACTTCTAATAATAGTTACATTTGGGGCTTACATGTGTCAAAGTGCTTTCATGTGTAATATCCTGTAATTTAGAATCTTTTGTCAGCATTTCTGAGCCATTTTTCTCAGCCTCCAATCTGTCTTTCAACTAATCTGGTCTTTGTCTAACATCTGACTCATCTGCTTTCTGAATTCTTTTGTGAGCTTTCACTGTAAGTTAGGAAATAGGGTGGTATATGTGTTATGCCCTGTTTACCAACATTTTTATGCAAGCAGATTAATTTAAATGCTGGGCTATTGTGAAAAGGATGACATGAATTTTTCCTTTTCTTAAGGTTTTCAATATTTAAAAAAAATGGGAAATGTTGTACAATAAAAAAAGAAGAAGAAATTTAATCCTTGATACTGCTTTTTTGTACGATTGGAAAAAGTTTCTCAGGAAAAAATTTGGTAATATTTTGTTTGAAATATAATTCAGTCCTTATGCAAATATGGGTCCTTAAATTTAGATTAACACCTGCAGTTGTGAAACTCCTAATGAAATATGCTTTTTTTTAAATTTTAAAATTTTATTAATTTTTGCTCCCTGTCTCTCCCACTGCTCCCATAATCACCTTCCTTTGAAAAGTGAGGATGGGCAGTTGACATATATTTTAGAAAATCCTGTGTTTTCTTAGCTCTGCTCGGGGCCTATGGTCTTTGAAGTGATTTTCAGTGGTCTCTTACTAGTGTAAAAGTTTGGTCTCCTGTTAAATTGCCACCTTTGCTAAGGAGACTAATCCATTAGGGTCGACAGCTCTAAGAAGGTGCCACGGTGCCTGGGGCAATCTCTTGAGTTTCAGTTATAGCAGCTGCTGGGAGATGAGTTTGGGATGGTCCTTGTTACAGAAATTAGACGGATCAGGAAGTAAACAGAGGAGCCTTTCATCTGACCCAGCTCCGGGACCAGAGGGCGGGGCATGGGGGGAATTCCTCTTCTAATTACTTTACGGGTCAGTTCCCTGAGTCTGATGTCAATGTCTGATACTCCTAATCTTAGGGGAAATTTTTGAAAAAGAGAAAGGAAAAAAAAAAAAATTACGAGCCATTGAAGCTGTCAAATTTTAACCTTGTGGAAATGTCTCACCTTCTTGGCTTTACAATACGGCTGCCCTCTCCCTGTGGCTTCCGTCCCTGTGGGGGACAAGGGGCGAGGGGCGGCTGGAAGAGAAACATTGCAAATGCAGCCTTCCTGACCTGAAAACTCTCCCCTAAATTTCAAGAGTGCCCCCCCTTTCTTTATCAGTTTATTTATTTTAGATTTTTATACTGAATTTCCTTGCACTCGATGACTTGGGGCAAGGTCCAGCTGCTGTGTTCCCTGTTGGTAACATCTTCTTGATTTGACCTCTTGAAATTTCAGCCATGTCTTCAGCAGCCGCCTGGATCCTTACTGAGCAAAATGTGAACCGCATGCAGTCAAGTGTCTAGGGCCGGCCTGTGAGGACAAGCCTCAAGAAAACGAGAGAGAAGGCAAAATGTGTGGATTTGCTTGAGGTAAAAGAATAATTCCAGGATCAGTTCGGGCAAAGAATCTCCAACTTCCAGTTTCTTATTTGTTCTAATACCAATTGTTATGTTCCCTTCTATGCAATCAATTGTTACGATTTATTTATTTATTTATTTATTTATTTATTTATTTATTTATTTTTAAGACAGAGATTCACTAACTTTTTTAACCACACCAACAGTAAACTATCTTTTTGCTCCATTTAAAAAAGTCAAAATACCCTATTTCTATATAGGATATAGTTTCTTTAAAGAAAATGTAAAAATTTCAGAGAGCAGTAAAAAAGGGCAGATTTTAATGTTCCCAAACACAGTTTTATAATCATTTTTTCTAGACAGATGTACATACCTGTTTCCAAAATGGAATCATAGGTACATGCATGCTATATTAAGACCACATTTTTATTTAACAATAACAAGAACATTTAAATGGTCAATAATGTTCCATTGGGCAGAGGCCTGTGCCATAATATATTTTTTAAAGATTTTATTTATTTATTTGACAGGGAGAGACACGGCGAGAGAGGGAACACAAGCAGGGGGTGGGAGAGGGAGAAGCAGGCTTCCTGCAGAGCAGGGGGCCTGACACGGGGCTTGATCCCAGGACCCTGAGATCACAACCTGAGCTGAAGGCAGACGCTTAACAACTGAGCCACCCAGACACCCTTCCTGTGCCATAATATTGCACACACTGTTTACTGTGCAATTTCCTCAAAGGGAAAGATAAGCTAGGTGCTATGCTTTGCTTTGACATAACTCAAAAAGTAGAGAAAAGATGATGGCAATGATTAAAAGTTCTTTCTTTTGGTAGTCTACTTTCTAAAATGTATATTAATTCAGTATCTTCTTTTTTTCTGTGCCTTTTTCAGATATGAAAAGTTTTTGATATCTGATAGTAATGAGATTGATTGGGAAGGGGAAAACACTCTGAACTAAGATAAATATTGGCTTCCAATAGCAAAATGACCTCAAAGATTATTTTTCTGAATCAATATAATAGAGGCAACAGGATTGGTTACAAATTTTGTTTTTCTGTGAAAAGAATGAACTTTAAGAGTGAAACCTTATTTCTTGGGCAGTTTAGCTTTTGCACATTAAAATAGAAATTTTTCAATGCCACAAGATAGTCATTTCAAAAGACAAGTGGCAATTTTAGAAACCATATAATTTTTTAGTCCAAAATCCCTTGAAAGGCTAAATGTCCTTCAAGAAATTGACCCCTATATTCTTTAAAGATCTATTTCTTATCAAATTCCACCTAAGTGACTTGCCAAATGAATGAAACTATTTTGTCCACTTTGAAGTCAATATTCAGTCAATTTATGGACCCACCCCACTGCCTGCTAGCCCCCACCCTAGATGACAGTTGCAAGCGCCACCTGTGCTTCTGACCTACCAGCTAAGGACTGGAGATTCCAATAACCTCTTCCTTAGGTTCTTTTAATTTGCTAGAGAGACTCAAAGAATTCAGGGAAACACCTACTTAACATTTTCAGTTTATTAAAGGATGTGATCAAGGATCTGAATCAACAGCTAGATAACGAGATGCATAGGGCATGGTATTGGAAAAAAGTGTGAAGCTTCCATGTTCTCCCCGAGCCCACCACTCTCCCCATCTCCATTATTTACCAACCGGGAAGCTCTTTGAATCCAGTCTTTTTGTTTTTGTGTGAAGGCTTCATTGCATAGTCATGATTGACTGAGTCTTTGGCCATTGGCTGATTCAATCTCCAGTCCCTCTACCCTCCCTGGAGGTCAGGGTATGAGGCTGAAAGTCTCAAACCTCTAATCACATGTTTGGTCTTCCTGGCAACTAGCACCCTGCCCTTGGGTAGGGTCCAAAAGTCACCTTTTAATAGAACAAAAGACACCTTTATCATTCTCAACACTTAGGAAATTCCAAGGGTTTTGGGAGCTGTGAGACAGGAACTGTGGACAAAGACCAAATATATATGAGAAATGTATATATGAAATTGACCAAACATATGTTTCTTATAAATCACAATATTACACCAAGTTACATGCATGCCCAGCTATAGACCACACACACACACACACACACACACACACACGGATATACACATAGATTCATACAGACACACATATCCAGACACATGCAAAGAAGATACACACATGCATAGTCACAGAAAACAGGACTAAAGAACCAAAACCAAGAATTTTGCAGTGCTTATCTGCTGGTAATGGAAATACTAAAACTCTTTTATTTGTTCTTTTCTTTTGCTCACTCATATTTGAAATTTCTTTGAAAGTTCAATTTTGGGCTGTGGTAAAAAGTACTACATCTTAAGTACATTACCAATGCACATTTTAAAGTAGCTAATGGGATAATATCACCTTTCCTATTTTAATTTCCATCAGTGTAATGGAAATAATTGATAGGATCAGCTAGAGAAAATAGGCAATTACTTAATGGAGTAAATTGTTTTTCTTTATATTTGTGTATAAGATGGTATAGGAGATAATAAAGAAAACACAGAAATCTTAATGAAAACTGATCACTCTGGAAAAGTTCATTTGTTGTAAGATGCCATTAACGTCTCCCATATGTAAGGCATGGCATGTCTCTGGTATTTTCTCCATCTGTTTTTAGGAGGTAATCAATCTATCTATAAAAAATGAGCCTTCACTGTATCATAAATAGATTCCAAAAATATTCCCCAATTGAGAGAGACAGGCTAGTAGATCTTAGGGGGGAAATATCTAGATTTGTATATACTATTTAACAACACCCAATCCAAACAGGATTCTTCTATCTTGCTAATTTCCTTCACTGGTTGAAATGAGATTTGGTGTCAGCATTCTCAGAATTTAATAATGAATGAATATTGTTATTTTATTCCTGGAAAGATTATGCATTCACTTTAACAGAGAAACATTTATTCTCTTTGATTATGACGGTCCTCATCAATTTTTCATTTCTCTCATAAGTGCTCATGATAAGGATAATGAAGTTGAGATGGGCAATTCATCAGTTTCTGATAAAGATTTGTTGAGGACTTCTATTATTCTAGAAACTCACCCTCATTTATCCAGTGCAACACTAATATTAATCCCTTTCCTTGCCTTAAATTTTTCTCCCCCTTTTAGAGACTGATAAATGGGATAATGTACATAAAAGTGCTTCGTAAACTCTGAAGTGCTACACAAATGTAAGGTATTATTATTTAAAATTATGATGTATGCTTGGCGTACAGAATGGTGCTTTTTGCTTAATAATGATGTCTACTTCTTCTCAATTGCTTGGAGGATCAGCTGAAATGGCTCATTGATTGGTAAATTAATGCCACAGTCTTGTTTTGTATAGGTTTCTGAAACGAGCATTATTCCTGTCTTGAGGATTTCATGTGATACAGAAAGAACAGACACATGGCTTTTTAACACTTCATGACAACTGCTCTGCAGATGAAAGCGCACTACGTTTAGACGTGCTCTGTACCCTTGTATACTACTCCTCTTTTAATCCTTTCGACACTGATGGGCACTGAAATGCTCTACACATTCCTGTCACTGAAGGAAACATCTTATGGAGCCCTGATCCCTAAGAATATCTTGCTGTTCTCTTTCTCTCTTTTTTTTAAAATCAGAGCATGTTTTAGTATGAAAAGTAAATAAAGTCTCCTGGACTTGATTTTTTTTTTCCATGCTCTAAAATGTCCTTCTCTTTGTGGCCCTGAGATATTATAAATTGACTTGCATTCTAAAAATCTTCAGTATTATCCCATGGAATCGCCTCTAAAACAGGTCATTTCTGCTGCAATTTTTGAAGTTTGGGTTACCCATTCTAATTTCTCTGCAAAAGTCATTCTCAGCCAGGCTTTTATAATCTGTGTGTGTGTTCTGAGCCCTTTACAATTGTGCCAGTACTGTGAAATAATATTGGGGGGGAGGGGTAGTTAAACGAAGAACTTACTGTGTTAGGACAATGTTTATTAGACAGAACACCTTATTGAATGGATCCTGT
Source organism: Phoca vitulina (assembly GCF_004348235.1). Classification (NCBI taxonomy): domain Eukaryota; kingdom Metazoa; phylum Chordata; class Mammalia; order Carnivora; family Phocidae; genus Phoca; species Phoca vitulina. Next base: position 9,995,864 of record NW_022589734.1, read on the forward strand.
GAAGTGAATAACAGTAGCATTCAGCCTGTTGTCTGTTGTAAGCTTATTTTTAGTCTAAAGAAAAGCCAGTAGGAAAATAAGAACCTGGTGTCTGCCTTGTGAGTTCAACAGAGCGAGTTCAAGTTCAAGGCAGAAATTCTATTTAAGACCATCTTAGTTCTGAAAAAGTAAATAAATAACTATAAACCTTTTAAAGATATTCTATATCATCAGAGTATGATTGTACTATAATTTTTGCTTATTAAGTGTGTTGAGATTTTACTGTGCTTGAGCTCTGCTAACTAGTATTTTAGCACTTGGAAGTATGCCACAAATCCTAAAACGTTAGGAACTATGACTCTGCAGGAGTAGCAGACTTTAATCTCAGCCCACAAGAAGAAAGTCAGTAAAGGAAGAAGATCTCCTTATGTAATGGTCCTATTTCAGAGACTGAGTAAAGCCTTCTAATGAAATGTCACTTGTAACCGGCTTTAGTTGGTGTCTTATGGCTTATATTTTCTACAAGTAATTTATTCCAAAAGTTGAAAGTCAAAGCCAATACTACCCACCAGCTCTTGAAAGAGTTTATTTTCCTGATGTATTTAAATACTTGTCAAAGAATATTTGATTCATTCTGAGCCACTATAAAATTGGGCACATTTTATATTTTCTTGGCACATGTATGTCCAAGAGGAGGAAGGGAGAATTTTATTTTTGTGAAAAAGAAAGCAATTTTATCTTCGGAATGATGGAGTTGTGGGAGCATGTATAGTTTGAGATGTGAAGAGGGAAGAAATTGTGTGGGACCATGGCTGAAAGGTCCCATTGAAACTGAAGAAAACTGTCAATGACCTGGCTCAGGATTACAGAACCGTATTGTGAATTTTAGTGGAATTGCAGACCACAGATCTCAATACGCTAATATATGTATTATTTGAGATATGTGGCATAAGCTGCTAAAGAAATTACCTCAAAATCTCAGTGGCCTAACACCATAAACATATGTCCTGCTCATGTTGACTGCACTGTGGTCTTCTTGGTTGCTAGGTGACTTTTCTCATATTCCTTTAGCCACTCAGGCTCTTTCTACCTTGTGGCTTTGTCATCCTTGGGGGTTCTTCAGTTCTTTGCTGATCCTCTGTGGCCAGCCAACAAGTGAAGAAAGAGGATGAGCCTAGAGATTCGTAGAAAGTGTTCTTAGTGGTCCTATCTAGAAGTGAGATGCTGAGTTCATTCCATTGGACAACTTCAGTGACATGGCCACATATAGAAGCAGGAGGGATACTGGAAAATGTACAACTTGGCCAGGAGGCTGGTTCACAGCAATAAATTAACACTGAAAAGGTAGTGTTTCTCTTTTGCAGATAGCCATTCGCCTCTGCCTCAGCAAAGCTCTATGGTTTTTCCCCAGCAGCACGAAACAGCCCAAGTATAAGAGTGGAAAATGGGTCTAGTGATTTCATTTGCATGTAAGGTTTTTTTTTTTTTTTTTTTTCCAAGAGAGTATGATGGAAGAGCAATGACAACAAGAAAGAGATTCAACTAATAATAGCCAAGTCCTGAGGCATTGAGGAAAGAATTGAATCATGAAAAATGAATATATTTGGAGAAAAAACCCAATCACATTGAGGTTGGAAAAGTGTAGGCAGGGAGGGAGAAAGCTGAAAGAGATGAAATGATTTGTTCATTAAATGGGTTCTTGGAGTTTAGATTGAGAGTTGGACTGAAGAAAAAAAAAAAACACTGATTAAAAAAAAAACAAAAAACAAAAAACAAAAACCTGAGGGTGAAGCCACAGAAGTTAGTAGTAACAGGAGACTGGAAAGATGTGGTAGCTGAGGGAAAAAAAAGGACTGTGAGTCTAGGGTGTTAGGTAATGCATGTGAATTTTATTCCCAGGATAGGGAGAGGTGTTGGTTAATAATAAAAATGTTCTCTATTCTTCATACCCCCAATCTTGCCCTTTGCTCTTTCCTTTGTGAGTGTAGCATTCTGGCCATGTCTCAATGCTGGGCTGGGCCACATTATTAGTTTTGTTAGAAAATATGACACAAAGCAGAAGCTGAAAGAGAACTTGCAGTCTAACTTTCTCTTTCCTCTTCCCCTGACTCTGTCCTGCAGATATGCTTAGACTAGCTTGCTGATCTGATGAGACATTCTGAGCAGGGCTGAGTTGTCCAGTTGAACCTGCTGAGGTCATTGGAGACCAGCCAATAGCATGAAGAACTCGATCAAGATCAATAGAGCCATCGAGCCTACCTCGCTGGCTCCAGAGGAGTGAAGAATAAATGTTTATTTTTATATGGCATTGAAATGCTGTAGATGGGCAGCATTACAGTGACAGTAAATAACTTACAGAAGACAACTGCTAAAAAGGAGCTCCACAAAGAACATGAGATAGGGATATGGAAACCCACGTAGATGGCAACGGTTTTTCAAATGCTTGCTACAAACAATATCCACTCAATGTATTGGCCAGATTAATTGAAACCCATCTCTTCTTCTTCCACCAGCTCCGTTCTAGGCTTACCTCACATTTTTGTATCTATACTTGTTAATGTCAATGACTTTTGTTATTGCAATTATGTACTTTAATTATCATGTAAATATAAGACACACAAAACATAGAACGGCTAGTCACCCATTCTGAATGCTTAGAATGCCATTGCCATCCTGTATTTTTTTTTTTCTTAGAAGAATGGGGCTTTGTAATTTGGGGTATTTTAGTCGATGACTTTGTTTTCAATTCAGACACTCATGGGGGTTATTTCTAAGAGATAAACAAAGGATGCCAAGTTATTCTACAACATGTTTTCCAGATTTTGACCATATTTTAAACATTTTATTCAATACGTTTGTTTATTCAATACCTGTATTGAGGTATAATTTACACACCAAAAAATGGACACATTTTAAGTGTTCAATTGAATGGTTTCTAACAAATTTAGAAAGTCATGCAACCATTATCACATCTAGTTTTAGTATATTTCTATCACCTCACAAGTTCCCTTATGCCCTTTCAGTCAATCTCTGCACTCCCACTCCAAGCCCCTGGCCACTCCTGATCTGATTTCTGTCACTATAACTTGGAGTTTTCTGGACACCTCATATAAATGGAATCATGCACTCTATATTCTTTTGTGTCTGGCGTCTTTAATTTAGCATAATATTTTTGAGGTTCATCCATGTTTTAACATCTAATATAATTGTGATATATTGAGTTTTCATTTTCATTCAGTTCAAATACTTTTTAATTTTTCTTGTTTCTTCTTTGATATATGGGTTACTTAGAAGTAGAGGGTCTAGTTTCTAACTATTTTAAGGATTTCTCAAATTTCTTTGTTGTTCATTTCTAATTTTTTTCATTGTGGTTAGAGAACATACTTTGAATAATTTTAATTCACTTTAAATTTGTTGAGAGTTGCTTTATAAGTTAGCATTTGGTCTAGCTTAGAGATTATTCTGCGTATGTTTAAAAAAAAAAGTAGGGGTGCCTGGGTGGCTCAGTCGGTTAAGCTTAAATGTCTGCCTTAGCCCAGGTCATGATCTCAGGGTCCTGGGATCCAGCCCCATGTTGGGCTCCCTGCTTGTGGGGAGCCTGCTTCTCCCTCTCCCTCTGCTGCTCCCCCTGCTTGTACTCTCTCTCTCTGTCAAATAAATAAAATCTTTAAAAGGAAAAATAAATAAATAAAATTTTTTAAAAAGTGTATTCTGCTGTTACTGGGTATAATGTTTTACAACTATGAGATAGGTCACAGTGGTTGACAGTGATGTTTAATTGTGCCATTTTCTGTCTAGATCTATCGGATATTAAGAATAGGATATTGAACGCAGATTCCAACAGTTAAATTGTTGATTTCACTTTCCTTTCCTGTCAGTTTTTGCTTCATGTATTTTGGATGTTTTTCTTTTAGGTGTACATACATTTGCGTGTATGTATATTCTATCTTCCTAACATGATACAATAAAAATACATAATACAATATTTTTTGTCTTAGAGACTATTGTTTTTCTGATATCAATATAGATACTCCAATTTTCTGGGAGCAAGATGGCGGAGGAGTAGGAGACCTGGATTTCGTCTCCTCTCAGGAATTCAGCTGGATAGGGATCAAACCATTCTGAACACCTACAAACTCAACAGGAGATCGAAGAAAAGAATAGCAACAACTCTCTGAACAGAAAAGCGACCACTTTCTGGAAGGTAGGACGTGCGGAGAAGTGAATCCGAGGCGTTATTCGGAAGGATAGACGGCGGGGGAGGGGCCTCCGTCGGCTGCTTCTGGCAAGTGATAGAGCCATGGAGCACAAAATTGGAACTTTTAGAAGCCTGCTCCGCTGAGGGACGTCACTCTGGTGGCGAAGTGGGGGGTAGAACCCTCGTGGGACAGTGTGGTCTCAGGACCCTCGGGGTCACAGAAAGACCGGGGGTGCCTGAGTGCGGCAGAGCTCCCAGGTATCGGAGCAGGGAAGCCGGCTGCAGAGACGGAGCCCAGGCGCGGGCTCTCAGCTCGGGGTTGTCATAAACAGTGATCCGCAGCACAGTCAGGCCACTGCTCCTCCAGCAGGGACCCAACAAGCGGCAGATCCGGGGAGACTCACCTTCTTCCCTGGGGAGGAGAGGTGCGGGAGCGCACCGCGGGGATCTGCTGGGTTTGGAGACTCCACCTGGGGTCGGGTGCCAGATAGAAAGGCGCGGTCACAGGCCGGGTGAGCGCGGAGTGTGGCCGGAGACCGGGGAGACGGGAGTGACTGACTGCTTTTCTCTGGGGGCTCGCTGAGGAGCGGGACCCTGAGTTCTCGGCTCCGCCGGGGCGGAGACTGGGAGGCCGCCATTTTCACTCTCCGCCTCCAAAGCTGTACGGAAAGCTTGCAGGGAACAAAAGCTCCGGAGAGCAAACCCGAGCAGATTTCTTAGCCCGGACCGGCAAGGGCGGGGCAATTTTGCCTCCGGCAGAGACATTTGGGAACCACGGCAACAGGCCCCTCCCCCAGAAGATCAGCGAGAACAGCCAGCCAAGACCAAGTTTACCGATCAATGAGAACGGCAGAACTCCAGCGCTAGGGGAACACTGCACATAGAATTCATGGCTTTTTTACCATGATTCTTTAGTCTTTCAAAGTTAATTATTTTTTTTAACTGTCTTTTTTTCTTTTTTCCTTTTTTCTTTTTTTTTGAATTTTTCTTTTTCCCTTTTTCAACCAACATCTTATCAATCCCTTTTTTAAAAAAAAACATTTTTATTTTTCATTTTTAAAGTCATATTCTATCCCTTCATAGTAGTTACCCGTATTTTTGGCATATATATATAAGTTGTTCTCTCTTTAAAATCTTGAGATAGTTTCTTCTAACAGATCAAAATATACTCTAAATCTCTAGTGTATGGTTTTTTTCTACTCCCCTGCCTGAACACATTCTCTCCCTTTTTTCTTTCTTTCTTCTTTTTTTTTTTAATCCTCTTCTTTCTTTTTTCAAACAACTTATCAAATCCTTTTTCAAAATTTTTTATAATTTCCATCTTTACAGTCATATTCCATCCCTTCATCATATCAAGCCTTATTTTTGTACATATATAAGTTTTTCTTTCTTTAAAATTTTGGGAGGGACTTTCTTTTAACGGACCAAAATACACCCAAAATCTAGTGTGTGGCACTGATCTATAATCCAGCCTGATCATATTCGATCACATTCTGTTTTTGTTTTGTTTTGTTTTGTTCTGCTTTTGTTTGTTTTTATCTTTATCTTTTTCTTTTTTCCTTTTTTCTTTCCTTTTCTTTTTTCTCTCTTTCCCTTTCTTTTCCCACTGCTTCAGGTCTTTTCTGATTTGTTTAGAGTATATTTTCTGGGGACGTTGTTACCCTGCTAGCATTTTGTTCTCTCATTAATCTATTCTCCTCTGCACAAAATGACAAGACGGAAAAAATCACCTCAACAAAAAGAACAAGAGGTAGTACCGACTGCCAGGGACCTACTCAATACAGACATTAGTACGATGTCAGATCTAGAGTTCAGAATCATCACTTTAAAGATACTAGCTGGGCTTGAAAAAAGCATGGAAGTTATTAGAGAAACCCTTTCTGGAGAAGTAAAAGAACTAAAATCTAACCAAGTAGAAATCAAAAAGGCTATCAATGAGGTGCAATAAAATATGGGGGCGCTAACTGCTAGGATAAATGAGGCAGAAGAAAGAATCAGTGAGATAGAAGACCAAATGATGGAAAATAAAGAAGCTGAGAAAAAGAGAGATAAACAACTACTGGATCACGAGGGCAGAATTCGAGAGATAAACGATACCATAAGACGAAACAACATTAGAATAATTGGGATCCCAGAAGAAGAAGAAAGAGAGAGAGGGGCAGAAGGTATAATGGAGCAAATTATAGCAGAGAACTTCCCTAATTTGGGGAAGGAAACAGGCATCAAAATCCAGGAAGCACAGAGAACCCCTCTCAAAATCAATAAAAATAGGTCAACACCCTGACATCTAATAGTAAAACTTACGAGTCTCAGAGACAAAGAGAAAATCCTGAAAGCAGCTCGGGAGAAGAGATATGTAACTTACAATGGTAGAAACATTAGACTGGCAACAGACTTATCCACAGAGACCTGGCAGGCCAGAAAGGACTGGCAGGACATATTCAGAGCACTAAATGAGAAAAATATGCAGCCAAGAATACTATATCCAGCTAGGCTGTCATTGAAAATTGAAGGAGAGATAAAAAGCTTCCAGGACAAGCAAAAACTAAAGGAATTTGCAAACACGAAACCAGCCCTACAACAAATATTGAAAGGGGTCCTCTAAGCAAAGAGAGAGCCTAAAAGCAACATAGACCAGAAAGGAACACAAACAATATACAGTAACAGTCACTTTACAGGCAATACGATGGCACTGAATTCCTATCTTTCAATAGTTACCCTGAATGTAAATGGGCTAAATGCCCCAATCAAAAGACACAGGCTATCAAATTGGATTAAAAAACAAGACCCATCGATATGCTGTCTGCAAGAGACTCATTTTAGACCCAAAGACACCCCCAGATTGAAAGTGAGGGGGTGGAAAACCATTTACCATGCTAATGGACACCAAAAGAAAGCTGGGGTGGCAATCCTTATATCAGACAAATTAGATTTTAAACCAAAGACTGTAATAAGAGATGAGGAAGGACACTATATCCTACTTAAAGGGTCTATCCAACAAGAAGATCTAACAATTGTAAATATCTATGCCCCTAACATGGGAGCAGCCAATTATATAAGGCAATTAATAACAAAAGCAAAGAAACACATCGACAACAATACAATAATAGTGGGGGACTTTAACACCCCCCTCACTGAAATGGACAGATCATCTAAGCAAAAGATCAACAAGGAAATAAAGACTTTAAATGACACACTGGACCAAATGGACTTCACAGACATATTCAGAACATTCCATCCCAAAGCAACGGAATACACATTCTTCTCTAGTGCCCATGGAACATTCTCCAGAATCGATCACATCCTAGGTCATAAATCAGGTCTCAACCGGTACCAGAAGATTGGGATCATCCCCTGCCTATTTTCAGACCACAATGCTTTGAAACTAGAACTCAATCACAAGAGGAAAGTCAGAAAGAACTCAAATACATGGAGGCTAAAGAGCATCCTACTGAAGAATGAATGGGTCAACCAGGAAATTAAAGAAGAATTAAAAAAATTCATGGAAACCAATGAAAATGAAAACACAACTATTCAAAATCTTTGGGATACAGCAAAGGCAGTCCTAAGAGGAAAGTATATAGCAATACAAGCCTTTCTCAAGAAACAAGAAAGGTCTCAAGTACACAACCTAACCCTACACCTAAAGGAGCTGGAGAAAGAACAGCAAATAAAGCCTAAACCCAGCAGGAGAAGAGAAATAATAAAGATCAGAGCAGAAATCAATGAAATAGAAACCAAAAGAACAGTAGAACAGATCAACGAAACTAGGAGCTGGTTCTTTGAAAGAATTAACAAGATTGATAAGCCCCTGGCCAGACTTATCAAAAAGAAAAGAGAAATGACCCAAATCAACAAAATCATGAATGAAAGAGGAGAAATCACAACCAACACCAAAGAGATACAAACAATTATAAGAACATATTATGAGCAACTCTATGCCAGCAAATTAGATAACCTGGAAGTAATGGATGCATTCCTAGAGATGTATCAACTACCAAAACTGAACCAGGAAGAAATAGAAAACCTGAACAGACCTATAACCACTAAGGAAATAGAAGCAGTCATCAAAAATCTCCCAAAACACAAAAGCCCAGGGCCAGATGGCTTCCCAGGGGAATTCTACCAAACATTTCAAGAAGAATTAATACCTATCCTTCTGAAACTGTTCCAAAAAATAGAAATGGAAGGAAAACTTCCAAACTCATTTTATGAGGCCAGCATTACCTTGATCCCAAAACCAGACAAAGACCCCATCAAAAAGGAGAATTACAGACCAATATCCCTGATGAACATGGATGCAAAAATTCTCACCAAAATACTAGCCAATAGGATCCAACAGTACATTAAAAGGATTATTCACCACGACCAAGTCGGATTTATCCCTGGGCTGCAAGGTTGGTTCAATATCCGCAAATCAATCAACGTGATACAATACATTAACAAAAGAAAGAACAAGAATCATATGATCCTCTCAATAGATGCAGAAAAAGCATTTGACAAAGTACAGCATCCTTTCTTGATCAAAACTCTTCAGAGTATAGGCATAGAGGGTACATACCTCAATATCATAAAAGCCATCTATGAAAAACCTACAGCGAATATCATTCTCAATGGGGAAAAACTGAGAGCTTTCCCCCTAAGGTCAGGAACGCGGCAGGGATGTCCACTATCACCACTGCTATTCAACATAGTATTGGAAGTCCTAGCCACAGCAATCAGACAACAAAAAGAAATCAAAGGCATCCAAATTGGCAAAGAAGAAGTCAAACTCTCACTCTTTGCAGATGATATGATACTTTATGTGGAAAATCCCAAAGACTCCACCCCAAAACTGCTAGAACTCATACAGGAATTCAGTCAAGTGGCAGGATATAAAATCAATGCACAGAAGTCAGTGGCATTCCTATACACCAACAACAAGTCAGAAGAAAGAGAAATTAAGGAGTCGATCCCATTCACAATTGCACCCAAAACCATAAGATACCTAGGAATAAATCTAACCAAAGAGGCAAAGGATCTGTACTCAGAAAACTATAAAATACTCATGAAAGAAATTGAGGAAGACACAAAGAAATGGAAAAATGTTCCATGCTCATGGATTGGAAGAACAAATATTGTGAAGATGTCAATCCTACCTAGAGCAATCTACACATTCAATGCAATCCCCATCAAAATACCATCCACTTTCTTCAAAGAAATGGAACAAATAATCCTAAAATTTGTATGGAACCAGAAAAGACCCCGCATAGCCAGAGGAATGTTGAAAAAGAAAAGCAAAGCTGGTGGCATCACAATTCCAGACTTCCAGCTCTACTACAAAGCTGTCATCATCAAGACAGTATGGTACTGGCACAAAAACAGACACATAGATCAATGGAACAGAATAGAGAGCCCAGAAATGGACCCTCAACTCTATGGTCAACTCATCTTTGACAAAGCAGGAAAGAATGTCCAATGGAAAAAAGACAGTCTCTTCAACAAATGGTGTTGGGAAAATTGGACATCCACATGCAGAAGAATGAAACTGGACCATTTCCTTACACCACACACAAAAATAGACTCCAAATGGTTGAAAGACCTCAACGTGAGACAGGAGTCCATCAAAATCCTAAAGGAGAACACAGGCAGCAACCTCTTCGACCTCAGCCGCAGCAACTTCTTCCTAGAAACATCGCCAAAGGCAAGGGAAGCAAGGGCAAAAATGAACTATTGGGACTTCATCAAGATAAAAAGCTTTTGCAAAGCAAAGGAAACAGTCAACAAAACCAAAAGACAACTGACAGAATGGGAGAAGATATTTGCAAATGACATATCAGATAAAGGGCTAGTATCCAAAATCTATAAAGAACTCATCAAACTCAACACCAAAAGAACAAAGAATCCAATCAAGAAATGGGCAGAAGACATGAACAGACATTTTTCCAAAGAAGACATCCAAATGGCCAACAGACACATGAAAAAGTGTTCAATATCGCTCGGCATCAGGGAAATCCAAATCAAAACCTCAATGAGATACCACCTCACACCAGTCAGAATGGCTAAAATTAACAAGTCAGGAAATGACAGATGTTGGCGGGGATGCGGAGAAAGGGGAACTCTCCTACACTGTTGGTGGGAATGCAAGCTGGTGCAGCCACTCTGGAAAACAGTATGGAGGTTCCTCAAAAAGTTGAAAATAGAGCTACCATATGATCCAGCAATTGCACTACTGGGTATTTACCCCAAAGATACAAAAGTAGGGACCCGAAAGGCTACGTGCACCCCGATGTTTATAGCAGCAATGTCCACAATAGCCAAACTGTGGAAAGAGCCAAGATGTCCATCAACAGATGAATGGATAAAGAAGATGTGGTATATATATACAATGGAATATTATGCAGCCATCAAAAGGAATAAGATCTTGCCATTTGCAACGACGTGGATGGAACTGGAGGGTATTATGCTGAGCGAAATAAGTCAAACAGAGAAAGACATGTATCATATGACCTCACTGATATGAGGAATTCTTAATCTCAGGAAACAAACTGAGGGTTGCTGGAGTGGGGGGTGGGGTGGGAGGGATGGGGTGACTGGGTGATGGACACTGGGGAGGGTATGTGTTCTGGTAAACGCTGTGAATTGTGCAAGACTGTTGAATCTCAGATCTGTACCTCTGAAACAAATAATGCAATAGATGTTAAGAAAGAAAAAAAGAAGAAGAAGAATGTAGCAGGAGGGGAAGAATGAAGGGGGGGAAATCGGAGGGGGAGAAGAACCATGAGAGACGATGGACTCTGAAAAACAAACTGAGGGTTCTAGAGGGGAGGGGGTTGGGAGGATGGGTTAGCCTGGTGATGGGTATTAAGGAGGGCACGTTCTGCATGGAGCACTGGGTGTTATGCACAAACAATGAATCATGGAACACTATATCTAAAACTAATGATGTAATGTATGGGGATTAACATAACAATAAAAAAATTAAAAAAAAAATATAGATACTCCAGCTCTCTTATAGCTACTATTTGCATGGCATATATTTTTTTCTGTAAAACTCAACCTATTTGTGTCTCTGATTCTAATGTGTTTCACTTGTGGAGTGTTGGATCTGGATTTTTTTGATCCAGTCTTAGAATCTCTGTTATTTGCTTAGAGTGCTTTGTTCACTCACATATAATGTGATTATTGATATAGCTGGTATTATTGGCTAATTTGCATTTCTTTTCTATACGTCCGAATTTTGTTCCTCTTGTACTGCCTCCTTTTATGTTAAAAATGTATTTTTTGTGTGTACAGTTTTAGTTCCCTGTTGATTTTTTTGAGTTATTTTTACAGTAGTTGCTATAGGGAGTACAATATATCTTTTAACTTTTTTTTACACTCTACTTTAGGTTAATAATGACCTAATTCCAGTAAAATATAGCAACTTTGTTCCAGTATAGCTCTTTTCCTTCCCATTTCTTACAGCTCTGATTGACATATATATTACATGTGTATATGTTATAAAGCCATAAATGTAGTGTCAAAATTATTGTTTATGACTTTAAAAGAAATTTTTTAAGTACACAAGATAGTTACACATTCTCTTATATTTACCCACATATTTTCCATTACCAATGCCATTTATGTGTTCCCCTTGATTCGAATTACCATTTGGTGTGATTCTTTTTCAGTCTGTAGGACTTTCTTCAGTATTTCTTCTAGAGCAGTTCTGCTATTAATCAATTCTCTCAGCCATGGTTTATCTAAGAATACCTTTATTTTTCCTTCATTTTTGAAAGACAGTTTTATTGGACATAGACTTTTTGTCTCTTTTTGTTTTGTTTTGTCTTGTTTTCAGGACTTCCGTTTTGCCATTCCACTACCTTCAGGCCCCCGTTGTTGTTGATAAAAAGTCAACTTTTATTTATATTGTTGTTCTGCAGTCAGTTTTCTTTTGATACTTTTGAGATTTTCTCCTTTCTCTTGGTCTTTCAACAGTTTACCCACAATGTAGTAGGTGTGGGTCTCTGAATTTATCCTGTTTGATTTATTGGGCTTCTCGAATTTGTAATTTTTTCATCCAATTGTTTATAACTCCCAATTCCAAGTTGGAAGTTATAAGCATTTATTCTTTAAATACTTTTTCCTTCTCCTTTCTCTCTTTCCCTGGTAGGCTGATAGTTGTCCTATAAGTCTCTGATTCTCTGTTTATTTTTTTTCAGTCCTTTTCCTCTCTGATTTTCATTTTGGATAATTTCTACTGTTCTATCTTTAGGCTCACTTGTTCTTGTTCCTGCTGGGTCAAACCTGCAGTTGAGCTCATGTAAATTTTTCCTTTCAATTATTGTACTTTTCCACTCCAGAATTTCCACATGGTCCTTTTTGGAGTTTCCATTTTTTTTATTGTAACCCCTATTTGTTGATTCATCGTCATCATATTTTTCTTTAATTTTTGAACATGCATACATGTCACAGCTCTTTTGAAGATTTCTCTGCTAAAACCAACACCTTTACTCCCTCTTAGATAGTTTTATTACTAGTTTTTCCTGTGTGTGGCTCACATTTTTCTGTTGTTTGAATTCTCTTTTGGCTGAAAACACCGAAAAATATCAGGCAATTAATTATAGCAACTCTGGATTCTGATTATTTTCCCAGGTGGGCTGTTATTATCTTTATTTTGTTTTTATTTTTTAATAACTTGCCTGGACTATATCTGTGTGCTTGTCCTCTTCCTTCAGTATGTGGCCACTGTGTCTCTGTTCATTTTTTTTTTAATTGTCATTATTTTTATGTTTTAGTCTTATATCCTAAGGATCACACCTGTGCCTGAACAGCTTAGTGGTTAGGCAATCATTTAGCCAGATTTTGTCCCCAGATACATCAAACCAATAAGGCTTGCCTCCTTTCCTGACAGATTTGTGTGTGATTCAGGGAACACATTTAAATGTCATGCAGCCTCCTAGTCAGTTGTACATGTGTAGACAGCTTACTTAGTCTCTCTATGGCTCTCTGATGTGTAAGATGTCCTGGTTAAATGCCTGGCTAGTACATCATTCTGCTGCTCATCCCAGCATAACTCCACCTTCTTCTTTACCCTCCTTGTTTCCTACTGAGTTTGCTGCTTTTATTGACAATGCCCCCCGGTGTCGAATTTTTGCCCTGTGCCAAATCAGATTAGCCTCCTCTAGCAATAAAGCTGCTCATTTTTACAACCAGCCCTGCCTTCACAGCACTACAAACTTAACTGAACTGGGAAAAGGAGAAAATGGAACATCCCCTGGCAAGAATCCCCTGGTAACAACAGACTTTACTGTTTGGAGCTCAAGGGTTTTTCATGAATAAATGTGTCTCTATTTGTTGTTTACTTTTGGTCATTTTCTAGAGCTGTGAAGTGGTTGTTTTTGACCATATTATCCAATTTCAGACTTGTTTAGCATGGAGGGGAATTGCCAACATTTCTTCACACTAGAAGAAACGTGGTCTTGGCAACATTTTAAGACATACTGACCTGGAACCTTCTACATACAAAACATTACATACTTGCTAGTGATAACATTCAGTGTGAAGCCTATCTGACATCTGACTTTATACCCTCTCTCTACTTGCTATCAAATAATGGGACTATTATTTCATATATTTGAAATGACCAGTGACTGAGTGATAATTTGAGTGAGAGCCTTCTAGGGCTACAAAGACTATAAAGTATATTCCCTACCCAGGGCGCCTTGGTGGCTCAGTCGTTAAGCGTCTGCCTTTGGCTCAGGTCATAATCCCAGGGTCCTGGGATCAAGCCCCACATTGGGCTGCCTGCTCAGTGGGAAGCCTGCTTCTCCCTCTCCCACTCCCCCTGCTTGTGTTCCCTCTCTCACTCTGTCTCTCTATGTCAAATAAATAAATATTTGTCAAATAATGTCAAATAAATAATTTTAATAAAATTAAAATATATATATATTTTCCCTACCCACCTTGATAGAGTTACAGTGGTCTGGACTCCATATAGATATTTAAGTCAGATCACTATTAATAAAAAAAACAGTTCCTTAGATATTCTTTGCATTTTTTCATATTCTCTGGGAGAAAGATACTGGGCCATTACTGTCTTCCCAGCAGTGGCCAAAAAATGGAGATATTTTGCTGTGCATTGACAGTTGACTGCTGAAGAAACTTATTGTGACTAAAACACATCTTTCAAATGCCTGCAGAGCTCTTGCTATGAAAATATTCTTGTGATTAAAAGTAGTAGCCCTGGGGGTGCCTGGGTAGCTCAGTTGGCTAAGTGTCTGCCTTTGGCTCAAGTCATGATCCCAGGGTCCTGGGATTAAGCCCTGAGTCTTCAGGCTCCCTGCTCAGCAGGGAATCTGCTTCTCCCTCTCCTTATGCCTCAACAACCCCCGCCCACTCATGCTCTCTCTCTCTCTCTCAAATAAGTAAATAAAATCTTTATTAAAAAATTGGTAGCTCTGCTCTTGAGCAAATGGCAGATGATGAGGATATTATTTCAGAATCTATAAAAGAAATAAGGAGGGAGACAACCTCAAACAAACAGTTCTGGACCAAATGTCTTAGCAGCCCTGTGGGAGTTAAAATAGGCTTGTGGGTTTTTTTAAAGTCTGTGAATAGACAGAAAAGATTGACTGAGTGTTGTGAAAAAATTGGATTATAGAACCTCACAAGAGAAGAGGGTGTTGCACGGGGTAAGGAGACATTACCTTTTGGCCTTACGGTATTGAAAGGTGGGGCTTGCGAGAACCAGGAGCCTCTCAGCTCTCAGTAAAGGACTGAATATAAGTTTTCTGAATTCCTTTAAGACAGAAGAGGAGGACTTTTATGTGAAGAACAGAAGGATAGAAGTGCTTGCTGACAGATGGTGACTCTAGAGGACATTGTCGGACATGATA
Organism: Phoca vitulina; assembly: GCF_004348235.1. Lineage (NCBI taxonomy): Eukaryota > Metazoa > Chordata > Mammalia > Carnivora > Phocidae > Phoca > Phoca vitulina. The sequence goes on from NW_022589734.1 coordinate 10,010,900, forward strand.
GAGCAAAGGAGGTTGGCAGAAAAACCAGAGGAGAGGTGAGAATTCTCCCAACAATAATATAACCTGAGGGCCTGACATTTGGGAATGAGGGTAAAACAACAACAACAAAAAATTTCTCCTCTCCAAAACCAGAGACACATAATTAAAGAAAAAAAAGCCAGTGTTTACTTAAATGCTAAGTGTACTTTTAAGGGAATCAGCAGATAACTACAAATTAGTAACTAACCTTGTCTTCATCATCATCATATTCTTATTATATTAAGTGGATCATTGTTTGGGAGTATTAGAAAAAAAGCCAGTGTGACTAACAAAGTTTACTTTCACGTTTCAATGTATATTGTTAATGTGGAAACACAAATGTATACCTGGAGAGGCTCCCTTCTAAGGTGATACCTCTCTACCACCTGTCTAACAATTCATTGTAGCCCTGGGGCATTTTTTGGCGTCAGCTATTTGTAGTAAAAGGGAACTAATGAATAGTGCAAATGCCACTAAAAAAAAATTAGAGTGCTTTTATCAGAAGGCACAGATGTTAACTTATCAGATGCAAGGAAAAGAAACTCTTGCTAATTGGATCCTATTCTCCCTCTGTCAGCTTCATTTAAGGAGACATTTAAATGTACACAGCTGGAATTTGGAAGTTCTCCTTAAACAAGACTACATAAAACCAAGCTGGTTTAGAGTACTTCTGTGTCTACTTCCTGTTTCTTTTTTTTCTAGCTTGGCTCATCTTTTGGCAGGAAGATGTCAGTAACACTGGAGTAAGGTATTAAGCAAACAGAAAAAGTTTCCAAAAGATAAGAAGGCATAGGGAATTGACAGCAAGAATGTAAGTTGTTGAATTGCCAATCTCAAACTGACTCAAATTAGGCAAGGCATATTTCCAACCCAATCTCGATTTGCAACTGATTTTAAAAAGAACCCTAAAAAAAATAAATAAATAAAAATTTTAAAAATTAAAATAAATAAATAAATAAATAAATAGAAAGAACCCTAAGACTTCAGAGTGGAAAGTGACTTTAGATACTGTTTAGTCCAACTATTCATTTCATAAGCTAGAAAGTTGAAACTCAGAGAGGCGAAATGGCCAGATGAAAACCATAAAGTCCTATCCATGACAGGCCTTCACTAAGATCAAGCTTCCCTGAATCTCAGGTTAGTGCTGCTTTCAACATATCATCTTTCCTCACTCTCAAATCACATGACATTAAGATGTTATTGATTCTGATACAAATTCGTGTGTGTGTGTGTGTGTGTGGTGGGGGGGTTCCCACACCAGCAAGCAACTCTTCAACACCGGAAGGTGTCCTAGAACCTAATTTGGACACCATCTACCTGGAAGTAGCATCAGATCCCATGGGTTAAGGACTCAGTCCCACAAAGCTTCAACAAAACTCCCCAAAGCTTAATATTGGCCTCTAAATAAAAGCATTATAAAATTCTACATGTAGTTCATGTGCATCCCATACACTTCTCTATCTCTATACTGGTGTGAGGGATGAAAAAAATCAAATTAAAAGAGACATGTTTTCCAGGTGAAAACAGAGAAATTCTAGGAATTCTCCATGCAGTCACACACAGATTACCCTAAATGACTTCGTTGCTCTGTTTGCCTAAATCAAATAAATTATGGTTACCCCAGTCTATTAACTTGATTGCATAGTCAATATGCCATATATCATACTGGACTCTTCAGGGACGCTGGTAAGTATGACTGGAGGTTTTCAAAGTGTTTTGTGGCAAATCTACAATTTATTTCACATTTTCCTTGGCAAACTCTGATTTCCCTGCTCTGGCCACACACATAGAATATAAACTTCTTGACAGGAGTTCAGCCTAGCAGAGTGCCTAGCAAAGTATCTGACTCATAGAAGTTGCTGCCTCCTTCCTTGGATTTATGTTCTTCAGTTTTCATGTTAATTTTGTGATTTAAAAATGCTGTGTTCACCGTTTGTGGTATGCACATGTTCATTTTTTGGACAATCATCCTAATCCCTTTATTCTTGTTGAATTACTTTTTATTTTATTTTTAAAAACTGTTTTGTGTCAAACCAGGACCTTATTGAAAAAAATATGCTAAGAAAAATTTTGAAATTAAAAGCTAACACTCCTACTGTAAAAAAAAAAAAAAAAGTTTGCTCCAACAATAAAGAAATTTTAAGAACTCTACTCCCATCACTTTTAAGAGCTAGTGATTCAATAAATACTAAGTAGCTAGAACTCGGACAGAATCCTCAGAAGTAACGGTCTTCTTTAATAACCTTGGTGATGATGCACAGATAACTAATGGAAATAACTGCTTCCACATCGCCAGAGATCTAAATGTGGACCTGGTTCAGTAGTTGGACAAATAAATCTGGAAAAGCAAAAAAGCAGACTCTGGGGTTTTGTTACGGTTCTGAGAATGGTGGTCACTGAGGGTGATGGCTTCTGTGTCAAATGTGGAGAAATTGGGATTCCTGGCCAGCTTGGAGACTAGAAGAGTAAAGCAGTTTTGTAGAGCAGTCAGTAAATTCCCATGATGATACAAAAGCTGGAAAGCGTGCATTAACCAGTATTCTTCTGAACCTCATTGTTATGGCTTTTAGCAGTTTCGAATCAGGGTGTTAGGTATAGAATTCACTGCTTCCTTGGATGGACCCTACAACCCAAAGAATGCAGCTCAGCTTCCCTCCACCAGCTTTAGTGAGATATTATTGACATATAACATATGTAAGTAAGATGCACAATATGATGATTAGATACATGCATCTATTACAAATTGATAACCACAATAAGGCTAATTAACATCTTCATCTCTTTACATAATTACAATTTGTGTGTGTGTGTGTGTGTGTGTGTGTGTGTGTTGAAGACATTTAAGATTACTCTCTTAACAACTCTCCAGTAGAGGCATATTTTGTTGATATTGCAGGTTTGGTTCTAGACCACTGCAATAGAGCGAATGTTAAAATAAAGCGAGTCAAGGGGCGCCTGGGTGGCTCAGCCGTTAAGCGTCTGCCTTCGGCTCAGGTCATGATCCCAGGGTCCTGGGATCGAGCCCCGCATCGGGCTCCCTGCTCGCGGGAAGCCTGCTTCTCCCTCTCCCACTCCCCTTGCTTGTGTTCCCTCTCTCGCTGTGTCTTTGTCAAATAAATAAAATCTTTAAAAAAAAAAAAAAAAAAAAAAAAAAAAAAAAATAAAGCGAGTCAAATAAATTTTGTGATTTTCCAGTGCATATAGAAGTTATGTTTACACTATACTGTAATCTAGTAAATGTGCAATAGAATTATGTCTAAAAAAGCAATGTATATACCTTAATTAATAAATATTTTATTGTTAAAAATGCTAACCATCATCTGAGCTTTCATCAAATCATATCACTGATCACAGATCACCATGACAAATATAATAAGATGAAAAAGCTTGAAACATTGTGAGAATCACCAAAATGTGACACAGGACACAAAGTGAGCAAATGTTATTGGAAAAAATATGTGCTGATTGACTTGCTCAAAGCAGGGTTTCCACAAACCTTCAATCTGTAAAAAATGCAGTATCTGCTAAGTGCAATAAAGCCAGGGACAATAAAATGAGGATTGCCTAAATATAACACAGCACTGGTAGTCACCATGCTATGCATCAGATGCTCAGATCCTATGTATCTTATAGCTACGAGTAAGTGCCCTTCAATCAACATCTCCCAGTTTCTGACAACCACTCTCTATTTCTAGGAGTTCACTTTTTTTTAAAAAAAGATTTTATTTATTTATTTGAGAGAGACATAGTGAGAAAGAGCATGAGTGTGTGGGGGGGTGCAGATGGACAGGGAGAAGCAGTCTCTCTGCTGAGCAGGGAGCCCAACATGGGACTTGATCCCAGGATCCTGAGATCATGACCTGAACAGAAGGCAGACCCTTAACCGACTGAGCCACCCAGGCGTCCCTCTATGAATTCATCTTGTTTAGATTCCACATATAAGTGAGATCATACAGTATTCTTTCTCTGTCTGAGTTATTTCACTTAGCATCATGTCCTCAAAGTTTATGTATATACCACATCTTACCCATCCCATCCATTGAGGGACACTTAGGTTCTTTCCAAATCTTGGGAATTGTGAATAACGTTGCAATAAACATGGCAGTATAGACATCTCTTCAAGACAGTGTTTTCATTTCCTCCAGATATATACCCAGCAGTGGGATTGCTGGATTACATGGTAGTTCTATTCTTAAGTTTTTGAGGAAACTCCATACTCTTTTCCATAATGGCTGCACCAATTTACATTCCCGCCAACAGTGCACCAGTGTTCCCTTTTCTCCACAGCCTCGCCAACACTTGTTATTTCTTGTCATTTTGAAACAGACATTCTAACAGTTGTGAGGATATAACTCACTATGGTTTTGATTTACATTTCTCTGATGATTAGTGATGTTGAGCATCCTTTCATGTACCTATTGGCCATTTGGATGTCTTTGGGAAAATGTCTATTAGATACTCTGTCCATATTGCAATTGGATTGTTTGGGGTTTTTTTCTATTGAGTTGTAGGAGTCCTTTATATATGTTTGGATATTAAGTCCTTATCAGATAGATGGTCTGCAAATATTTTCTCCCATTCCATAGTTGCCCTTTTATTTTCTTCATGTTTCTTTTGCTATGCAGAAGCTTTTTAGTTTGATGTAGTCCCACTTGTTTATTCTTGCTTGTGTTCCTTGCACTTTGGGTGAGCTAGTTTCTTGATTCACTGGAGGCTACTAGGGGCATGGTGTCACAGGATCCACCTGGGTCACTGGAGCTGACTGGTGCTAGGGTGAGGGAGGGGCCTGGATTAAAAGAGGCTTGCAGGGAACCCCTAGGGTTGTGAGATTTGGCTTGGTGCTGGGTCTGGGGTCACAGTGAAGTCCACCACCCACTTTCCCCTCTTTCTCTCACAGAGTAGATGTCTCTCCCAGCCAGCTTGCTCAGGCTTGGGGAAAGGGTAGTGGAAATTGTGTGAATCTAACTTTCCTACCCTCAATGCATCCTTTTTACTTCTGTGCTTCATCCAGGTGCTATAATCCAGCACCTGCAGTCTTTGGCTTTGGTGAAAGTATTTTTATGCATAGTTACTTGTTCAAATTGGTGTTTCCAAGGAGAACAAGCAGTAGAAATTCCTATGCCATTTTGCTGACATCAGACAGTTTTTATTTTCTTAATGCTATTAGATTGATTTACTAATATTTCTGGAGTGCTACTTCCAAATAATAACCTTTCTGATAATAAATATAATATAATATAATATAATAATTATATTATTTCAATAATAGTATTTTCTAAATAATATTATCTGAATTATGTTATCAAATAATACTATTTCAATTCTAAATATTTCATTTGTCCCATAGATATTTTTTGAATATGTGGCTCTCTGCTACCAAAAAAATTGGTGAGAATTCTGACTCACACTTCCACGGAAATTCACTGTAGCTTTCCTGGCATGCAAAGTGGCAGAAAACTTGAGTTGGGCCGTAGACCAGACAATATCTCTGTAGGTGAGCACAAAGTCACCCCTCCACCCTTCCTTCAGTATTCAGAATAATAAAATCAACATCCCAGAGCTGGTTTCCATTAAAACACATTTAAAACCAGTAAGTGTACATCTTAAGTAAATATTATGGTTTTACATGCAGTGGAAAAATAAATAAATGAAGCTGAGCACCAAGGAAAGCATTTATACTGAACAATAATCATTAGAGCCTTCGAGTTGTCCATTCAAGGGGGCCATGTAGGGGAAGAAAGGAGGGTGGAGGAACTGGGTTTGGGAGAGCTTTGTATGTCTCAGATGAGGTCTCTGCATGGGATGGTTCAGGGAGACCAGAGATGGGGTCACTGAAGCGAATGATCTATCTTATAAATTAGACTTCAACTAGTGTAAAAGCTGCTGAAGTGAGGGACGAATTGTTTTGGTAGCCTGTCGGAAATCATTTCCAACCTGACAAGACGCCAGCAGCGTGGTATGATCTCCCAGCCTTCCTCTCTCACGCTGGGAGAGAAGCCGAGCTGAACAGGAGAAAATCCTCATCATGGAGGAAGCACCACCACTAAATCCTAAGGCCCAACATTGCCATTCGCCCCACTCACCACCTCCCTCCCTCCCCTCCCTTCCCCTCCACCCTCCCTCCTCCGCCCTCCCTCAGTGGGTATAGAATTCAGTCTTTTATGGAATCAGAATGAGTTGATATAAGCAATAGGAACAAAAAACAACATCAAAAGAAATTACACCGCCATCAAACTATCTCATAATATCATTAGTGACCTAAATTAAAGCAAGATAATTGCCCCAGCAGACAACAAGCAGCCGTGAAGAATACTAATAACACGGAAAGCACATTCCGACACTCTGCCAGGAGCCAAGCTTGACGACAGTCCTGCAATTTTTGTGCCGATTAACTGACAAACCTTTTCTCTCAAGTTTAGAAAAATAAAACCAATGAAACTCACCTTTTTGTTTGTTTGTTTGTTTTCTGCTTCTTGTTTTTAGGATCCTTCTTGGTAAAAGTGGCAGAAGCAAAAATGGGACCCGTGAAAGCTCTGCTGGATTTTGTGGAAGTCAGTGTCCTATAAAGTCCGAGAAATGCTAAATAAGCCATGGCTTTGGTGAGAGAACAAAAACAATGTGATTTCTGACATATAGGTCAATGGCGTATTGGCTGTGTTTCACTTCATTTTCCGTAATAAATTGCGTAAGCAAGTAATTCCGCCTCAATTTTTTTAACCCTCTAATAATACCAATTTTATCAATTATGTTTCACATCAGCAACTTGTGGGCATGCTAAGGTTAAACGTAGACAAAGACTGGGACTCCGGGGTGGTTCAGTCAGTTAAGTCTCTGACTTGGCTCAGGTCATGATTCCGGGGTCCCAGGATTGAGCCCACCTTCCCCTCCTTGCTCAGTGGGGAGTCCACTTCTCCTTCTCCCTCTGCCCCTCCCCCTGCTCATGTGTGCTCTCTCTCTCAAATAAAATATTAAAAAAAAAAAATAGACAAACACTGAGATGACCCTACTTTTCTCCCCTCATACCTTTCTAGAGTCAAATTTGACATGAATAAAATTGAATAAAATGATTAGCTGCAATTTTACAGATTGGGATAAACTAGTTCTCTCCGTCCTGTATGAGAAGTCCTCATGAGTTACACGTGGTGGGGTTAAAACTTGAAGCTGAGGGTCCCTCTTCACAAACCCAGCAGGATCCTTGAGCCACTATTTAAGTGATGTGCAGATACATAGCACCCACCTCGGTTCTACTCAATGAAGATAGGGTGTAAATTAAGGTCTATTAACAACCTAAGAATTTTTTATTTCTTATGCTTTTCATTTGAAAGGGGATAAAGAGTGCAAAAGTTTTCCATCTGCTTCCTTAGGAGTGCAAAAAAAAGAGGTTCTGTCCACCAGGCCCTGCCTACCTTGTTCTCACTGGTGTTTAAGAGAGCCAAGCAGGATCTTCTTCCAGGGGATGTGTGTGGGCAGACTGCTGAACTCCTTCAGGGCAGTCAAGATCTAGAAATTTCCACATCCTGGAGTATTCACATAGTGCTTGACAAATCATAATGTTCTATAAATGGTTTTTGGAGTGAAAACTAGCAACCTGCCCTATACCCACACCTATGTTATGTTGTCTTCATTTTGGTGAATTCTGTGGAAAATAAAACTTCACATTATTTTCAGATATTTGGTGCTGACTTTTATTCTCCTCTTGTACCTTTTTATGGTCATTATTCCACATCCTCCCGGTAAACAACTTTGGTGCAACTAAAGACAGGTGTGACAGAGTACAAAGAGCTCTGGTCCTGGTCAGGATGCGTGGACATTACTGTGAGGTCTTGGGGAGTTATACAGCAGGACTGGGTCTCCCTGCCTCTATTTTCAAAATGGAGATAGCATCTTCCACATGGAGTTGACAGGAAGTTTAAACCGTGCTTAGCACGGTTCTTAATAACTATTAGCTAAATATCCATCATACTTGGCTCTAACTGATATGCATTATTAATGGTCATATAAAAAGTAGAGTTCATGAGGTGCCTGGGTGGCTCAGTCTGTTAAGCGTCCGACTCAGGTCATGATCTCAGGGTTCTGGGATCGAGCCCCATGTCAGACTCCACGCTCAATGGGGAGTCTGTTTCTCCCTCTGCCCCTCCCCCTGCTCCCCCTGCTCATGCTCTCTCCCTGTCTCTCAAATAAATAAATAAAAAATAAATAAAATCTTTAAAAAAGTAGAGTTTACTGTAAAGATCACATAGCCCACCAGCCTCATTTTAAACTTTAGAAAATAGCCCCAAAATATCCAATAAATTTCCTGAGTCAGTACAACAAATTAGTAATAGAGATAAAACAACAATCCATTCCCCCTCAGTGTCTCATTACCAGATCACTATCTGAGTGTCAGACTCATTTTGATGTGGCAAAATTTTTATACCAATGTAGAATACGTATCTTTAATGCACTGCATAGTGCCTTGCCTCTAAGAGGTGACCAATATATCTAGTTTTTAAAGTCATTGAATAAGTAAAAGCTTTCTAAATGTTCAACAAGATCAGTGGTTCCAACCTGGGGACAGTTTTCTACCCGCCCCACCCCAAGACATTTGTCAGTTCAAGTTCAAGTCTTTCAGAACTTGGGAGAGAGGGAAAACTTAGGGCATCTAATGGATGAAGGCCAGAGATACTGTCCACATTCCATAATTCAGGGACAGCATTCCACAGTAAAGAATTATCCTGTCCATATTATCAATACTGCTGTGTGGTAGAAAGCTTGAACTGGATCCATTTTCAGGATTTCCAAGTTCTTCCTCTTTTAGTTATAAAAATTATTTATTCATGCTAATTTTACCTTCATAATCATTTTGAATTCATTTTCTTTAAATGATATACAAAACTAGTTGTTTCAAGTGGCAAATAAATAAAAACGTAAAAATAGTTCAGTTGTATTTGTTTCCTTTTGATTACTTGAAATTCCTTGGTTCAAGTTTAGGAAAATTAGATCCAAAGAAGAACTTTACTTGAAAACTGGGGGATATTTCTTTTTTTTTAAAGATTTTATTTATTTATTTGAGAGAGAGAGAATGAGAGACAGAGAGCACGAGAGGGAAGAGGGTCAGAGGGAGAAGCAGACCCCCTGCTGAGCAGGGAGCCCGATGCGGGACTCAATCCCGGGACTCCAGGATCATGACCTGAGCCGAAGGCAGTTGCTTAACCAACTGAGCCACCCAGGCGCCCCTGGGGGATATTTCTTAATCCAGTAGTTCCCATAAGTTAGTGAGCACCAGAAACATCTGGAAGTTTTGTTAAAATACTATTGCTGGTTCTACTCCCAGAGTTTCTGATTCATGGAATATGGTATGGGAATGGAGAACTTGTATTTCTAGTTAATTCCCAGATGATGATTCTGCTGGCTGAGGATGTCACCACGAGACTCACTGTGTTAATGTCCTGATTTCACCATTAGGTTGGGTGTGTGTTCTGCTTTATTTTAAATTCTCCCTGCTTTGTTTTGACACTAATGAGCAAGCCAATAGCCATTTGATTTTGATGAAAACATTTAAGTGGATCAAATAGAAGCCAAAAATGAGCCAAAAGAATTCTATTCTTTAGGGTGTTTTGTTTAGCATGCTAGCACCTATGAATAAAATCTTCTGAGAATGCCATAGACAGCTGGGGATGACATTCTTCCATAACTCTTTCCCTGCACTCTCTCACCTTTCTTATGTCTAAAATGTGTTACTATTGATTCAATGACAGGTTAGACATTTAGACAACTGCCAGTCTGACATTAACAGAGTTAACTACAAAAGAAACATCAATGTAGGTTCTGTTTATTACTTTTGCAATTAGATTTGCATATCATTGATGCCTGCTCCCAAGTGTGCATTTATGATATAGAAAAGGGAAGATGAAAATGAGGCCAGATCTATGGCAAGTTCCTACTTAGCCTACTTTTTCCTCTCTTGCTTACATGTATTTTCCTACCCTGTGAATCAGATGAAAACCAGGAAAAACAAGAGTAAGCAATAATAGTGCTTACCCTAGCTGGAAATTTCTAGTCCACAACAGCAGGCCTGGTTTTGATTACATCTAGTAATCAAGCTGTGTACAGTATGACTTGACTTAATGTCTCAGGAAATGTTAATCTGCACATTGGAAAGCTTGATACTAAAGATTGTACGATCCATTGACTTGGACAAGATGTCACAGTTCATCATACTTTTTATTGTGTTACTATTTTTGAGATAGGAAAGACTCCTTAGGATAATTGAGTAGTTGGTTAATAATTGGGTAATATGTGTTTTCTAGGCATGGGTAAGAGGACGGTATTATAAAAGGGAAAACAACATCTTAATGCTGCTAAATTGAGCAAGGTAGCAGTGAGTTCTGTTATATATCAATTATAAAGTCCAGCGAAATTAACTTGGCATTTCAAAATTAAATGTCCTTGGACTTTACCCCTTTTAACTCTATGCGTGGGTCTTGAATTCTGCAAGAGAGGAGGGAATAGAGCTCATTACTTTGCTATGATTTTGGAGTCTAGAGAAATGACTGTTTTGTGCTTAGCACTTTCAAGCTTATATTAGTACAATTCCCAATTGTTATGCCCTGCAGAAATCTGTCTTAGAAGTCAGGGAGTACTTCACTGGTATTAAGTCACTATACACACATGCACGTGTAGGTACACACACACACACACACACACACACACACACACACACCATTATCTGTTAAAATGTATAACTGGGAATATAAACAGTCACTTATTCCAAATACTTAATTCTGAAGTTGTTAATTCAGTGTTAAGTAAGGTCATAGTCCAGAGCATATGTTAGATTCATTCATTCATTTATTTCTTCTTTTACTCATGATATATGATATACGTCAGATGCTAACTACTGTTCTAGGTGGAGCTACCCAGATTCCTCCTAGCAAATCTGTCTTTATACATTGATATATCAACTGGAATTAAATGATTCAAACAATAGCTTTTTAAATAAAGTGAGTGAAATAACACAAAATTTAACTATAAAGTAATAAGGCTAACTTCGAAAGTCATATGTGACCCCATAAATTGACTGACAATTAGTACCAATGGAAGATTATGCAAACACACTTTGTAGGACTACCATTAGGAGTCGTTAGTAAGCATTCTTACTTTACATATCATAATCTGCTAGAAAATATGGCCTCTGGAAAAAGTTTATGGATTTTAAAAATTGCATTAACAATAGTCAAATAAAAATCCCAGACCACTTAAGAAATTTCAGCAATATTTTCTCATTCTCAGGGGATCATGTAAAATCATTGACTTTAATACTAAAAGTGAATAAAAAATCACTGTTAAGAGAAAAATTTGAGGTTATGGTATCCTTTGGGGCAACCAGAAACCTTCTGGGGTTTGTAAAACTCAGGTTGGAAACACTTCACTAGGATAATACTTTAACACAAATTTGAAAATAGAAATAAAATTAAACCTTTCATTTAGTAATAGCTCTGTGCCAAACCCTACGATAGGCTCTGCAGGAAATAGAAACAAGAGTAAGAAACCCTGCTCCCAATCACTTAGAGACGGATAGGTGTTCTCTCTTAAATGGCCTTTATGACATCTATTTAGATGTCTGTGTCCCAAAAGGAGAATGCCATATTGGGGTTAATGTCTCAGTGAGGGGAAAAAAGGAAAAGTAAGTTCAGAAAGAGTATACCTTCTTATTGAATGCATTTTTTTGAGCAAATGAAATAGAGATAACTTGACTTTGATCATTACTTTGCCTAACTACAAAAACTCCTTGACTTCTAAGTGAAATAAGTCAGTCAGAGAAAGTCAAATACCATATGATTCTACTCATATGTGGAATTTAAAGGAAAAAATGGACAAAGAAAAAAAGACACAAACAGACTCTTTTTATTTTTTTTCTTTCTTTTTTTTATTATTATGTTATGTTAATCACCGTACATTACATCATTGGTTTTTGATGTAGCGTTCCATGATTCATTGTTTGCGTATACCACTCAGTACTCCATGCAGAACGTGCCCTCTTTAATACCCATCACCAGGCTAACCCATCCTCCCACCCCCCTCCCCTCTAGAACCCTCAGTTTGTTTCTCAGAGTCCATCGTCTCTCATGGTTCATCTCCCCCTCCGATTTTCCCCCCTTCATTCTTCCCCTCCTGCTATCTTCTTCTTTTTTTTTTTTTTAACATATAATGTATTGTTTCAGAGGTAAAGTTTAATACTAGAGGTCAAAAATTTTTTTTTATTTCAGTATAATTAGCACACAATATATGTTAGTTTCAGATGTACAGTATAATGATTCAGCAATTCTATACATGACTCAGTGCTCATCATGACAGGTGCACTCCTTAATCCCCTTCACCTATCCTTCAGCCATCCTTCATCCACCTCCCTCTGGTAAACATCAGATGTCATGATGAGCACTGAGTCATGTATAGAATTGTTGAATCACTATACTGTACATCTGAAACTAACATATATTGTGTGCTAATTATACTGAAATAAAAAAAATAATTCTTGACCTCTAGTATTAAACTTTACCTCACCAAGCAAGAAAGGTGTTTGAATATGTTTTAGGAATTCATAGTACAAAGAAAATAAACTCTCATTGTATCTGACAATTTTGTCAAATATGAATAAATAGGGTAAGCCTAGGATGGATGATAAGATGCCTCTTTCTGACAGAATGAATTTGAGTGAGATTAGAAATGGGAGAGAAGGTGCTGCTCTAAAAGCAATCCCCCTGGTGTTGCTCACCTGTTCAGGTGATTTTGGGGGATGTGATTCTATAATTCTGATGCCTCTTGTTGAATAAACAATTGATGTTTTTAAGAGTGGTCACAAAGATCCCATTTTTTAAAAAGATTTTATTTATTTATTTGAGAGAGAGAGAGAATGAGCCAAAGAGAGGGACAGAGGGAGAAGAAGAGAGAGGATCTCAAGCAGACTTCCAGTTGAGTGTAGAGCCCGACCAGGTGCTCCATCTCAGGACCCTGAGATCATAACCTCAGCTAAAACCAAGAGTCGCTGGCTTAACCGATTGAGCCACCCAGGTGCCCCCTAACATCCCATTTTAATTAATCTTATTTAGAAACGATGTTTAAGTTTCTGGAATGGAAGAAGCATTGGTGGATACTTTGTTTCCTCTTGAGTGGAGATTCATTACACAGAAATAGTCTTACCTGATAGAGGTAAGACACAAGCAAGCTTTGATGGGCAAGAAACCTGTAGGTAAGACCACTGAGACCAGGAGACCAGTGGGCAAGACAGAGGGGCATCCCAGAGAGAAGAGATAAGGTCTACACATTCTCTCTCCTCCAGGCAGCCTGCACTCTTGCAGAAAAGGAGACAGTGACTGGGTACCCATGTGTAAGAAGTGACATCAGGCAGCAGGTCGTGGAGAGTGAATGATCTATTGCTTGGGGACACCATCATAGCCTTTCCTCTGAGAGGGTAGCTGGATGTAGTCCAGGTATCTGGGGGTTGGGCTGCTCACCCACTGCTCAATTTAAAAAGATGAGTTATAAGTCACACCCACTCTTACTCAAAAGTAAGCCCTGGTGCATCAAAGTAAACTGTTACACTCTGACCAAGTTTCAACATCAAGTTTATAGCTAAGCCTACAGATTACAAAGCCCACTGAAATCAGAAAGCCTCCTTGGAGTCTCTAGGCACGTTGATCCAAGAAGAACACATTTCAGGCTATACTGAATGTGTTATGTGTAGTAAGTAACAAAAACCCTCTGGAAGCCCGAGAAGAAGGATTATCTAAGATAGGATACTTTCTGAGAAAATGTCAAGACACCTCAGGTTTTACCTTGTCTCCAGGTAGAAGCTGTTTTTCTCCAGAATTCCTTAGGTTAGTGTTTCAGAAATGTGTGACCTAAGACAGATAATGTGTCTCTAAATTTTTGGAGTCAAGACTGTTGTCCCCTTGACTCTGTTTCCTTTGGCCACCTCTCACTCCCTTACTTTCTGTGATACTGAAGATACCCGGATTGATACAGAGGACTGTTTCCCATCAAGTGCTTAAAGGGCACTGTCTCTTGGGGTGCCTGGGTGGTCCAGATGGTTGAGGGTCGGACTCTTGGTTTCGGCTCAGGTCATGATCTCAGGGTCGTGAGATCGAGCCCCACGTCAGGCTCTGTGCTCAGCGAGGAGTCTTCTGGAGATTCTCTTTCTCCCTCTGCCTCTGCCACTCCTCCAGCTTGCTCTCTCTCTCTAAAAATAAATCAAAAAAAAAAGGACACTGTCTCTCAGTGAAGAGCCACAGCTAAACACTCTGGCTCCGGCATCATGTTATTGCTTATATATACATATTTGTGTATACATACATGCCGTTTTCCTCCCAACTCTCCTTGCACCAAACAAAAGACATAAGAATATTTCTTTTAGTCTTTATTTTAAATCTCATCTCTAGCTGTGAAGGAGTTAGAGTATTCCTATACACAACACTACCCACACTACAACAGCTAATTTGGGGAATGGATTCCCATTGAAATGGGAAATAACCAGTTATTTTCATAGGAAGCATAACAAGGCAGTTTAAGTTGTATTTATCTACAAGCTTTTGTAAAGTTATAAGCTGAACTCCTGATACTCTCTTTGGTACAAATTATTATTTTCTTCTACACACACATTCTGCTTTTTCTGCTCTCAGAAATTCCTTTGAGATGAACAAATGATCCATATGCTGAAAAGGTAAATGGATTGTGCACATGCATGATGCTATGGTAGTTAATTTACCATAGGATATCAACATTAAAATGAGGATTGCCATTTGCATGGGAAACATTGTGATTTTTTTTAAGTGAGGGGAATTTTCAGTCTTTGGAAAAGAATTATTTACTCAGAATGTAATGGCTAAGAGTGTAAAACCCAATGTCTTCAGCCTTTCCTCTCACGTCTAACCCTGTACTCATGTGAATTTTGCCTTTGGTTTCAAGCAAGTCATTTAATTGTCTGCCCCTTTTTCCTGACTGACTGAATTTAAACAAACCTATCTCTAAAATGTATACAAATCAAACTCAGTGGAGATCTGAAACATCTCAGTTGCCTTTTATTCAAGTCAACGTTGTTATTCAAAAAAATTAGTGAATCACAAATTACTGCATTTGAAAAATTATGCACGTTTTGTTTAATTGTGTATAAATGAACCTAGAGGGTGCGTAATTCCGTAATTTTCAAGTCAGGAATGGAGGTGAGCAGGTTTCTAGGCATTTTACTAATACAGTACTTATGCTAGTGGCACGTATTATCTTCCCACAGTTATGGAGTCTTTTTTTTTTTTTTTTTTTTTAAGAGATTTTACTTGACACAGAGAGAGACAGAACACAAGCAGCGGGAGCAGGAGAGGGAGAAGCAGGCTTCCGGCGGAGCGGGGAGCCCGATGTGGGGCTCGATCCCAGGACTCTGGGATCATGACCTGAGCCAAAGGCAGATGCTTAACAACTGAGCCACCCAGGCGCCCCCACAGTTATGGAGTCTTAATGTAGCCCTTATCCCATTGAACATTTCATTAGTTGCCATATTTGAAACTTTTCTTGTCTAAGAAAATTGCTAAATGTAGGCTATAGTTAATCTTTTAGTACAAGCCAAATAAGCCATACAAAGAATAAGAAATAAGAAACCACTAAGTTATGCTATGTTGAAAGACCCCTACTGAGAAATTCTATCTGCAGTCCTTGTCAACTATATTCTAAATGAGATAGATAAATGTTCAAGTGAAACTTTTTCCTCAGAAAAAAACTTGGTTGAGCTTCATAAAACTGTGTAGAGCACATAGCAATTCTGTATACATCGTAGGAGTTTCATAAATACCTTATTGAAATAGGAAATGATGGCCTTTCGAACTATAGTAGCATTTATTTTTCTAGCCAATTTAATACATTTTCATTCTAAGTGGCTCAAGCCAATCAATAAGACATAATTTACAAAATAGCCTCTTATTTTAAATAAAAAAGGACCCACACTTGAATGTGGATTGGTTGGCTTTCTAATTGGTAGTTGCAATACTGTGATATCATAGGAAATATGGTTTTGATCTTCCTTCATGGCTCCTGGCATAAGAGCGTCTACAGCCCTAGCAATTTCTTGATAGGTGAGAGAACCATCTTTTGTTATTCAAAATAAGTTCCTGTCAACCATACTTGAGTATATGCTAATGAGATGACCTTGGTGGGCTCTAGAGAGCTTCAGGATGGAGGCTGATTGCCAGAGGAACCAACCCTGTGATTAGAGGTTTGGGACTTGTAGCCCCATCTCAGAACTCTAGAGGCTGAGGGGCTAGGGACAGAGTTAACCATCAATGGCCAGTGATGTAATCAATCCTACCAAGTAATAGAACTTTCATTAAAAAGCCTAAAAGATGAGGTTCAGAGGGTTTCCAGATTAGTGAACACATAGAGATGTGAGCAAGGCTGTGTACCCAGATAGGGATGGAAGCTCCATGTGTCTGCCCCCTACCCCCACCAAAATATCCTGCCCCACACATTTCTTCCATTTGGCTCTTTTTGAGCTATATCCTTTATAATAATCCACTGATAGCAAGCAAAGGGCTTTCCTGAGTTCTGTGAACCATTTCAGCAAAATACTGAACCTGAGAAGGGGATCCTGGGAATCCTCCATTTACAGCTGGTTGGTCAGAAGTACAGGAGGCCTGGGGACTTACTAAGGATGTCTGAAGTGGGGATGGGGGTGGTCTTGTGGGACTGAGCTCTTAACCTGTGGGGTCTGTTCTGACTCTTACACAGTTAGTGTAAGAATTAAATCGAATCACTGGACACCTAACTGATGACCAGAGAGTTAGAGAACTGGTTGTTTGTGTGGAAAAATCAACACATTTGGTGTCAGAAGTGTTGGAAGTAATAACAGATCATAGAAACTGCCTCTAAACAGCTTCAAATTACATAGAAATAATATCTTGAACTCCTTACGTGTTCAAGTTGCCAATGATTCTTAGGAGAGAAATAAGAAATTGAAAACAGTATTTTTAGCACTGCATACAATCACTACTTTTCCCCCAAGACAGGCTAGAATGAGTGTCCTATCCATCAATAACTTGGCAACTGTCAAGCAGCATAACAGAGGGTTGCTAGAGGAGGGTGGGTACACACAAAGCCCTAACGTGGCCTGTCCTGAAATAAATCCATTAGTACAGATGGAGAGAATATGGATGATCCTCTACCTTATGTCACACTCTAAATGGGAGAAAAAGTAAGCAATTGTACTCTGGAATGTGAAGTTTCCACAAAAGCAAATATGGATTTACAAAACTATTAAATTGATTAATTTTCTTTTTTTTAAGATTTTACTTATTTATCAGAGAGAGAACGTGCACAAGCAGGGGGAATGGCAGGCAGAGGGAGAAGCAGGCTCCCTGCTGAGCAAGGAGCCCAATGCAGAGCTCAATCCCAGGACCCTGAGATCATGACCTGAGCCAAAGGCAGATGCTTAACTGACTGAGCCACCCAGGCGTCCCTGATTAATTTTCTTATTGTGGTTTATTCTACCACACATGCTTAAATAGGTCCACATATACAATGGATGGATAGTAGATACTGTTTTGTTCTTCCTTATTATTTCTATTCCTTTTATTTCAACAAGTATTGCAAGTCTGCTACACGCTGACCACCTCTTTTAACATATTGGTTGTATTATATTATTCAGGTATGAGGCCAACAGATCAGGAGAGAGTTGTCATTAAAAAAAAAAAAAAAAGTTTATTATTCCCAGATCCCAAGAGAAAGAGGGACACGCCTGGTCAGGGGAAGCACCAGAGCCAGTCAGGAGGCAGAGGGTACAGGATACCTTGGCAAGAACATTCGTTGTGATTTCTGTGAGAAAGGACAGGTGACAGAAGAAGCAGATTGAGGATTGGCTAGTTTGAATAATTTCAGTTGGCTCTGGGACATAGAGGTTGTCCCTACTTGTCTATGACCTGGCCGCGGCACGATTAGAGCAGAGGGATAGTGTCTAGGAGTGTAAGAGCTCAAGAACAGAAGTAGTTGGGGTACGGGTTCTGGGTTGGTGATTTGCATATGAAGGGAATGCTCTCAAACAAGAATTTTGCTATCCCTAAATGCAGGTTTTGTTTCTTCCTTGAAGCCCTAGGAATCCAGAGAGAGTCAACATAATGGAGAGCTAAATACAGGGATGTGTGACCGCTAGTGACCACAAACTAGGAAGAGGTTAACTCTACAGGCATGAACATTTCATCATGGGTGGGAGTGGGGTGGAGAATGAGAACAATATTTTACCCCTTGGAAGTATTATGGAGTCTTCAAATGTTTGCATAATCAGCTACCTTCATTTGAAAAGATAAGTTGCAACTCCATTTGTTCCATGAGAATTTGAAGATCATAGAATTTCCATCAGGGTAGGAAATTTTAAAAAGGAGAAGTATATGAACTCTCGCTACCACAAATAAAACTGACTGCAAACCTTCTCATCTATCTTCAACAATCTATACCCAAGAATATGTATGTACAGGCCACACTTTAACAGCCTTGCCTAAATTTCGATGCAAATTCCTAATAAATATTAATAGTCCTAGGCAGAGTGATAACTGTGTGTTTAGGACACGTGATGCATTCCTTCAAATCCCCTCAGCCATCTCTTACTACAACCACCGGTGCAGTGATAAGACTGAAATGAGTTTTGTCCAGGTTCTCCCAGGTGGCACCAGAGAGTACCTCACTTCAGACAGGTGGCCAAGTACCTCTTGTTTCCTGCTCAGGGACTTCTCTAATCTGGCACCCTGAAACAGCACTGTGAACTCATTCTGCATTCAAAAGTGCACAACATCAACAAGTAGGGGAGTCAATGCCTGTACCACCAAATTGACCAAGAGAGCTTGGGAGCTGATGCGTAGATACTTCTCCATTTTGTCCTCAGGGTGAACTGTTTTTTTTTTGTTTTTTTTTTTTGTTTTTTTTTTTTTAAAGATTTTATTTATTTATTTGACAGAGAGAGACACAGCGAAAGAGGGAACACAGGCAGGGGGAGTGGGAGAGGGAGAAGCAGGCTTCCCGCTGAGCGGGGAGCCCGATGCGGGGCTCGATCCCAGGACCCTGGGATCATGACCTGAGCTGAAGGCAGACGCTCAACGACTGAGCCACCCAGGCGCCCCTCAGGGTGAACAGTTTTGAGACATATTTCACAAAGTTCCTTAGAGGAGCCCACAGGAAGGAGAGCTCATCTTCCTAAATGGTGGTAAAATCAGGGACACATCCTTTTATCATCTGCCCTTCTTCCCTGTTTTGCAACCCTGGTTTGCATTCCTAATTCCTAACATTTCTTTACCCATGAAGTATCTACACCCAAACCTTTGTCTTCAGCTCTGCATTCAGGAGAAACAACTCTGAGACAATTGGTCCTGGACGTGTCCTCAGAAAACAGACCCCCTTAATGAAATGTTGGTGCTGGATTTCTGTGCCAGTCAGACAATAGGAATCCGATTGCAATTGGATAGTGGGTGGTGATCACCTCTGGCAGGCACTAACAGCAAAATTACTAAGAGTCATACCTGAGGTAGATTGGGGTGAGGTGCAAGGACAAGGTGACATGCTAGGTTGTGTAATTGCTGTGACATCCTAACAGGAACATTTGCCTTTGTTATTTTCTTCTATGATTCACTTGCTTTCTGTTTTATTGATTTTTGTTCTTTATTGTGTTTATACTTCTATTTGATTTGGGTTCTTTACTTTTCAAAGGGATCTGAGATTTTTCTTCCTTCCTGGTAAATTTTTAAAGCTAGAAATTTTCTTCGAGGCACTATTTTAGCTACATTCCCAATTTCATCATGCTGCATGTACATTTTTATTCAGGTTGAGGTATTTTCTCATTTTCCTTTATGAGTTCTTCTTTGTCTCATGGATTATGCAGATACATATTATTTATTTAATGTCCAAAGAGTAGAGGTCTTTCTAAATATCTTACTGTTATACATTTTTAATTCAGTTCTATTGGGGTCAGAGGACACTCGCTGTAAGAGCCCAGTCATGTTAAGTGTATTGAGACTTTTTTTATGGCCCAGCATAAACCTTGGTGAATACACTGAGTACATCTGAAAATAATGTGTGTTCTAAAGTTGTAGTCTGTGATGTTCTGTGAACATCTTGAATAAAGGTGATTAATAGTGCTCATATCTTCTATGTCTTCTCTGATATTTAATATTTTGTCTCTTTGTCCTACCAATTAAGAGAATATTAAAATTTGTAGCTGTAATTGTAGAATTATATATTTATTCCTTTGATTCTCTCAAGTTTTGCCCATGCTTATTTATGATTATTATATTTTCTTTTCTTTCTTTCTTTCTTTCTTTCTTTCTTTCTTTCTTTCTTTCTTTCGAGAGAGGGGTTCAGGGGGAGGGGCAGGGGGAGAGTCTTAAACAGCCTCCATGTGGGGAGCCTGACGCAGGTGTCCATCTTACAACCCTGAGATCATGATCTGAACCAAAATCAACAGTTGGATGCTTAACTTACTGAGCCACCCCTCTGCCCCCAATTGTTATTTTTCTTGATGAATAGACACTTTAACCATTTTGAAATGATTCTCCTTTTCTCTTGTAGTACACTTTACCTTGAAGTCTATTTTATCTTGTAGTAATATAGTCATTCCAACCTTATTATGCTTAGTATTTACCTACTACATATTTTTCCACCCATTGCCTTTCAATCTCCCAGTATTATTTCCAGTGAAGTATTTATGGAATATGTGCATCCTGTCTTCACATTCTTGACCTCCACAAGAATAGAAAACCTGGTTCCAAAAGGAGAGATGCTTCCACAAGGTGACACATTAGTTTTCCATTGAACTAGTAAATATGATTACCACCTGGTCACTTTAGTCAAGGAAAATAATTGCTCTGGTGCTGGGATAATTCATTCTAATAATCATAACAAGCTTATATTGCTACTACATCCTGAGGACAGGGAGGGATATAATTGTAACCTGCAGAATTTACCAGAGTGTCTCAGTGTTTCTGTTCCTGGTGTTAATAGTAAGTGACATTTGCAGCAACTACAGTCCAAAAAGAGCAAGGTGCAATGATCTTAAACTATTCAGGAATGAAGGTTTGGCTTTCCATATTTATCAAGCTACCCAATGAAGTCTAAACACTGGTGAAAAGTGTAGAAATTCTAGAATAGTTGCTAGGAGAAGGAGATGATAAACATCATTTATGGCTTCAAGACAAGGTGAAACAATAAGGACTGCAATCTTTTCCATTAAGCCTCTTAAAATACCCTTGCATTTATTGAACAGACTATACTTTTCCCAATGTATATTCTTGGCTCCTTTGTTGTAAATTAATTGAACATATATGCATGCGTTTATTTCTGAGGTTTCTATTCTGTTTCATTGATCTATATGTCTGTTTTTATGCTAAATATCAATGATACTGTTTATGATACTTTTATGATACTGTTTTAATTACTATATCTTTGTAATATAGTTTGAAATCAGGGAGTGTGATACTTTTAGTTTTGTTCTTTCTCAAACTAGGGATCTTTTGTGGTTCCATACAAATTTTAGATTTTTTTTTCTATTTCTGTGAAAAGTGCCATTGGAATTTTGACATGGATTGCAATAAATCTGTAGATTGTTTTTAATAATATAAATTCTTCTAATCCATGAACATGGGATACCTTTCCATTTATTGGTGTCTTCCTTAATTTCTTTCATTAATGTCTTATAGTTTTCAGTATTAAGGTCTTTCCCCTCCTTGGTTAAATTTATTTGTAGCTGTTTTACTCTTTTTGATGCTATTGTAAAGAGTATATTTTTTCCCTTAGTTTCTCTGATAGTTATTATTGTATGGAAAGGCAACAGATTTTTAAAATTAGTATGATGTATAGCTGACATGCAATTTTATCTTACTTTCAGGTGTACAATATAGTGATTTGACAATTCTATACTCGATGCTTGATGCTCACCATGATAAATATAGTCACCATCTGTCATCATACAATATTATTACAATATTATTTACTATATTCCCTGTGCTATATATTATATCCCTCTGACTTATTTATTTTATAACCAGAAGTTTGTACCTCTTAATTCCCTTCATCTATTTGCCCATCCACTCACTCACCTCCCCTCTTTCAACCACCCATTTGTTGTCTGTATTTATGAATCTGTTTTTTGGCTTGTTTATGTGTTTGTTCATTTGTTTCATTTTTTTAGATTCCACATATATGTGAAATCACATGGTATTTGTCTTTGTCTCACTTATTTCACATAGCATATACCTTCTAGGTTCATCCATGTTATCACAAATGGTAAGATTTCATTATTTTTTGTGGTTGTGTAATATTCCATTATATATATATATATATATATATATATATATATATATATATACCACATCTTCTTTATCCATTCATCTGTGGATGGACACTTGGATTGCTTCCACATCTTAGTTATTATAAATAATGTTGCAGTAACCATACGGATGCATATATCTTTTTTAATTAGTATTTTCATTTTCTTTGAGTAAATACCCAGTAGTGGAATTACTGGATCATATGATATTTATATTTTTAATTTTTTGAGGAAACGCCATACTATTTTCCACAGTGGTTGTAAAAATTGACGTTCCCACTAACAGATTTTTGCAAATTGATTTTATATCCTGAAAGTTTACTAAATTTGTTTATTAGTTCTGGCAGTTTTTTGTAGAGTATTTAGGGTTTTCAATATATAATATCATATCTTGTACAAATAGACAATTTTACTTCTTCCTTTCTGATTTTGATGTCTTTTATTTCTTTTTCTTGCCTAATTGCCTTGGCTAGAACATCCAGTACTGTGTGGAATAAAAGTGGTGAGAGTTGACATCCTTGTGTTGTTTCTGATCTTAGAAAGAAAGCTTTAATATTTTCACTATTGAGTATGATGTTAGCTGTGTGATCATATATGACCTTCATTACATTGATGTATGTTCTCTCTATACTCAGCTTATAGAGTTTTTATCAAAAAAGAATGTAGACTTCTGTCAAATGCTTTCTACACATGGGCAGACATGCTTGTATTATTTTTATCCTTTATTTTTTAATGGAGTATATCACATTGATTTATTTGAGGATGTTGTACCATTGTTGCATCGTCAGGATAAATCCCACTTGGTTGTTGTGTATGATCTTTTTCATATATTTTTGAATTTGGTCCTCTAATATTTTGTTGAGATTTTTGCATCTATATTCATCTGGGATGTTAGATTGTAAGTTTCTTTTCATGTAATGTCTGTCTGGTTTTTGTATCAGGGTAATGCTGACTTTATAAAATGAGTTTAGAAATATTCCCTTTTATATTTTGGAAAGAGTTTGGGAAGGATTGGTATTAATTTTTCTTTACATGCTTAGTAGTATTTACCAGTGAAGCCATCTGGTTCTGGACATTGGTTTATAGGGGGCTTTTGATTACTGATTCAGCTTCCTTATTCATTATTGGTCTGTTCAGATTTTCTATTGCTTCATGATTCAATCTCGGTAGGTTGTATATTGCTAGGAATTTATCCATTTCTCCTAGGTTGTACAATTTATTCGTGTATAGTTGTTCATTATGGTCTATAATCCTCTGTATGTGTATGGTATCAGTTGCAATGTCTCCTTTTTTATTTATAATTTTGTTTATTTGAGCCCTTTCTCCTTTTTTCTTGGTAAGTCTAGCTAAACATTTGTCTATTTCATTCATCTTTTCAAAAATATTATCTTAGTTTCATTCATCTTTTCTATTGTCTTTTAGTTTTCCTTTCATTTACTTCCATTCTGATTTTTATTTGTTTGTTCTTGTTCTTGTTTGTTCTTCTTTTTCTTGTTTGTTCTTCTTTTTTTAGAAGTAACTAAAAACAGAAACAGAAAGAGATATCTGTACTACCATGTTAATTGCAGCATCATTCCTAATAGCCAAGATATTGAAACAAGGTAAGTGTCCATAGACAGATGAATGAATAAAGAAGATGTGAGATTATATATAATATATTATATAATATCTATATATTATATATCTTTATCTCTATCTATCTATCTATCTATCTAGAGAGAGATTATTCTCCCATGAGAAAAAGGATAACCGCCATTTGACACAACATGTGTGGACCTTGAGAACATTATGCTAAGTGAAATAAATCAGACAAAGAAGAACAAATACTGTATGATATAATTTATATGTGGAATTAAAAATGATGAACTCACAGAAATACAGACTAGAATGGGAGTTACTAAGGGATGAAGGGTGCAGGGAAATGGGGAGATATTGGTCAAAGAGTACAAATTTCCAGTTATAGAATAAATAAGTTCTGAGGCTCTGATGTACAGCATTACAATTATAATTAATAATATTGTATTATATACATGAAAGTTGCTAAAAGAGTAGTCTTAAATGTTCTCACCACACACACACACACACACACACAATGATAATTGTAGGACAAGATTTAGGTGTTAGCTAACTGCTGTGGTGGTAATCATTTTGCAATATATAAGTGTAGTAAATGAGCATGTCATATACCTTAAACTTACACAATATTATATGTCAATTATATCACAATAAAACTGGAGGAAAAAACAAAAATAAAAATACCCTTGTAGGGATTATGGCTATCCACCCCTTTGAATGTGATTTCATTTTGCAATGGATTAGACTTAATGGAAGCCCAGACATACCTGAATGGCCTGCTCTTAGGAGCACTTCTCAGTAAAGATCCTGCACACAAGTCTTGATCTCAGGCTCTCTTTGTGTGTGCATGCGTGTGTGTGTGCGGGGGGGGGGGGGGGTGGGTAGCTGAGGATGAATATAGGTTTTATCAGTGCTTCATATACATTGTTGTTGTTGGGTTTTTTTTCACAATGATAAGTGTATGAGTTAGATAATAGTATGATTTTTATAAAAGAGGAGCTGAAGTTTACAATGTTCCCCAACTTTCTTGCCTCAACCAAAGCAGAACTAAGTTCTAAAAATACAACTTATACTTCATCCTTCTTGGGTATGGTTGCATATTCATTAATTCAATGATCCATTCATTATATATCCAGAGATATTTAATAAGTGGCCAATAAGTGCCAGACGGTATTCTGGAATTAGAGATAGAAAAGTGAAAAAAAAAAAAAGCTAAAGCAATCTCTTCTTCTTTGAAGCTTATATTCTATCAATGAGAGACAAACAATTAAAAAAAAAAAAACTAAAATAATCCCAGATAATGATAAGGGCAGTGTCAGACACTGTGGGCTGGTTTGCTCAACATCTATGCCAATCATTTCTAGTGCATTTTCCTAGTGGAAAAGCCAAAAGTTATATTGCAGATTCACTTGAAATAATGCTGCTAATGTGACCTTAGATTTTAAGTAAGAAGTGAGATCAGAAGACAGCAAGTGAGACAAAGAGTATGGGACATCCATTTCACTGTTGCAAATCACAGCACAACTGCACGGTCCTTGAGCTGGAAGCTTTAATACATATTCTATATTTATCAGGTAGCTGGCAGCTTCCTGGTTCTGACAAGAGCAACAGATCATTTGGTGGCCTAGTAGCAGTAGTTGTGGTATGCCCTCATATAACCCCTCAAAACAAGAACTATTGTGGCTTAATTTGAAATCGATTTAAATCACTACATATTTTGAGCTCCCACTTAATGTGATAGATCCTGGGTGAAGAACTGAATGTCAGGAAGGTAGGCTGAAGTTCAAGATGAATGCACAAAATCCCTGCCTTTGCAAGAGTTTACAGCTAATTGTAATAATTCAAGATCATTTATGTGACAAATAGAAGCTCAAGAGCTCTGCCCTGGAGCAGCACCCAGGGAGGAATGATGGCTCGCTTCTCTATACTCCTGAACGTCTCCATCAGCCCTCTTGACTGACCCCTTCACAATGGTCTTTCTATTAAAAACAACAAAATAGCAAATTCTGGCACATGATTGGTGCATTAGACCATCATCATTTCTCTTGCATATGTCACGCCTAATCATGTATGCCAGTCATTAAAATACATTCTCTAGTAAACCCTGGAGAGGAGCAGACCATTACTTTGATTCAAGTCCTAAGGATACATCATTCTGACTTTATGTCTTAATATTTGGCATGATGTCCTATTTTCTTCCCTGTCACTCAGTGCTCCCAGGACATCTGATATGGGTCAAACTGTGGAAAGTTCATATGAGATTTCTCTTCTTCTCACTCGTCCTGTGCCGCCTGACAGGCCCTTTCTAACTGGGTTCTGGTATGATGAGCTCTCCCTAGCCTTAGGAGCTAACAATCTGGAGATGTTCCTACAGCTATTGTCAAAGAGTATAGAGGTTTCCACTCACTCACACTATGGAGTTAATTTGCCTTCATGACCTGTCAGCCTCTAGAGATCACCTAATGCCATTTCAGTTGTGACATGGATCTAAGAATGACAACTACTCCCAGGCAGCTAGCTGAATCACTCCATCTTCTCCTAATGGACTTCAGAAAGATGGGTCCTGCTCTCACCATGGCCATTTACGTCCAGAAAGATCAACCACATATTTTTAAAGATGAAGAAGGAATTGTTAAAATGATATCTTGTTTATATTATTTTGGTGACAGCTCAGTTGCTGGAAATCTTAAGTAATAAAATGTTCAGTATTTTTTTACTGAAGTATAATTGACATACAGTATCCTATTAGTTTCAGGTGTATATCATAGTGATTTATACTTTTATACACTATGAAATGATCCCCATGATAAGTCCAGTTACCGTCTGTCACTATGCATGGTTATTATAATATTATTGACTATATACCCTATGCCATACATTATATCCCCATGACTTATTTATTTTATAGGTGGAAGTTTGTACCTCTTAAATTCATTCACGTATTTCACCTGCTTCCCAACCCCTCCCCACCCTGGTGACCAACAATTTGTTTCCTGTATCTATGAGTCTGCTTCTGTTTTGTTCTGTTTATTCATTTGTCTTGTTCTTGTTTGTTTTTTGTATGCCACATATAAATGAAATCATACAGTTTTTGCCTTTCTCTGACTTATTTCACTTAGCATAATACCCTCTAGTTTCATCCATGTTGCAAATGGCCAGATTTCACTCTATTTTTATGACTAAGTAGTATTCTCTTGTATATACATACCATATTTTCTTTATCCATTCATCTATTCATGGACACTTAGGTTGTTTCCATATCTTGGCTATTGTAAATAATGCAGCAATAAAACATAGGGATACATATATTTAAATGAATTGGTGTTTTTGCTTTCTTTGGATATATACCCAGAAGTAGAACTGCTGGATCATATGGTATTTTTATTTTAAATTTTTTGAGGAGCCTCTACTATTTTCCACAATAGCTGTGCCAATTTACATTCTCACTAACGCTGTATGAGGGCTCCCTTTTCTCCATATCCTCATCAACTTTTGTTATTTTTTGTCTTTTTGATAAAAGTCAATATGACCGGTGTGAAGTGATATCTCACTGTGGCTTTGATTTGCATTTCCCTGATGATGAGTGATGTTGAACATTTTTTCATGTGCCTGTTGGTCATCTGTGTATCTCCTTTGGAAAAATATCTACTCAAGCTCTTTTCCCACTTTTAAATTGGGTTGTTTGGTTTTTGATATTAGGTTGTAAAAATTTTTTATGTATTTTGGATATTAAACCCTTATTGGATGTATGGTTTACAAATATCTTCTTCCATTCAGTAGGTTGTTTTTTCATTTTTTTGATAATAATGTTCAGTAATTTTATTTTTCTAATAAGGAAGGGAACACAGTGTGAAAGAAATAGGAAGAAAATGCAACATATTCTTCTGGGAAGTTTTCAGTGGTGACCTATGGGATAATTACTGACAGTTAATCATTGACTAAACCCATACATTATCTCAATGAATTACCCCAATAACCAATGATATAATTATTACCTCCATTTTTAAAAGAGAGAGTAGAAGTTCTGAGAAGGTTAATCACTGGCCTGAGACATTAAAGCAAGTGGTGAAGCTGGACAGGGAATCCTTGAGACTTTCAGGCCCCGTTTCCTTCTTTAGCTTTAGGTAGTAACTTCAGCTCCCAATTCTTACCTCAGGCTAAACATCTAAGTACAAAAGAAGATTCTATGGCTCACTTTTATAGGTTGTCAGGTTCTATTGGTTTGTCAGAGTCACCGACCTTCGCAAATTCAAAACCGAGCTTCAGATTGTTGGCTCCTTTTAAAAATCTGACTTTAAGTTGAGAAATTTTCATTGAAATCATGCTAAATTTAAATAACACTTTTAGAATGCTATTCATGTAAATTTTTTTTGCTTAATAATGCTTACTAAAATGAAACTTGATGGTATTCTATATAAAAAGTGTGTTATTTTAATTACGGTTTTTAAAACCCTGCTTTCTTACAATCTTTTACTCAAATTGAAATTTTTAAAACTCTGCTTTCTTACAATCTCTTTTACTCAAATTGAAGGGTAGCAAGAGGCATAGCCCAGTGGTTTCATAAAAGACAAGAGAAGAGTGCTTTCAGGGTTGATATGGTAGGTGAATTATTGATCTTCATTGAATGCATCAAAACACGGATGGATGAATGGGTAAATGATTAAATCTCTGATTCGCCTCTTGAGCTAAGTTTGAAAGCAGTTCAACTTCTTGTCTTTATTCAGTTTTCAGAAAAAAGGTATCAGAACTTGCTAACATATCTATAGTAGTCTAACATATATAGACAATGGCCCTATATCCTTTTAGAATTTTTGAGCAAGAGAACACTGATGCTTGAAAGTAATTGAGGGCCTTGAAAGTTTATAAAGGAAACAAAAATTTACAAATTTTATATGTGGCAAATGATAAATGCCACTGTGATCTAAAATAAATCCATATATACATATGTATTTAAGTAATGGTAAATTAGAAAAAGTAAGTGGGCTCTATGTTAATAAGACTATGCTCTAGTTGTTTTAAAGGGTTAATATATAAGAAAACCAGATCATCTTGGAGGACAAATTCAGTTTCCTTAGTTTTTCATTTTGGTTCTTTGTTTATGGTTCGTACAACAGGAAACAGATGTCCTCAACTAAACAAATAATTAATTTGCTTGTAGAGAATTGTGAAATAGTTCAGCCTTTTGTCCGAATAATCTTTTAATTATGTAAGTTCATGAGTACAGAGTACACAATTTTATCTTTTACATGTCTTCCACATTTTACCTATGCATTTCTAATTCTTAATAATCCTATATCATAATGGGTATCATTCATGTGGTTATGTTACTGCTAAAAATAATGATGTTGATATTTTTAAATGCCTATTTACTGAACATTATGAAACATCAGGTGCAAGCTTATTAATTACATATATAACATATATTATATTTTACATGCATTACCTATGATGCCTCTAAAATGCAGCTATTAAAATCCAGGTTCAGAGAGGTTGAGAACTTGTCAAATGACGTACCACTAGGAGATGACAGAGCTTGGATGCCAACATTATATCATGCTTTCTATCCCCACACACCAGTCAGCAGAGACCTATGTACTAATGTAGATGCTAACAATGAACATAAAAATAACTAAAATTAATTTTGCATTTTAATAGGCAGAGTAACATTTCTAAAGTAAAGATTAATAGAGTTTTATTTTTTTAATGTGAACAGATCATATATATTTCTGGATGAATAATCTAATTTATGGGAACTCTGGCATCAGTAACACATTGAATTACAACACATTTATGAAAGATGAGATAGTACAGTTTGAGACATATTTTTCATGTTAAAAGCAAACAAAGCTATATGTTAGAATAAAATTGCTCACTAATTATAAGTAAAAAAGTACCTGTAACTTTCCTGATGTCATTCTATAATTTTTATTGTGTTATAATGACAAGTATAGTAAGAGAGATGTTTTATTGGAATTCTCTGTTTTTATATGAATTTTCATTGTTAAGGCAATTTGGGGTTTGTACTGCATGTTATGTGTATAAATGATGTCATGGTCATGAAAATATACCAGTTGTGGGAATAGTTAATGAAAAAATAAA
Organism: Phoca vitulina; assembly: GCF_004348235.1. Classification (NCBI taxonomy): domain Eukaryota; kingdom Metazoa; phylum Chordata; class Mammalia; order Carnivora; family Phocidae; genus Phoca; species Phoca vitulina. Next base: position 10,040,916 of record NW_022589734.1, read on the forward strand.
TCCTTCCACTACCTCTGGACAGCGACAACAAACTTTGAACCTAGACGAAGAAGACAAAGAATTGGCCTTGGATATGAAGAGGGCATAACCAAACAGTATAGGCATAACAAAATAGAATAAACTGGAATGAGCAAAGTAGCAACATTATCTACTTCTGGACTATTCTCCCTGAGAGCTACTTTCCTTATATCTAAAATGGTAAACTTAGATAACACGGCTGCATGACACCATTAAAAGTTGCTAAGAGAGTGAATCCTAAAAGTTCTCATCCCTAGGAAAAAAAAAACAACAACCTTTCTGTAACCACATCAGGAGATGAACATTAACTGAATTTATCGTGGTAATCATTTCACAATGATTATGCCAACTTGTTATGTGATACAACTTAGCTGTGTACATTGCTATATGTCGATGATATCTCAATAAAACTGAAAAAATAAAATAAAATGGTAAGCTTGCACCCCATGTTGTATGTTCGAGGTGTAAGACTGTGATCCTAAGCATAATGGTGGTGGCTGTTTGCCAAACGGTGAGCCCCGCCATTAGGAAGCCATGGAAGAATGAAGACGGTGAAAAGAGATTTCTGCATTCAGGACTCTGATCTTTCAATGTCCCTTACTTTTTCTTTCTTTTTCTTTCTTTCCTTTTTTAATAGATGATGACATATCCTTAGAGTGTTTTATGGAAGGCACATGTTGGAAAATGAGTTCTAGACTTGTCTCTACATTGACAAGAATCTTCTAATAATAATCTTGTTTTCCTACAAACATGTATGCTATTTAAATATGTTCATTTTTGGTTGAGAATATTTTTGTCAAAACATGTTTTAAATATATATTCAGTTTCAACAATTCCTGCTTTAACGAACACTTGGGTTAATATAAATGTGATGTGAGTACCTTTGGGACTACTTCCACACATTACTACTAAAAAGAAAATTTCTCTAGTAGTTAGTATTTAGTAATATCAATTATTATTTTAATATATTCAAAGAAATTTATAAATGAGTACTTACACTTATGTCTCTCTCTCTTTTTTTTTTTTTGCAAAATAGCTCTTTCAGGTTTGATGCAATCACTTAAAGTTTTACATGATGCTTCAGTTCCGAGATTTATATTCTAAATTTGTTAATATAAAAGATTTTGATGGGGCGCCTGGGTGACTCAGTCTGTTTAGCGACCGACTCTTGATTTCAGCTCAGGTCATGACCTCAGGGTCGTGAGAGCAAGTCCCATGTGGGGCTCTGTGCTGGGTACGGAGCCTGCTTGAGAGTCTCTCTCTACCCCTCCCTGCCAACCTCCCACCCCACTCATGTGTGCTCTCTCTCTCTCTAAACAAACAAACAAAACCCAGATTTTGTTATGCGTCATATTCTAGTGAACCCGGAGAAATGAAGTTTAGTTTAAGATTGTATTTAAAGCTTTCAACCTTAAAGTTGACATGAAAAATCCTACATATTTAAAGTAAGGTTGTACTTGCTTACATTTTGATATTGATTTCTTGAGTAAAGTTTTAATCTAACATTTATTTGAATTATCTATCAAATAGAACTGAAAAGATTTTAAAAAAAGGAAATAATAATGGCTGAACATGACCAAAATTGGCAATACAACTGTCTCTAACAACTTCGTTACCAATATCAAACAAATAAAACATTTAAAACATTGCTCTCTCTCGTAATTCTTTAATTTTGTGAGATTAGCAACTTTTGAAAACACTTTGAAAATATTTTCAAAAAGTATTAAGTGCTAAGCATGCTTGTGTTTATTTGAATGGACACAATAATGTAAGTAGGCATCTTACATAATATGATGAACCATCTTATTTCTTACTGAAAACTATATTTATTATGATGGGGTGGAGGACCAATGCAGGAGCTGGGGTAAGGGATGTGTTTGGGTGGATGAAGTTAGAAATTTACTTATTTTAGAAATTTACCACATTAAAAGTCTAAACTAAGCATCTTCTGTTGCAGTTTGATTTTCCAAATATTCACTGCAGTTTTGCACTTATGTACAACACATGAGCCCTTAATATCCTTTCCCCTGCTGGGGCATCCATTGGTCTGAGAGTGTGTGAATGCATGTTGATTTATATTGGATGTGCAGTAAGTTCAAAGTTCAAGAATTTTTTTAAGTATATCATTAGGAACTAATTAGCTTCTCTTGAATTCTACTTTTATGATCTTATTATGACACACTTGACTGAAACTGAACCTGTCTGTATAGGTTGGCTTTATTATCTCCACTTACCGCTGAGGAAAGTAAGGCATGGAAAGGGTAAAGGAACCCAAGGTATTAAGGGAAGTTAGTGGAGTCAACAAAGGCAGAATGCAACATTGTAGCCTTTGTAATTTTCGCTTAATAATCTAGGCCAGAAATATTTTAAGACACATAAACTGAGAAATGAACAACAAATGAGTTAATGAGGACAAAGGATGAATGCAGTAAATCTTTTGCAATGTGTAATCTGCTTTATTCTAGTCCTATCCAGGTACGAGAGAAATGTTCAAAGCCCCAGCCCAGAGACTATATTTATTTGGATTTATAGCTATGTTATAAAGACATCTCATTATCAAAAAAAAGGGTTCCCTTTCAGAGTTTTCATCAAAAAAAGGTTTCCTTTCTCAGTCTCTTTCTCCTTCTTTAATAAGACAGAATCTAAATAGTTCTAGACTTTGAAGTGTGTTTCCAGTTCAAAAGCATCTTTAGGATTTCCCAGCAATGGTTTCAAACATGGAACTATAAGGAGGCATCAATATATCTCCTACGAACCCTTCCTCTACATATCCACTTTATCCAACCCACAGGGTTTTGAAGTCTTTGGTTTTGTATATTCCATTCCAAGTTTCTCTGGTGTTTAAAGCCATGTTCTCGGGGTGCCTGGGTGGCTCAGTCATTAAGCGTCTGCCTTCGGCTCAGGTCATGGTCCCAGGGTCCTGGGATCGAGCCCTGCATCAGGCTCTCCACTCCGCGGGAAGCCTGCTTCTCCCTTCCCCACTCCCCCTGCTTGTGTTTCCTCTCTCACTGTGTCTCTCTCTCTCTGTCAAATAAATAAATAAAATCTTTAAAAAAAAATAAAAATAAAAATAAAAAAAATAAAGCCATGTTCTCCTAACTGATTATGTGACCTTTAAGATAAATTTGGTATTTGTTGGTCTACATAGTCCTGATCCTGGATGTTCAATTATCTAACTCCCTTTTATTCTGTGCTTATTTGAGACCAAGAGCCAAAGGCAACTAGTTTTCAACTAAAACAAACAAACAAACATGTCATAGATGTAAATACTGTTATTAACCCATCCATTCACTTCTTTCTTTACTGCTAAAAGTTTCCAATTCTTTGTACCCTTTATCAAAGGGGTTATTTCCTAGTTCTTTCCTCATTCTTATACTCTTTTGGATTTTCTCCAAGTTTTTTATATCCCCCTGAAGTAAAGTGTTGTGTACATTGCTTAATGTATGGGTCTAGTCTTATGTAATGTTCCAAGCGTGGTGTTTAAATAAGATTGCATTGTATGGTGTAACCAGACTAGTATGATGTTATTAAAATCTAGTTTTATCATCTATGCTGTTATACTATTGTGTAGTTAATATTCCACCGATAGAGAAAGATAATAAAAATAGAAAAACACCAGCCTATTCAAAACTAAAAACAAGGTTAATCTGTGAAAATATTCCTAAAGAATGGGCAATATATGTGAAGGGATCAAGTTCCTAATGTTTAGAATACAGACAATAAGTTGAAAATTGTCATTCAAGTTCAGTAGAAATTGGTTCTATGAAAATACCACCAATTTCTTTCTTTCTTCATGGGCTAGGTAACATACATATATTGGATTTATTATTTTGGGCTGTGTTGTAGCAGAGATAGCTACTTGTCCCCAAATATCCAGTTTTACATTCTTCCATTGGCAATAAAGCCAATGTATTTTGTTGGGTACTTGGACATTCAAAGTAAAGGCTACATTTTTGGGGGAGCAGCAACGGCAACAAGAAATAGTCATATGACCACATTCTAGTCTATGGAATGCGATTACCATATACATGTTCTCCCTATCTCACCTTTAGACACCTATCTCACTCTTTGACAAGGAGATGAAGCCATGCATTGAGGATGACAGAGTGAAAAATAGGAAAGAGCCTGGGTCCACAATACCATGAGACAATGTCAGTCTTACATTACTTGCTTAGACTATTAGATGACAAAGGGTAAGTTTTTATTCCACCACTGTGGAATATTTATTAGAGCAGCCGAATATCACTCCTAACTAATACACTATGTAACAAAACTGTCTTTATCTTCACATTTTAAAACTTTTATTGTTTCATGTTATTTTTGCTTTGAAAAGGCTTTAGAACAGAACTAGAGTTGGTCAAGGGAGCATTAATATTTATTTATTGCCTTTTGGAATTTTGTAATACACTGTTAAAGGTTTTATACTTCACTTTAAATCTAGAACAATTTGAACAAAAGCCTGCAGGATAACTAGGTTTATCTTGTACCCCAGCGTTTCCATGTGAATTTGGCAGACAATGTTCAAGATGAAACACACTATGTTAACAGATTTACTTAAAACTCTCATAATACAGGTGAAAAGGGAAAACAATTTCCAACAGATTAAAAAATGACAATTTGAAGTGTGGAAGCAGCCTTTTTGTGAATAAGAAATAAACAGTCATAACTGCTTTTCTGCAGAGGGAAAGGAGTGTATTAAATTTGCTATTCAAATGTACATTTTGTTGACTTTCTAATAATAAATGTGCTAAATTCTATTGTTCCCTCATAAAAACTAAAAACTAGTAAATATTATTTATTCCAAGAAAACTGAAGGTTCTGAAAACACCTGTGATTATAGGTGTTTGTTTTATTGCAATTTTTCTTTAGATATATGAAAAAATTAATAAATATTAAATTTTAGTAATGGAGTTCTCCTGCATGTTAACTTTGGCTGAAGAATGTACCGTTTTTCTTGGGGAAGAAGGTTAGAAGTAGCCACTAATCACACACAGTGCTTCTTTAAGCTTATTGGTTGAAGATTTCATTAAAATTAGAAAAATTTTACTTAAAATATTCTTTAAAATATATCACAAAAAAGTGCATGGATTTGATTTCCTCATTATTTCAAGTTTCCCTAGTCATTAATTTTATTAATTTTTATACCTTGGAGAACAGCACTAGATGTAGAAAAAAACTTTCAAACTCATGGACTGTCCTGGGACACTGGAAGGGCACCGTCCGTTAGGCCTCAGACTCTTAGTTTCAGCTCAGGTCTTGATCTTAGGTCCTGATCTCAGAGTCATGAGATCAAGCCCCGTGTTGGACTTCGTGCTCAGCAGGGCGTCTGCTTGTGTTTCTCCCTCCCTCTGCCCCTCGCCCCCCATCTCAAATTAATTAAATAATTAATTAATTTTAAAAAAGAAAAAAAAAACCTTACGGACTTCCTGGAAAATATCCAAATCTCACTCCTAAAGCAATTTGGTTATTTTTTTTATGGCTAATACGATTACATTGTATGAAATAATTATGCAGTGTTACTGACTTATTTTTTGTAGTATATTGTTAGTTCTGAATCTAATACACATAATTTACATTGAAATGTGGTTAGTTAGAATATTCAGATTTTCATTTCCTAGACTTAGAAAGCATTACAAAAATTTTTAAAGTTTGAGTGTTCATTAAAATAATAATGTATATATTATATATGAAGAATTAATCTAATAATATTTTTGAATTCTTTTAATTCCCTACATCAAATGTACTTCAAGGCATTCTCTGTTAATGTGGAGTAGGAGCTAATTTTTTTTCAATAGTTTTTATGCCAAAAGACAATCAACAGCACATAGGCATTAAAGAGGCCATTTTGGGGTCAAACAAATAGTAAGCAGGCTACCAAGCAGAATGAGGTCATGAAGAACGGATTCTAGCCAATAAGTGTGCTGGCATAGACAGTTGAATGCATTCTCACTGTAATCTATAAGGCTCAGAAGTGATTATTCCTCACCTGCCGTTATATTCCTGTCTGAATCTCTCTCTCTCTCTCTCTCACACACACACACACACACACACACATTATTTAATGAGTTCTACCTGTATGCCAGTCTCTATGATGAGAACTAGGGATATAAAGTAGATAAGGAGGCCTACTTTTAAAAGATTTAAATTTTAATGATGGGAGGAGGTTGATAGATTACAATATGTTATTAAAAAAAATGTATGTGCCATTTCCTTACTCTTTCATCTTGCTTACTTGTCTACTAGGACACCGGCATCACTAGAAAACTCTTGTAGCAATATTTGGCTCTGAAGTCATTCTCCAGGGTGGCTAATAATTATATACATATTAACTGAGTGCTTATTATAAGACAGGCGCTGTTCTAGGCTCTTGACAGGCGCTAATTTATTAAATCATTACCATAGCACGAGTATTCCTCTCCATTGTCCAGATGTAGCAGTCGAGGCACACAGAAGTGAGGTAAGTTGTCCAGTGTCAAGCAGGTAATAAATGGAGGAGTCAGGATTTGAATTCAGACAGGTTGGTCCAGAACTTCCTCTACTAATTATTATCCTCCCCTCCCCTACCATGACCTTTCACTTAGACCATGAACAGAACTACTGCTTATTATTTTCTTATGATGTCGACCCTGAGTGCTGATGTACACGGCTCTAAATTGAATGTAATGGCAAAAATCAAATCTCTGGATGTTGGTGAAGTAGCTAAGCACTATTTGCATGTTTTCCTATATATTATTTTTTGCTACAAATGAGGAGCAAAGCCTAAAGACCCTAAATAGCTCATCAAAAATTAACACGTACATTGTTACAATCTTACACAATGGAATTTGAGAATTTTTCTTTTCCTCATTTATCACTGATAACAACTAGTATGCTCCCAGCTCAGCAAGAGCACATTAAGCCGAGTAGAAAAGAATGTGGAACCTGTGAGATTCATTCCCAACTACCACTTGTAGAGACCTGTTTTTCTCTCACTGATGGATGTATTTTGTATACATGCTTCACAACCTTGGCCTGCTGGCTGCCTGGGATCTGACTTGGTCACTAGATTCATAGCCATTGATTCATTTCACTATTCTCAGTTCTTTCCTCCTTCCTTGCTTATTATCTTCTCTAATTGCTAATGAGCTTCTGGTAAATGAGAACTTGATCAATGGAATCTTTGAAGGTACATGTAATGATGTTGCAGCTTCATTTCCATTCTTTTTAAAATGGTGGATTAGAGTCTGACAATTCCAACTATAAAAGATGTACAAATATGGGATATTATACAATGTGCTCATCTTTCAATGCATATCTGAGGTTTTAAGATGGAAAAGAGTACAACATCAAGATTGAACTCTGATATAAACTATGGACTCTGAGTGATAATGATGTGTTAATGTAAGTTCATCAATTGTAATAAATGTAACACTCTGGTGGAACATAATGATAATGGGGGAGGGTGTGCATGTGGGGGGGAAGGGAGCATATGGAAAATAGCTGGACCTTCTGTTCAGTTTTGCTGTATACCTAAAACTGCTCTAAAAAATAAAGTCTATTTAAAAAGATACAAAGGAAATCCTGGGGGATCATATACAACAAAGGAACTAAAAACCACAATGGAGAGTTTATGCTAATTATATTGCTCTACTGAGGAAATTTGCCAGTAGAAGTAATGGAGATGCTTGAATTTTAGTAGTTACATAAGGATAGGAAGAACAACCTTGAGACTGCTAAAATGGAAAGCTAGAATGGAGACACACCCAACACACATAATCCTAACATTCTCTAAATACTATTTTTCCTGAAAAAAAAAAAAAAAAAAAGATACTACAAAGTAAAATCTCAGCCTGGGCTCTGGGTAAGAGAAGAGTCTCCTAAGAATTTTGATCAATGGGCATACCTTCAGATGCATCTGAATTTCAAATATATACTACCTTAATGGCTAAAGAAACCCCAAACAAAAAGTAATTCAACTTAAAGTGGTACTTATTTTGGGGTCTACTTTAAGCACATTACAGGAATTGTGGAGTAGCTGACAACAGCAAATGCCAATTCTTTCAGAATAAATGTAGTGATACATGTTTCACGGATTCTCACAGATGAAGTTCTGTCAAGAATGAGTTCATGATCCAAAATTATAAAACACAAAGGGAAAGGAATCACCATGAGCAAAAGTCAGTAACATTGGACACCAAAGAATTTGTGATGACACAATTAAGTTCTAGGTCCAGAAAATACATATTAATCTTAAGAACCTTGACAAAAACAGTGATGCAAAAGAAAGGAGGGAAGGAAGGAAAGAAGGAAGGAAGGAAGGAAGGGAGAAAGAAAAAGAAAGAAAGAAAGAAAGAAAGAAAGAAAGAAAGAAAGAAAGAAAGAAAGAAAGAAAAAAGAAAGAAAGTTATTTTTGAAATTTATCAACACATTTCTGCATTACTCAAGGGCAAAAGAAAAAATCAAAATGGAAACATGAAAACACCTAGAACTGAATAATACCAAAATATTATCTCTGAAAATATGAGGGTTATTATTAGAGTCATACAATGGAAATGTTATATGAAATTATATATTATATATAAAATTTTTACATTACATATTATTTTAGAAAAGAAGGGCTAAAAACTAATTAGCAAATTCTCCAAAGTAGTGAGCTTGCAAATAAGATCAAACAAAGCAAAAAAACACCAATCCAAAGAAAGCAGAAGAAAAACAATCATGAAGATTAGAGCAGAGGTAAATTGGAAAGGATCATCAAAGCGAAAAGTTAGTTCTTTTAAAGATTAAGGAAATGAATGAACTCACACACACACACAAAAAGAGAGAGATGGCACAAGTATCTAGTATTAAGAACTAAAAAGGCAAAACTGGAATGCCCGGGTGCCTCAGTCGGTTAAGCGTCTGCCTATGGCTCAGGTCATGATCCCAGGGTCCTGGGATTGAGTCCGGCATAGGGCTCCCTGCTCAGCGGGGAGCCTGCTTCTCCCTCTGCCCCTCCCCCTGCTTGTGCTCTCTCTTTCTCTCTCTCTGTCTCTGACAAATAAATAAATAAAATCTTTAAAAAAATATTTTTTTAAGAAAGGTGAAACTACAGAGAACGTAGACATTATAAAAATACAGGGGCACCTGGGTGGCCTAGTTGGTTAAGCTTCTGAATCTTGTTTTCAGCTCAGGTTGTGATCTCAGGGTACTGAGATTGAGCCCCATGTTCAGCTCCATGCTCAGCATGGAGTCTGCTTAAGACTCTCTCTGCCCCTCCCATTCATGTTCTCGCTCTCAAATAAAAGAAATAAATCTTAAAAAAGATACAAAAATAATATAAGGATGAACTTATAAGGATAATTTGAAATTTTACTTCAAATAACAGATCTAAAAACAAAACTTACTAAAAATGTATCAAGAAGAAATGAACACCTGAAAGATATTAAATTAGTTGTTAAATACACACACACACACATATCCATACAACCTCATAGACCAGATGGTTTTAGTGCTAGGTTCTACCACACTTTCAAGGCAAAGTGAACTACTAATACAAACCGTCTTAGAAAATAAAAAACATTGAATAACTTATTTTATAAAGATTAATAACTTTAATATCAAAACTACATAAAACTAGCATAAGAATCAGTAGTGGTCAATGTCTTTATTAACGAAAATAAGTTCAAATATTTTAAAATATTAGCAATCTGAATTCATCAACTAATATGTAAATATATAAATTTATATAGAGTATTTTGTTTTTAGCACAGGAATTCAATGACATATTTACATTAGACAATACGTTACTGTAATTTACTACATTAACAGATAAAAGGAGGAAAAACCATTGGTCTTCTCAAAGATGCAAAATAATCTCTCAACAAAATTCAAATCCCATTGGTGGGATAAAACACTTCATGAATTAGGAATAGAAGGATAAAAGGGAATATCCCTAACTTGATAAATGTGTCTATCAAACCTCATTCTTTTTTTTTTTTTTAAGATTTTATTTATTTATTTGACAGAGAGACACAGTGAGAGAGGGAACACAAGCAGGGGGAGTGGGAGAGTGAGAAGCAGGCTTCCCGCGGAGCAGGGAGCCCGATGCGGGGCTCGATCCCAGGACCCTGGGATCATGACCTGAGCTGAAGGCGGATGCTTAACGACTGAGCCACCCAGGCGCCCCTCAAACCTCATTCTTGAGGCTGACAGGCAACAAGGTTACTCTTTAAAGCAGGAGCAAGACAAGATGTTCATGATCATCACAGCTATTCAATATAGTATTGATGATTTTACCTGCACCATAAGACAATTATTTAGTATCAGTGGTAAGTAATATGATTGGAAGGAAGTATTATAATTATTTGAAGATAATATAATTGTCTACACAGAAAACAAAAGAATCTTCAAATAAATTATAATAGTATAGCAAATTTTTAAACATATTTTCTATTGTCACTCACTGTGAAACTTCTCAAAAGAACTATTTATACACAATACCTCTATTTCCTATGTCCTGTTTATTCACTACTGCATTTTAGCATCACTTCTATTCCATTTCTTTCTGTCAAATTATTTATTATCATTGTTTTTATGAAAGTACAATTGACACTCAATGTTACATTAGTTTCAGGTGAACAACATAGTGATTCAACAAGTCTATACATTATGCTATACTCCCCACAAGTGTAGCTACCATCTGTCACCATCCAATCCTAATACAACGCTGTACCTTTTATTCCCATGATTTATTCATTCCATAACTGGAAACCTGTACCTTCCACTCCCCTTCGCCAAATTTTTCCCATCCCCTCATCCTTCTTCCCTCTGGCAACCATCAGTTTGTTCTCCGCATTATTAATATTGATTTTTACCTGATTCTTGGTAGCATTTGACATTAGTGACTATTTCTTCTTTGAAACACTTTCCTGCTTTTGCCAAGTGATGCCACTCTCTTATGCTTTTCCTCCTAAATGACCAGCCTCACTTCTTCTCTACCTGACCTCTAAATGTAGAAGCTACTCCTCTCCTTTCTGTGCTCTCACACTAAGGCATACCGAGCCCAAGGATTTAAGTATTGTATCTATATAATTCCCAAATTTAGGTCTTATGTCTTTAGCAAGGTTTACGAATAAAAGAAATAGTCCAATAACAGTTAAAGTGAAATGTTTTAAATGATCTAATTTAAAAATCGCAACAATAAAGGAATGTATCCAACAAAATATGTCAAAGAAATTTGTGTTAAAAATTTAAAACTTTATTGAGAGATATTAAAGAGGACCTAAATAAATGAAACAAATATAACCTGTCATGTATAAAAACACACATGTAAGTATGCCAGTTTTACCTAAATTAATGTTAGAACCAATTTAATTTCTTTTTTTTTTAAAGATTTTATTTATTTGACAGAGAGAGACACAGCGAGAGAGGGAACACAAGCAGGAGGAGTGGGAGAGGGAGAAGCAGGCTTCCTGCCAAGCAGGGAGCCTGATGCGGGGCTCAAACCCAGGACCCTGGGATCATGAGCAGAAGACAGACGCTTAACGACTGAGCCACCCAGGCGCCCCAGAACCAATTTAATTTAAATCAAAACTCAAGTTGTTTTTTTGGGGGGAAGGGGTCAAAATTGCAAGCTCTTCCTATAGAAGAGTAATAAAGCCACAACTGTCCAGAATAAGAAGGTAAAAGACCATTCCTTCTAGATATTAGGACTTACTATAAATGCATAATGATTAAGATGGTAGAGCAAGTCTGTATATAGAATGCAATAGAAAGCCAAGAAACAAAACCACACATATATGCACGAGATCACTTATGACAAGCTTTCATTGCAAATCAGTGGGCAAAAGAGAAGTGAACTCTGAAATCAGGAAACCTAGGTTCCAAATTTAGTTCTTCTAAGTTGTTTTGTGATTAGTACAAATCCTTCCTTCTCTGGTAAGTTTATTAATTTTCAAAAGTTTATTATGTGTTGCGGGAGTTGGGAACCAGGGTGGGAATTGTCTATGCTTTATTATCCTTAAGTATTCTTCCAGCCTAATAAATTACTTTTCTTAGTATTTTGTTTTCACTAACTATGTTTCTAAGTCTTTGCCAGGTACAATAATGGATAGAGTAAAAGCCCATCAGTGGGATTCTATCACCTTCTAAAGAAAAACTTCCAACTTTGTTCACAAGCCATGTACTCTCATCTCATTATTACAGGTAGACAATTCTAAATATACCATTTATATAGGAAATTGAAGCGAGACAACAGAATCCCGAAAATCTTAAAACTGCCCTGAAGCTTATGAAAAAATACAGTTGCCATGTTTTTTTTTTCTTTGACCAGAAGATACACTTTTAAAAAGTATTTCTTCTCACTTTTGTAATGTCATCATACTCTTTATTTATATTTTTTCCACTTACTCTTTTATCCCTCAGAAACAATCAGGGATTGAATTTATCGAGCTGTATAAACACGTGCACCAACATCGCTAAGGCTGAGTGTGCTACAGAGAATTGCCCTCTCGACAGCAAACCCATCGCCACCTGTTGGGTAGCATGTGCCTGCCTCCGGTGTGTTATTGAACCAAAGGACTTAGGTGGGAAATCTCCAGATTCTAAGTGGATGTTGAATCCTATTTCAGTGTGTGAGTATTTTCCACCCATTGATAACTTAGGCAGATGGCTTTCCCAGAGCTGTTGAGCACTCAGCTTAAATACTTCTTTTTTTTTTTTTTCCTAACAGGCTACTGAAACTAGCAAAAATTCTAAGAAAGAAAAATAAACCCCACAAATCAACATAGTCACACCCCAGAGTCACTCTAATTAAGAAACAGTTCTCGTGACTTACACTAACCTGGAATCACTAGATCATATAACTGCAGGTAAAGGCAATGAAATGTGAGACAGACTATTTGAATGAGCTACACATTTTCCCTCAAGAACAGAGTGTGTTCTATGCCACAGGTGTTTCCGTGATTACAGTACATTAGGAATATATCATGTTTAACAGACCTTGTACATACATTTCCACCTGTGCGATGTGGTGGTCTAATTTCGATACTTCGGGCTGAGTATCAGATATACACAAGTCCACGCTGTTTAATAAGGCTCAGCCCACTCACCAAGTGCTGTAACTCTGGTCTCCTCCATATTCTGCTATTGATTAGTTGTATGATGGAGTAAATCACTTGGCCTTAGCGTGTCTACATTTCCTCATGTAAAATAGCTCAATATTACAGAAGGGTTTCACAGACCCTTTATGAGAAGTATAACTTTGATTCTCCCTCAACCAAATGAAAACAAAAATGGAAATGGAAATTCTTGAATCCAGAAAAATGTGTCTGGGTGGTTGACATTTGAATCAATAGTTTCACAAGTGAAGTGAATTATAAAAGTACAAAGGAGTTTGATTATGGTGCTCTTCTATCAGTTGAATTCCTGTAGAACCCGTCGACCTGAGTTATTCGACTAGAAATCCAATGCCAATGAGAAACTCAGGACATGGTCTTAAAGGTCACAGTGTCATAATACAGTGTATCACCTCCTTATAAAATATAATCTGCCTGCTTTGTTAAACGATGTAAAATCAACTTATATAAAATAAAAGATAAGATCATATGATTAAAAATACAAGCTCAAAATCACATGCATGTAAGAAAAGAAGTATACTTTTGTAAAAAAAAAAAACATCGTATTTAACTTTGCATCTCTTGGCAACTAAGGCACGAAATGTACTAAAAATGGTTATATGATTCTCACTTTCAGATAAAGGAAAAAATGGTGTTTTTACAAGTTAAGCAATTGCATGATCATAGTGTTTGAGGTTTGTCATTTCACTGCGCTCCTATGCAAGGAACATTAAAAATAGTTTTCTCTGTGAAATTTCCTTGATTTACAATGTAATTTAAATCCATATTGTGTGGTAAATTGAAAAACTGGCCCCAATTTCCCACCCTTCCTTCAACCCCTGACTTTTGCCATGTCAGTTTGAAGGACTCATCTCTTCTAACTCTGGCCTCAGCCATGGGATTGCTTCAGTCACAAGACTCGGCAAACACAATATACACCGAGGATTGAAAAGTGTTTATACGATTGGGCGTGGTCTCTCTTGAGCTTCTGCCATTGCCCTGCAAACATGCCCTGGCTAGAAGAGACACAAAGAGTAAGCCAAGTTGCCCCAGCTCTCCAGCCAGGATCTCTGAGATGAGCCACCAGTGATCCAAATCCAAATAAGGGCACACCCTGGGTGGGTAGAGCTGTCTAGACAACTACCTGGGCTGTTTAAGCTTACTCCTGTATGCCACTGGGTTTTGTTTGTTTGTTTGTTTGCTTTGCTTTGCTTTATTTTGTTTTGTTTTGTTTTAGAGAGGGTGGGGAAGGGCAGAGGGAGAGGGAGAGAGAGAATCAAGCAGGCTCCCCACGCAGCACGGAGCCCAAGCCGGGGCTCGATCTTGGGATTCTGAAATCATGACCTTAGCTGAGATCAAGAGTCTGTCGCTGAACTGACTGAGCCACCCAGGCGCCCCACCATTGGGGATTTTGTGGTAAATAATCTTGCAGCAAGAGTTAACTGATGTGTGTATGTACATATCCGAGGTACTCACTTCTCATAATCATGAGCATAGGGCTTCATTTTAAAATTTACAAAAAGCAGCTTGAACACATTTGTACTTTAATTCTAATACTGTCTTTTATCAAAATGAGCCACCATCAGGAGATCTTGCCCTCTGATTTACTTTTCTAGTTTATGACGACGTTCGTGTTTTTTTTTTTTTTAATCCAGACCAGGTCAGCCAGAGGTCACTGAACAATAACCCAGGAGATGCTGACCACAATGGGCAACAATTTGATTTCTCTACTTCTTTAAAGTATTACATTCCAGTGTGCTGATTGATAGTGCTTTTTCATTCCTGGCTGAGGTTTCCTGGGGATGGGTTTAGGGTTGTCTCTAAGGTAAGTTAAATTCATAGAGGAAGCTCGTAATCATCTGCACACTCATGTGCCATATTCTTTTCCACATGGAGATATGGAAGGATCTTCGCCAAAGTCAGAGACCTCGATAATGTGTCTGCCTTTAAACCTGAATCATTCAGGCCACTCTTCTGTTTAATAGATATGGTGAAGCAGAATAAATGGTCACCATTTGGAGATAAGATAAAGGATGTTCTGTCTTGAGAGGTATGTTGACATAAATTAATGCTTCCCTGCAATGGTGTACACGGAATAGTATAATATCTGCTCAGTGTATACAGTTAACAGAGGAACCTGTTGACATGTAGAAGCCATGTGCCCATAGGATCTGGAAACCAACAAGCCCCACCTTATGGTCCTTGGGGAATAAGAGATTCATACATTGGTTCCAATCTTAGCTGTTTACCTAATTTTAGTTGAGAATGTCCAGAGTAGATGACTCCAATGTCAGTCTTGACTTTTTGGTTCTGTAACATGAGACACTCTTGTGTTAAATGGGAAGGTAGAATGGAAAGAACAGCTCATGATATTTGAAGTTTTGGGACTTCCCAAAATGACCAAAAGATTCTTTGATAAATTGTTTAACCTTTTGAATTTCAGATTATCATCTGAAGAATGGGAGAGCTACAAAAAAAAAAAAAAAAAAAAAGGCCTTTAAATGTCTTCTTTATGTTAAATGTTATGCTATCAGTGTGCATATTAATGCTTGAATATTGCTAACAAGGTTTGTACATTTTGGGTTTGGGAAAAGGAAGAAGACCAAACACTATACTTATCTAATAAATGACTATATCATAAGCATCTTAACTTACTAGACATACTCTTTCTAGGTCATTGATGATGAGCCTTTGATTAGATGCTCAGTTTCTGAAGCTTGCTAAAAGTCAAAGTAAGCTAATTTTTAAGGAACAAAACAAATCATCATCTGCTACATGTAACTTTTCTAAGACCAAAATGCACTTATGTCATCACCACTTGAATTCAGAAATGTAGGTGATAAAATTGAAATATTTATTCAAAATAATTAAATTCCCTCTGTCAGATTGTATTAGGGTTAAAAGATGCAAAAATACAAATATGCTGCATCTCCACAGCCTTCATATTTATAAGTATATATTAAGTAATATGATGGCTTTTAAAAGCAGTCACTAAAGAGGTTAGGGAAAATATAAGGTGCTAATTTTATTAAAACATAATTCCTACAATCACAGTAAATTTTCAGAAGGCAAAAGGATTTTAAATTTTAAAACATTAGGAATCAATATTGATTAATATGCTGTGGGTTTTACTCTATGCTTTAATAAATAATACTAAGATTCCTTATGCTCATCTAAGATAATTACAGAAATAATTGTTGAAATATAAAAAAGATTTCAGATTTTTTCGTTTTTATTTATATTCCAATTAGTTAACATACAGTCTAATATTAGTTTCAGATGTACAATTTAGTGATTCCGCACTTCCATATAACACCTGGTGCTCATCACAAGTACAGTCCTTAATCCCCATCACCTATTTCACCCGTCCCCTACCCACTTCCACTCTGGTAACCATCAGTTTGCTCTCTGAGATTTCAGATTTTTTTTAAATCCAGTATATGATATAAAAAAAAAGAATGGGCAGGAAATTAGCAAAAAATTATTACTGAAAACACACTGTGACTTAGAAATTAGGTTTAAAAACAAATAACAAAATAAAATTAATTTCACCTTTAGTATTATTACTAGAGTTAACTTAAAAAGGTAGAGATTTAAAATTTCATAAATCTATTCCCCCAAAGTCATGCCCAGAGTACTTACATGTAAGGTTTACCTACATTTATCATGTGCATATGTATTATGAACATTTTGTTAGGAACTCAGACTCTTTCCTTTTATAGTCTCTTTAATTCTCTTCGAACATCTGCCTTGACCTTGACATTTATATTTAGATGGCTACAAGACTGGACTGATGTGTGCTGGGTTTAGAAGAGCACCCACTTTTCCAAAGTTCAAAATTTAAAACACGTATCCAGAGCTTATTTTGATCCAGGAACTTTGCTACGTAATGGGAGAGTTATAAACAGTGATAATATCTCTTGTCCTCAAAAGCTTCCAATTCATCCATCCATCCATCCATCCATCCATCCATCCATCTATCCGTCCATCCATTCATTCTATCATTCAACCATATTTCCTTCTTCTAACTTGACTTTCCCAAAGACTTACAGTGCTGGTAGGTGGGGATGCAAAACTCAATAGCATGGAGTCTCATCCCTGGGGGTGGACACTGATATTTACCTCTTGCTATTCACTCCTTCTTCCTCCATTATTTATAGAACCCTGACCTTATTCTGTTACAAATACTTACTTTCCCCCTGCCGCTTATGCTGATCATGTGACTCAGTTCTAGCCAATGAGATGTCAATGGATTGGGTAGAGCTCAACTGGATAGAGCTTCTGGAAAAGTAATGTTTTCCTGCAAAAAAGACAGAATCAACAGACAGAATCAACAGACACACCTTTTTATCATGCCCATCTCTCCTTCTTCCTGCCCGGAATGCAGCTATATGTGTGGGGTTGAAGCAGCTATATTGTGAACACGAGGACTAAGGCCACAAGCTGAAGATGGTGGATGACGAAGCTAAAAATTACCTGGAACTTTGAAAAGCTCCCTAGCAGCTCTGAGCAATTGGCTGAACCACATCTAGACTTCTTGTGATGTCAAAAATACATAGTATTGCGTTCTTCATGCACCCTACTTTTCTCAGGACATTTCAGATTTCCTAACCATATCTATTCCTTTCTTTGGGTTTATGTGATCTTCTTTGTCCCAAAGGATTAAGGAAAATAAGTGGTCATTTTCTGATGAATACAAAAGATGGAAAAAAAGAACTGATGTGAGGAAACTTTAATATAGAGACTTGCCTAAGACAAGTAGTGGCCTGGGAGGAAAATTAAAGTTCTAAAAGTTATGGGGGCGCTTGGGTGGCTCAGTCAGTTAAGCATTCCACTCTTTGTTTTGGTTCAGGTCATGATCTCAGGGTGGTGGGATCAAAGCCCCCCATCAGGCTCTATGCTCAGTGGGGAGTCTGCTTGAAGATTCTCTCCCTCTGCCCCTCCTCCCACTCATGCTCACCTTCTTTCTCTCTCTAAAATAAAAAAAAAAAAAAAAGAAGATAGCAGGAAGGGAAAAATGAAGAGAGGGAAATCAGAGGGGGAGACAAACCATGAGAGACTATGGACTCTGAGAAACAAACTAAGCATTCTAGAGGGGAGGGGGCTGGGGGGATGGGTTAACCTGGTGATGGGTATTAAAGAGGGCACGGACCGAATGGAGCACTGGGTGTTATACGCAAACAATGAATCATGGAACACTACATCAAAAACTAATGATGTAATGTATGGTGATTAACATAACATAATAAAAAAAATAAATATAATAAAAAATAAAATAAATAAAATAAAATAAATCAATAAATGTTACAAAAAATAAAAGTTATGTTAGCTACTTGACCACACCATTCACTTTAAAAATGATACACATGTATATATTGCAGAAAAGACAGATGAACTTCATCGCCCAAATGAGTTCAAATGTATATTTTCCTTCATGTTAAGATGTAAGCTTTATGGTCATTATTATCAAAAGGAAAGAATGAGTTTTCTCTTGGCCTTTCTTTTTTCATCATCCTGTCCTTGTCACATTGAAAAGGAGGGGCAGAAATGCAAAGCAAAAATACATCCTCATGCAAAACTCTTAGCAACTAAATGAGAAATTCAAACACGGTATTTATTATACCTTTAAAATGACTCTGTCAAGTTTCCCTGGGGTAATTAAATAATTTCAGGCCTAAAAAGCTGGTCCTAATTTGTTTATGGAATATTACAAATCTTAATGGAGTCCTATCGCCTATATCTTTAGAAAACCAATATGTATTTTGGTAAAACTGATATTTTGGACCCAGAGGGTTCTTGGCTCAAATTCCATCAGAGAATGCTTGTTCTATACATGTTCATATGTCATTGGTGAACATGCTCTAATTTTCTTTTTTTTAAAAAACTGGTCTTATTTGTGATTCAAAGACTTTTTATTGTTTTTCTAGTAACATAAGGGGAAGGTGAGGGGAAAAGGTATGTGGGAAAGGGGAAGTTGTAGGCCTTCTGCACTTCAATACAATACATCCCTCTCTGGGATTTCTTTTTTCTCCTAGTCTTTCATAACCTGAAATTTTTAACTTTCAGGGTCTGAGACAAATATTTTTAATTTTGGTTAGTTACTGGTGCAGTGGCTTTTTATATTCTTTTTTTTTTTTTTTTTTGCCATGATTATAAACATTCTAAAATCATAATTGTGTATGAAGGGTTTAGGGAGAGATTCTTGAAAAAAAGAGAGAGGGGTGCCTGGCTGGCTCAGTCAGTAGAGCATGAGACTCTTGATCTTGGAGTTGTAAGTTCAAGCCCCCTGTTGGGTGTAGAGATTACTTAAAAATAAAACCTTAAAAAAAAAAAAATAGAAAGAAGCTATTAGCAGCAATAAGCACTCAAAGAAATTTACAAATTTAATTCTTTTTTCATGATATATTTATCAATTAATCCCAAAAAAACTTTGCTTTAAAAAAATGAGTCTAGGGGCGCCCAGGTGGCTCAGTCGTTAAGCGTCTGCCTTCGGCTCAGGTCATGGTCCCAGGGTCCTGGGATCAAGCCCTGCATCGGGCTCCCTGCTCTGCGGGAAGCCTGCTTCTCCCTCTCCCACTCCCCCTGCTTGTGTTCCCTCTCTCACTGTCTCTCTCTGTCAAATAAATAAAATCTTTAAAAAAAAAAAAATGAGTCTAAAGCTTTGTGGTAAGTTTCCCTTAAATTATTTTAATAATTCTTGTTGCAAGTTGTGGGTATGGGTGTGGGGAAACAATTATCATGTTAACACATGATTCATAGCATGTATGTTTGCAAATACCTTCAATACTAATATGTTATTTCTTCCGTATGAGGTTTAACATTCCAGACTAAGTGTTTAAAAATACATAAAAGAAGTAATAGGGAAAACAGATGTTCAAGCACCTTGCTTTGCATAACAATTAATTAAAGAATAAGAAATATAACCAAATAAGGTCAATCCTGGATAGTGCTAATTATTATTCGGTGTATAACAGTCAACCACAGGAGAAAAATATTTGAATGTTTAGACTGGCAGTTTTAATGCTGCAAGATAGATATTTAGTGGGAAAAACACCTGTTGCTAATGTTACCAATTAATGTAACTTTACGGTAGATCTTTATGAGTTCACACATAACACCTTTATATTGCCTTATGTGTCATTAATACCACAACACCAAAGACAGTCAACATTAACACTGATTTACAAGTTCTTCTATGATGCTTCGAATAAGAATAAGTGTTTTTTGACTTTTCTTTCCATATTGTCTCCTATCCCTAGTCTTCCTTCTCCTCCCTCTCTTTCTCTGCCTCTCTTTCTTTCTCTCTCCCCTCTTCTCCTCTTTCCCTCCCTCCTTCCCTCCTTTCCTTCCTTCCCTTTTTTTTTTCTTTTAAATGTATCAGCCAAGCCAAGTTATACCTTTTAGATACAGATCTTAAAGATAAAACAATGCTTTGTGTCACCACCACTAAAAAGTAAACTGTTTCATCTTTTATATAAAAGGAGCTGGCATTTTGCTTTGAGATGTATATGTTTCTTATTTAACAATAATATTACATTGGCCACACAGAAAGTCAGTTTAATGAAAAGGGAATTTAACAATTGAAATTGCATATTGATTTCTTTACTTGTTTCTCTTATTTTTTTGTACTTAGAATCTTAGGAGGAAAAAAACTCTGCTGGTTCTGTGGGATAAGCTTCCTTGGGATCTTCTGTGGGGAAGAAAGTCCAGTCCCATAACCACGCATGCTGTCTATGTCCCAGTCAGATCTGAAGAGCAAACCGTGACAGCAGAATGGCGCTACACAGTAAAAGGCAGGAGTTTCCTGCTCAGGAAGAATGCTGGAGGAGGAGGGTGTTGAATAAAATGTTCAAAGCAAAAGGAAGAAAATGAACAGATTTGGATGAGAGCTACAGTAAAAGGTAAAAGATCTAAAGGGTCTCATGATTGCTCAAAATCCAAGGCCCCACTTCATAGTTACTCATGCACTGGCATGGATCCAAGTAGTTAAATACTTACATACAAATAAATTATCTGCTGTAGTTAATAGAAGGTTCACTTATTTATAAAGCAATTTATAGGCACAAGAAAAACGTAAATACTTTGGTTTAGAAACTTGGCTAGACTATCCATGACAACAGAAAAGCATGGCTTCATGCTGTTCTCTATTTCCTAGCGGGAACCACTCAGAGCACCTTAAGAAAGCATGGTATCATAGTTTGTCTAACAGTATACGCTGCGAGTTCTAAACTGAAGGAGGAAAAAGTAGATATTTACAGGAAATAAATGTCAATGAACTGTTTTAATTATGATTTAGTATGTGGTCTGGGGTTTCATGAAAAATAAGCTCCTGTTATGTAATTTTCATAGGAAATAGAAGCGGTGCTTTAATCTCTGTGTGTGTGTGTTCATATGCTATCCATTGAGAAAGCATAACCCAGTGTGGCCCTTACAAATGGCGCCACCTCAATGAGTCACCGAGGACCAATAGACAGTACAGTCTCTGATTATCATGCAATCATGATGTCAGAAGGGATCTAGTTCAATTCCTCCTTCTTCAGCTTAAATGTTCTTTTGTTTGGAAATAAAAGAAATCTAATTATTTTTTCCAGCTTTATTGAGGTGTAACTGGTATAAGAAAACCGCATATAATTCACACAGACAATTGGGTAAGTTTGGACATAAGCATATACTCATATTACCATTGCCACAATCCAGGTAATAAACATACCCATCACCTCCAAGTTTCCTTGTGTCTTTGTTTTTGTTTTTGTTTTTCTGGGGTGTGTGTGTGTGTGTGTGTGTGTGTGTATGTAAAGAACACTTAACATAAGATCTATCCTCCACAAACTTTTAAGTACACAGCACCTCATTATTAACTATAGGTACGATGTTGGACAGTGGATCTCTAGAACTTACTTATCTTGGTATAACTGCTATTTTATACCCATTGAAAACTCTCCTCTCTCCATCCCTTGCTAACTACCATTCTATTATCTACTTCTATACCTTTGATGATTTTAGATGCCTCATAGAAGAGTAATAATATCTTATGTCATCTGGCTTGAAAAGCTACTGTAATTAAAAATTCAACACAATAGTCTCCTCTAATTTCAGAAAGATAGAATTCTTTAGAAATAGTTTATTTAAAAGTATTAAATCTTTGTCTCTATGACTTTCATCTACTTATTTTAATTCTGCCCAATGAGACTATCTAAGACAAATCTCTCAGACCATCTAAGACAAATAAATCAGTGACTAGTTGGACTCAGTCCTTCTGTCTCTGTTTCCTCTCTCTCTCTCTCTCACACACACACACACACACACACATACACAGGCACATGGACACATATAGAATCATGCCCTGTGAGCATCTATTGGTCCTTTTATCAGGATCAACCTTATTTCCTATGAGAAGTCTTTTCTGCTTTCCTTTAGATAGATGTTTCTTCTTTACGTTCCCATTATATCCTATTTTTCTTCTGTCATAACAGTCAGCCATATTAAATTGTAACTAACTATTTAATGTTATGTCTTCTTTACTGGGCAATAAACACTGCATGAGAGGAAAAGATGTTTATATTCCTCCAAAATGCATTCCTGCCACCTAGCACAGTGCCCTGCACCAACTAAGCACTCAACAAATACTCGTGAAAATGAGTAAATCCAGAGTTCTGGGCAAGGGGGAGTGATGGGTTAAAAGACAGTGGGATCTGAAAACAAAAAGACTTGTATGCCACTTTATTGAGCTTAAATGTTATTCTTCAGTTAATGGGGAATAATGGAAAGTTTTTGAGGAAGGGGGTGTAAGATAAGAGTGTACATTATAATGCCACTCAATAAGTGGGGCCATACCCATTTAATCCACCACCTAGGTGAAGAAATAGAACATCACCAGCCCACAGGTGACCTTCTTCTACCCATCTTAGTCAGTACTAGCCCCTCCTTCCCAAAAGTAATCACTATCCTGGCTTCTAACACCATGGAGTACTTTTGCCCATATTGAACTTTGCATAAATGGAATCAGTTAATATATCTGATTGACTTTTTTGCTTGATAAGGAAAAATCTGTGTCCTACGATGGCTGACCGAGCCAACAAGAGAGTCCCAGTCCTTGCCCCGGGGCTCTTCTGGGTTCTTCTCTCTGCTCTGCTTCCCGCGCACGCCAGTCTGGGTTCTTCTCCCTGCCCCGCTTCGTGCACATGCCAAAAGTGCCAAGTATGCGGAAGTAGAAGTGTATAAATTACCCCCTTTTTTTGTGCCCGGAGCTCAGACCTTTGGAGATCACTGCTCTCTGAGCCTGCCAGTGTTAAATAAACCTCCTATCCTCCAAGGTCTCCGAGTGCCGCTTGGTTCTTCCATGGAGCGATCCAGTCCAGGTTCCGTAACATGCTGAGTACTTTTTAAGTGAGATTCATTCATGCTTTTGCTTTGTCCATCCAATTCAAAGAGTCATAGAGTATTCCATCGTATACCCGAGCGCAGTGGGTACAATGGGTACACTTACTGGGCGGCTGAGTTGTTCAGTAGGTTCATGTACTTAACACCACTGTCAAGATACGACTGGCTTTTTCTCTTCTCATAACTATCTGGAGATTCATCCAAATCTTTGCATCTATCAATAGCTCCTGGTAACAACCCATGGAAGGTATGTATTATAGTTTGCTGAACCATCCATCTCTTGAAAGGCATTTGGGCAGCTTCCAGTTTTCGGCTCTCACACATAAAGCTGCTCTGGACATTTGTGCACAGGTTTTTGTGTGAACACACATTTTCATTTCTCTGGGATACATGCTCAGGAGTGCAATTGCTAAGTCATATGGTAATTGCATGGTTATTTTTTAAGAAAACGGCAAACTTTTCAAGAGTGGCTGTTGCTTTTTACGTTCCCCACCAACAACGTATAGTTGAGCCAGTTTCTCTACATCTTCACCAACATTTTTTTTTTAAAGATTTATTTATTTATTTATTTGAGAGAGATAGAGAAAGAGGGGGCAGGCAGAGAGAGTGGGAGAGAGAATCTCAATCAGGCACACTCTGCACTAATCATGGAGCTCTATGCAGGGCTCGATCTCAGGACCCTGAGATCGTGACCTGAGCAGAAACCAAGAGTCAGATGCTAAACTGACTGAGCCTCCCAGGCGCCCCAACATTTGGTATTTTCAATATATATTTTTTTATTTTAGCCGTTCTCATAAGTATGTAGTTGTATATTATTGTGGGATCGATTTGCATCTCCTGAACGGCTAATAATGTAGAACATCTCAAGCAATTGTTTGCTACCGCATATCCTCTCCGGTGAAATGGCTCTTCGTGTCTTTCATACATTTCTAGTCAGATTTTTATGTTAAGCTGTAGATTTCGGTAGTTCTTTACATATTCTACATACTAGTTCTTTGTTTTGTAGGGAAGCAAAATTTTACCTTTACCCTCTTAGAGTTTTTTTTGTTTTGTTTTGTTTTTTTGGCCAGGCCTGTGTATTAAAACTGATATAAAACAGATTAACAGGAAAAATCATACAGATTTATGTAAGTCATATGTGACACAGAAGCCCTCATAAGGAAACAAAGCCCCAGAGAAATGGTGAAACCTACAGGCTTTTTAGGTTGAATGAAGGGAGGTGACCATGAAAAAGTAACAACTACCTGAGAAAGTTAACAGAAAACGAGAATTATGTTAACAAGGTCTCTTTCTATAGAATTCTCTCAGTCTCCACTTCTCCTTGATAAGAATGTTACTTTCTTTCTAGTACAGGAAGGGCAATTCTATATGGAAGTTTTTATCTCCTGTTTCCAGGAAGAGATTAGAATGCCCTTCCTACATCTGCTGTTTTTTTATGTGCCTTTAGCTCAAAGTAATCTTTATGCCAAAAATAGCATATATCACGGTGACATATTCTGTCATCTTGCAATTGGATGTGTGGTTTGCAAATACTTTTTTTTTTTCCCAGTTGGAAACTTGTTTTTTCATCCTTTTCACCTGGGCTTTCACAAAGCAATACTACTACTACTACTACTAATAATAATAATAATTTTGATGAGGTCTCATTTATCAGTTTTCCTCTTATGATCAAGTTTAAGAACTCTTTGCCTAGACTTACCTCCCTAATATTTTCTCTTATTTTTTTTTTCCCAAAAGTTTTAGAGTTTTACATCTTACACTAATTTCTATGGTCCATTCTGAGATGATTTTTGTGTAAGATGGGAAGTTTAGATAGAGAGTCTTTTGTTTATTTTGGCCTCTGATTATCCATTTACTTCAACACCATTTTCAGGGCTATCCTCTGAACCTTTGTCAGAATCAGCTGTGCACATTTACATAACTTAATTTCTGGTTACTCGATTCTGTTTCATTATCAATGTGTCTTTTCTCCAAGATTACACTGTTTTGGTTACTGCTGCTACTTAGTAAACTTTAATATTTGTAATTTGTCCCACTCGATTCATATTTGTCAAGATTGCTTTAGCCATTCTTAGGACCTGCGGTTTTCCAGATATTTATTTATTTTTTTTATTATTATGTTATGTTAATCACCATACATTAGATCATTAGTTTTTGATGTAGTGTTCCATGGTTCATTGTTTGCATATAACACCCAGTGCTCCATGCAGAACGTGCCCTCTTTACTACCCATCACCAGGCTCCTCCCCTCTAGAACCCTCAGTTTGTTTTTCAGAGTCCATCATCTCTCATGGTTCGTCTCCCCCTCCGATTTCCCCCCCTTCATTCTGTGGTTTTCCAGATAAGTTTTGGAATAGGCTTACCTATTCTATCAAAAGCCTTCTTGGATTTAGATTGGAATGGCATCGAACCTATAGATTTGGGGAGAACTGGCATCTTTATTATTTAAGTTTTCCAATCCATGAACACAGCAGGCCTCTCTGTCTATTTGGATATTCCTTGATTAGTTTTATCAGCATTTTGTAATTTAAATCATCTTCATCCTAACATGTTTCATTAGATTTATATGCACATGCTTTCTTTTTGGGGGGAGGTGATTTTAAATGGTAGCACATTTTTAAGTTTTTGTTTGTATATGTTCATTGTTAGTATATAGAAATGTAAATTGTGTGCATGTCTCTTGTATCTTACAACCTTCCTGACTCACTTCTTATATCTTCGAGTTGTGTGTATGTGTGTGATCCTCCAGATTTTTTACGTAACTATCATGTCAGCTACAAATAGAGTTAGTTTTATATCTTCCTTCCCAATGTGCATGCCTTTTATTTCTTTTTCTTGCCTTATTGTATTGACTAGAACTTCTTCTACTGCTATGTTGACTAAAATAAGTTAGAGTGGGCATCCTTGACTTACTTCTGATCTTAGGGGGGAAAAAAATTCAATTTTTTGCCATTAAGTGTGATTAAATATAATGTTAACTATGTAGGGTGTTTTGTAGACATGCTTTATCAAGTTAAGATAATTCTCTATTCCTAACCTGAGAGTTTTTATGTGACTTGATACTGGATTTTGTCAAATGCTTCCTCTGTATCAATCGTTATGATAATATGATTTTTCTTCCTTAACTTGTGGAGATAATGGATTTTATAAGTTGATTTTCAGATATTAAGTTAGCTTTGCATACTTGAAATAAATTCCACTTGGTCATGGCATATAATTCTTTTTTTTTTTTAATTTTTTATTGTTATGTTAATCCCCATACATTACATCATTAGTTTTAGATATAGTGTTCCATGATTCATTGTTTGTGCATAACACCCAGTGCTCCATGCAGAACGTGCCCTCCTCAATACCCATCACCAGGCTAACCCATCCTCCCACCTCCCTCCCCTCTAGAACCCTCAGTTTGTTTTTCAGAGTCCATCGTCTCTCATGGTTCTTCTCCCCCTCCGATTTCCCCCCCTTCATTCTTCCCCTCCTGCTACATTCTTCTTCTTCTTTTTTTCTTTCTTAACATATATTGCATTATTTGTTTCAGAGGTACAGATCTGAGATTCAACAGTCTTGCACAATTCACAGCGCTTACCAGAACATGGCATATAATTCTTTTTATACATTGTTGGATTCAGTTTGCTAATACTTTGTTACTGAAAACCATTTGGGCCTGGAGATTCTTTTGCAGGAGCTTTTTAAGTACAAATTCTATTTACTTGATGGTTATAGGACTATTCAGATTGCCTACCTCATTTTGGCTAAGTTTTGGTAGTTTGTGGTTTTTGAGGAATTGGTCCATTTCTTCTAAGTTGTTGAATTCACTTCCAACCTACATACATCATTGAATTTGAGATGATTTTCTTGTAAGCAGGATACAGTTGGATCATTTGTTTAATCCACTCTTCCAATTTGTCTTTTGATTGGTGTTTAGACCATTTGCATTTCAGGTGATTATTGATATGTTTGTGTTTACATCTGCCATTTTATTATTTGTTTTCTCTTTAGTTTTTCTCTGTTTTGCATTCATCTGTTTTTCTTGTATATCTGTGAATTATTTAAACAGATTTTTTTAGGATTCCACCTTGATTTATTTATAGACATACCTCAGACATATTGAGATCCATTTCCAGACCACTGCAATAAAGTGAATTTCGCAATAGAGTAAAAAAAAAATTTCTTGTTTCCCAGTGTGTATAGAAGGTATGTTTACACTATACTGTAGTCTATTAGGTGTGAAATATCTAAAAAGAAACGATATACAGGGGAGTGGGAGGTACAGGCTTCAAGTTATGGAATGAATAAGTCATGGGGATGAAAGGTGTAACAATAGGACTATAGAAATAGATACTTTATTGCATGGTATGGTAATAGTGTTGCATGGGGACAGATGGTAGCTACACTTGTGGTGTGCATAGCATGACATGTAGTTGTCCAATCACTATATTGTACACCTGCAACTAATGTAACATTGTGTGTCGACTAGACTTCAATTTAATAAAAAAGGGAGATAAGCTTATAAAATTAAAATTTCTCTTCTTGCATATTTATGACTCTAAGCCAGATCATTTATCATAAAAGCTACAAGTGAATTTACTGAGAAAATAATTATATTTTAGACATTTAAAAAGTATTTTATGAAATACTGTATTTTACTTTCATATGAAACGTAAAAAGCTTTGAAAAATCTGTAAGAAATGGATGTTCATACCTCGATTTCTTTTTAATTAAGACCAATAAAAAGTAAAGAAATGCAAAAAAGAAAATAAAATAAGTAGAAAAACAATATACATACCTTGATTAAAAAATACTTTATTGTTAAAAAATGTGCTAACCGTCATCTAAGCTTTCAGCAAATCATCATCACTGATCATAGATCATATAACAAATATAATAATAATGAAAGGTTTGAAATAGTGTGAGAATCGCCAAAATGTGACACAGAGCCATGAAATGAGCAAATGCTATTGGAGGGATGGCCCCAAAAGATTTGCTCGATGCAGGGTTGCTGCACACCTCTGATTTGTAAAAAACACAGTATCTGCAAAGTGTAATAAAGCAAAACACAGTAAAACAAGGGAAGTTTGTACAGTGCTTGTGAGTGAATCTCTGCACGGTCTTCATAGTGGTTGACTGGGTACCAGAATGTACACACATGACTTATAAAAGTCAATTGGAATCAACATTTTATTACCTCCAAGGGAAGTGTGTGAACCTCACTTTCATCGAGGTCCCTTTTCCTTCTCCTCTTCCAAGTACCATTGTTTTAGAAATCAGCTAATGTTAAAATTTTTGTCTCAGTTATCGGTTTCTTCCTTCCCAATGTTTCAAGACGCCTGCCTTTATCCTTTCTTTTCTGTTTGAAGAATTTACATTAGCCGGGCTTTAAGGGTGATCTGTTAGAGACAAATCCTTTTTGGTTTTGCCTTCATTTTCTCTTTATTCTTGAATGATAGTGTTTCCAGATATAGAATTCATACTTGACAGTTATTTTCTTTCAACATTTGGCAAAACATTATGCTCCTTCCTTCTGGCCTCTGTGGTTGGACACACGAAACCTGATAGATTTCCTGGAGGTAATGAACCATTTCCTGGCTGCTTTCAGGATATTCTGTCTTTATCTGTGGCTTCAAAACTTTAATTACAATGTGCCTTTGTGTAGATTTCTTTGGGTTTAATCTGTTTGTCAGATCATTACAACCTCTGACTGATAATTGGTAATGGCATCGTTGATTGTCTTATCTTATTCAAATTGGAATTTTCTTGACTTTTTTGTATGACAGCTGATTTTTATTGTATCCTGGACATTTTATCTATTATGTTAGTAGGACTCTGGGTCCTACTTAAATATTTTATTTTAGCAGAAAGTTACCCTGTTAGGTTTATCACATGGATCTTGCCCTACATGTGCAGCTGTGGTTCCAATGGCAGTTTCTCTTTCTGAGCTCCTGTGGTATTATTTTGGCCTGTTTGGTTTATCTGGTGCTATTGAAGCTCTTCCTAGTCTCTGCTAAAATTGTTTGAAGATTTTTCCCAGCCAGGCAGGTGAGTATTTGTCTTAAGGAAGGGGTACTTAGGATATTCCTACAGGTGCCCCCCAGTTGCCGTGGAGTCTGGGCAGAGGAGAAAAATCTGGGGCCCCAGGGACAAGGAGGCTTCCTGAATGAGGTTGCCTGCTGTAACTGGGTATTTTCTGTCCCACCCAACTCAGTATGGTATCTCTCAGTTGAAAAAAGAGACTCAAGCTTGACAGGCAAGGGTGTGTCTCTCCTGGTCACTGACTTCTGGCGTGGTTACCAATCATTTCTCCCTGCTGGTGGTGAAGTAGGGCTCACCTGACAGCATCACAGGGCTCCCATTTTATCCACAGGAGGAATGAGTCTAGTTGGAATGCCTTCTGTGGCCAGGTTTGAAGAAGGGAAATGACATATCTGGGTGGTCTTTCTTTGGTGGGTGAGGGGACAAAAGCACCCTAGTGCAGTGTTGTTCTTTCAGAATTTGCCTTTGGTTGTTATTTGTGCCATTTCCAGGGTTTATAGTTTGCCATCTTGTCCCTGAAATTATTTTTGCATTTTTTTAAGATTTTATTTATTTATTTATTTATTTGAGAGAGAGAGAGAGAGAGAGAGAGAGAGCACAAACAGGAGTGGGGGGAGAAACAGAGGGAGAGGGAGAAATAATCCGAAGCAGACTCTGCACTGAGCATGGAGCCCAATACAGGGCAGGACTCAATCCCATGACCACAAGATCATGACCTGAGCTGAAAACAACAGTCAGATGCTTAACTGACTGAGCCACTCAGGCGCCCCATTTTTGTATGTTTAAAACATAGACTATTTTTAAACCGTTTTAGGTTTACAGAAAAATTGAACTGAAAATACAGAGTCCTCATTTACCCCTTCACCCCTCCCTCCAGGTTCTCCTATTAGTAACATCATACATTGGTATGAGCATTTGTACAATTGTGGAGCCAACATTGATACATTGTTATTAACTAAATTCCATGTTCACAAAGGATCCACACTTTGTTTTGTACATTTTGTAGATTTCTGACAAATACATAATGACACGTATTCACCTTTTCAGTGAATAACAGAATAACAGTGTCGGTGCCTTAACAACCCCCTATGCTTGGGGCACCTGGGTGGCTCTGTTGGTTGAGCGTCTGACTTTGGCTCAAGTCATGATCTCAGGGTCCTGAGATAGAGCCCCAGGTCAAGCCCCATGTCCAGCCCCTGGTCTGGGCCATGCACAATGTGGAGTCTGCTTCTACCTCTCCCTCTGCCCCTCTTCCTTCCTCCCATTCCTGCTCTCTCTCTCTCTCAAATAAATAAATAAAATCTTAAAAAAAAAAAATCTACCTATTCAGCTCTCCCTCATCCTTAACCCTTGGTAACCACTACTATTTTACTGCCACCATATTTTTGCCTTTTCTATAGTCATATATATGGAATCATATAGTATGTAATGTTTTCATATTGGCCTTTTTCTTTTAGTGAAATGCACTTAAATTTCTTCCAAGTTTTTTTATAGCTCCATGACTCATTTTTTTTTTAACACTGAATAATACTCCATTATAAGGATATACCACAGTCTGTTTACCTACTCACTTATTAGGGCATCTCGATTGCTTGTAGGTTTTGCAATTTTTAATAAAGCTGCTATAAACGTTTGTGTGCAGGTTTTTGAGGGGACATGAGTTTTAACTCATTTGGGTAAATACTAAGGAGCACGATTGCTGGATTGTATGATAAGGGTATATTTAATTTCATAAGAAACTGCCTAACTGTATTCTCAAGTGGTTGTTCCATTTTGCATTCCCTCTGACTGGCTTATATATAAGAGATGAGCCAGAAAAAAATGACAAAAATTTCTAGGAAATGGTGATTCTTAAAGTAGAAATACAATTCTTCTGAACTGGCAATATTTAGAACGAGACCTCTGCCAATGACTAGGAAAATAAGAGAACATGGAAGAATACAGGAGGAGACTGGTAATGATGGTATTGTTATTAGTGGAAGGGAAGAAAAATAATTTTCCCTATACCCTTCTGAGTCCTTAGCTGAGACCCCTATAATAAAGGACAGATTAATATGAGAAAAACCAACGGAAGTTTATTAACATGGATACCTCCTGCATATGTGGGTAAAAGAAGTTCAAAAGAGCCGCTCCCTGAATTTACTGTTTTTCAAGTGGTTTCAGCTCAAAATAATCAATATGCCGACATAGCATATTTTGGGGTGGCATGTCTTACCACACTTCAACAGCAACATCAACCATCTCCATGTGGGTAATAACCAGGATCTCAGCACACATCACATACTAGAAACGACTGATTATTGTCTACATCTCATTTAATTGTCAGCGCACACACTGTGTATAATAAACATATCTAATCTTTGCAAAATGAAATCCTCCTAACAAAGGTGGTATTATTATTCCATTTTAATGGTCAAGATATTAAGTTTCAGAGAACTCAGTTAATTTGCCCCAAATCTCTTAGTGATGAAGTCTTCACACAAGGATTGAACCCTGAGCCCTTAGTCAGGAAGTGAGTCAGTGGCAGGGAAGGACTCTAGCCTCAGAGGTGAGGATGGAGCACAAGCAGGAAATCAGAAGTCCTGCATAGGTTGTGTCGAATTACTGGGACATGGGGGAGGATGTTGTCGTTGTTGGTGTGTAGAAGCCTGAGGTGCAACAAGCACACCTGATCTATTCTGAGGCACCAACACTGGTGAGATACCCCCACTCACTGGCGGGTATGGACCTCCTTCAGTGGGTCAGAGCCAGAATGATCAGGACCTGCTCCAGAACATGGCAAGAGCAGGCAGCCATTGGCTTTGGGACTAATAAAAATTAGCATCAAAAATGATTTAGTTTACACTTTAGTCTCAGGTTTAAAGATAATATCATTGGGACGCCTGGGTGGCTCAGTTGGTTAAGCGACTGCCTTCGGCTCAGGTCATGATCCTGGAGTCCCAGGATCGAGTCCCACGTTGGGCTCCCTGCTCGGCGGGGAGTCTGCTTCTCTCTCTGACCCTCCCCCCCTCATGCTCTCTCTATCTCATTCTCTCTCTCAAATAAATAAATAAAATCTTAAAAAAAAAAATAAAGATAATATCATTATGTTAAATGTAACAATGAGTAATACCAATAGCTTATTATTTTAAAATAATAAGTTTTCAGGTTGTTGGTTTATGGAAAAATACAAGCTGAGGCAATGTTCTGAAGGGGAAAAAATGCTTGCCGGACTTCCAGCTCTACTACAAAGCTGTCATCATCAAGACAGTATGGTACTGGCACAAAAACAGACACATAGATCAATGGAACAGAATAGAGAGCCCAGAAATGGACCCTCAACTATATGGTCAACTAATCTTTGACAAAGCAGGAAAGAATGTCCAATGGAAAAAAGACAGTCTCTTCAACAAATGGTGTTGGGAAAATTGGACAGCCACATGCAGAAGAATGAAACTGGACCATTTCCTTACACCACACACAAAAATAGACTCCAAATGGTTGAAAGACCTAAATGTGAGACAGGAGTCCATCAAAATCCTAAAGGAGAACACAGGCAGCAACCTCTTCGACCTCAGCCGCAGCAACTTCTTCCTAGAAACATCACCAAAGGCAAGGGAAGCAAGGGCAAAAATGAACTATTGGGACTTCATCAAGATAAAAAGCTTTTGCAAAGCAAAGGAAACAGTCAACAAAACCAAAAGACAACTGACAGAATGGGAGAAGATATTTGCAAATGACATATCAGATAAAGGGCTAGTATCCAAAATCTATAAAGAACTCATCAAACTCAACACCAAAAGAACAAAGAATCCAATCAAGAAATGGGCAGAAGACATGAACAGACATTTTTCCAAAGAAGACATCCAAATGGCCAAAAGACACATGAAAAAGTGTTCAATATCGCTCGGCATCAGGGAAATCCAAATCAAAACCTCAATGAGATACCACCTCACACCAGTCAGAATGGCTAAAATTAACAAGTCAGGAAATGACAGATGTTGGCGAGGATGCGGAGAAAGGGGAACCCTCCTACACTGTTGGTGGGAATGCAAGCTGGTGCAGCCACTCTGGAAAACAGTATGGAGGTTCCTCAAAAAGTTGAAAATAGAGCTACCATATGATCCAGCAATTGCACTACTGGGTATTTACCCCAAAGATACAAAAGTAGGGACCCGAAAGGCTACGTGCACCCCGATGTTTATAGCAGCAATGTCCACAATAGCCAAACTGTGGAAAGAGCCAAGATGTCCATCAACAGATGAATGGATAAAGAAGATGTGGTATATATATACAATGGAATATTATGCAGCCATCAAAAGGAATAAGATCTTGCCATTTGCAACGACGTGGATGGAACTGGAGGGTATTATGCTGAGCGAAATAAGTCAAACAGAGAAAGACATGTATCATATGACCTCACTGATATGAGGAATTCTTAATCTCAGGAAACAAACTGAGGGTTGCTGGAGTGGGGGGTGGGGTGGGAGGGATGGGGTGACTGGGTGATGGACACTGGGGAGGGTATGTGTTCTGGTAAGCGCTGTGAATTGTGCAAGACTGTTGAATCTCAGATCTGTACCTCTGAAACAAATAATGCAATATATGTTAAGAAAGAAAAAAAGAAGAAGAAGAATGTAGCAGGAGGGGAAGAATGAAGGGGGGGAAATCGGAGGGGGAGAAGAACCATGAGAGACAATGGACTCTGAAAAACAAACTGAGGGTTCTAGAGGGGAGGGGGTTGGGAGGATGGGTTAGCCTGGTGATGGGTATTGAGGAGGGCACGTTCTGCATGGAGCACTGGGTGTTATGCACAAACAATGAATCATGGAACACTATATCTAAAACTAATGATGTAATGTATGGGGATTAACATAACAATAAAAAAATTAAAAAAAAAAAATGCTTGATTTCAGGACTTTCTTTCTTTTCATTTTGATTCATGAAGTCAAGTCTCATAGGTAGGTTATTGTTCATATCCACTAAAGAGAAAACATTGGAAGTGAGATAAGAAAAGAACTGAAGAGTGCATTTGGAGCTAGCTTGCCCAAGACTATGCATTTTGGGGGGGTCTTGAAAATCTATGGGACTCCACAGTTGTATACATTTCACAGTTATTTTTATTTTATAAAATAGAAAATGATTACAATTTTGTGTAATGTATTGTACAGGTTTAATAGGATTGCGCTCTTGCCAAGTATTGTAGTAACAAATAAATGCAATAGGAAATTGCTGACTCCGTAGGAATCTGCTAGTTCAACATAAATGCTTTCTGTAAATGAATCTAGCGTAATTTCCCTATACATCTTGACTACTGCTTTCAACTCGGCTCGCAGGAGAGCAGTTGCACAGTGCTGGCAAGAATTCACACTTTTGCCTTTTCTGTGCATTTACGGCACAGCAGTTCACACACGTTGGCTACAAATATGGCAAAGCTCACCAAAGGAAACTGAGACAAAACGCTGACTCTGGATTTGGGTGTCTTCCCAAAAGCCTATTGCCAAGAATCTACAGGTGCATCATACATGAAAACATTCACACAGCACCAGAAAGGGGCGACTGTTTCTGAGTCCATTTCCCATTCGGCTTGTGGCATGGTTGAGCAGTTTTCAATGCAGCACTCTTTTTCTGTATTAACAGTTCTCGTGTATTCAAAGAGGTGTTCCTAAAAGTCCTATAGCATGAAAAATCGAGAAGCGCCAGTATGTAACAGAAGTGGTAACAAATACCAATATATATTTAAATCATATGCAATCGTTGATAGTGGCTAGACTGAGGAAAAGCTTGGACAGTGAAAAACAAAAAAATAATATATACATTCAATTTTTATCGAAACATGCATAGTTTGGGCAGTTAGATGCACATCTTCTTGGCAGCTCTGCAGTAATATCTCTCTGGAATTGAAAATGACAAGAATGGTAGAGGAATTTAGAAGAAATCCTTTCAGGAGAAAAAGTGCCAGTACAGTTGAGCCTTGAAAACATGGGGGTTAGGAGCACTGACTCCCTCCCCCCAATATTCAAAAATCCATATATGACTTGCGACTGCCCAAAATCTCAACTGCTAAAAGCCTGCTGTTGGCTGGAAGTCTTACCAATAACAAAAGCAATTGATGGGCACATATTTTTTATGTTATATGTATTCTCTGTACTCTTACAATAAAGTAAGCTAGAGAAAAGAAAATGTTCAGAAAACCATAAGGAAGAGAAAATACATTTGCAGGACTACACTGTATTTATAAAAAAATTTGCCTATCAGTAGATTTGCGCAGTTTAAACCCATGTTGTTCCAACATCAACCGTACTTGGAAATCAAGCAGAGAACTAAAAATAAGAGCATAAAATCCATTTATTGAATCTCAATCATTACACACATTTACTGAGTGGTCATCATGTGTGTGATGTTGTGCTGGGTTGCTGACATACGGAGGTGAATATATCTGGTTCTTGATCTAAAGACCCTCATTGCATAAAAGAAATGGGCTTAGGAGAGGTAAGAAGTCATTAGCAAATAATTACAATGTAATTGATTAACTGTGATCACACAAGTACATGAAATAGATTGTGAGAAATGTGAGCCAGGCCACCTAATGCTGCTGGGAGGTAAAGAGGGGGCAAGGAGAATATTCCAAGGACAGGAAAGCATATGAAGGGAGACATGGAGTCAGAAGAGAGCATGCCCAAGGACTTTGTTATCCTTGTGAAGGAGAGAAAGACGGGAAGTAACTGTACCCCCACCTGATGCTGGTTTGGGCGAAAGGCTGCAGATAAGTGACATTCACAGAGATAGAAATCATCCAGATGAGTATGATCTGAGGGTGGAAGTTGATGAGTTTAGCTGTGGATGCAGTGCCTTCAAGGGTCACCAAAGTGGAGATTTCCAGAAGGCACAGGTCATGCTTGAAATTCCACGACGAGTACTTGGAGAGCAAAGTGGATCAGAAGGCTTTCTGGAGTATCCCCAGAAGATGAACTGCTTCTTTAAGTGTGTCTGCTTCCCACTTAAAGCCCTATTCTAATCCTCTCTCCCCATCCTCCTCCCAGCCCTCCCATTAGCACTTGCCAGGCCATTGAAAGAACAGCTTTTCAAAAATCTTTTTTTTTTAATTTAATTTTTTGCCCCCGTGGAACTCTTCCTTCAGAGAAATTACTCAGAAGTCCAAGGAGTGAGTAAGTGAAGTGGAGCCACTTAGGCTCCATCCAGAGGAATAGCCCAAGAAGGAACAAGAATCCTAAAATCCATTTCAGGGCAATTGGTAATGCCAAATCATCAGCCTAACCAACTCCTGGTAAATGAATAACTGATGACATTTCCTTTGAAATGTCTACTTTGACATTAGCTCTATTCATGTATTAAGACTGTGGACAAAGATTGATACTAAATATCTAAAGGGAGAAAAAAGTGTATTAAGAGAAGAAAAATACATGAAAATCCACAGTAGTGGGCATCCGTTACTGTGCTAACTGGCTTCGAGCATTCTGGTCCCATTATTGTGTATTTTAGGCCCTAGGAATAGACAATTATTTAACATATTTTAGCTGAGATGTTTTTCTCTAAATCCACCCAAGAAATCTTCTGACTTTGATTTAACCTCTACAGGAGCAAGATCACAAGGCTGTTATTGCTTATAAATCTTCTCTTTGTTTCAATCTTACATGTATATTGGTTGGCTAGAATATTTTATGTAAGGTCTACTTCCCTGATTTTATAGAATAACAGAGTAAATTGCTCAAAAATATCATTTTGTTGAATTTTATTTATAAGACTGTTATGATAAGATGTAACTGAGTCATATCTCGAGGTGGGTATTTGCTGTTCTGTTCATTTGTTCATTTATTCAACAAATATTTATTGAATCTTGATATGCCAATTGTGGGAGTTATTGATAAGAAGACACAGCCTTCGTGTTCAAGAAGTTCTCAACCTACACATTTACTGTATTGTGGTTACTCCTCTGTATTCAAGCAATCTAGGGGGTTTCCCTCTAATTATTTTTCATTTAAAATATTTTGTTGGTAGATATAACTCAAGCGCAGAAAACTGCATAAAACAAATGCACAGCTTACAAATTATTATAAAATAAATAGCTTTGTAATAATCACCAAAGTCTTAAGAAATTGATATTGCCTGTTACCCATGAAATTTTCATATATCAGCATTCAATCACAATCCTCTCTCCCACAAAAGAAACTTTCCTGACTTTTGTTATTCAATTTCTTTCTGTGATTTGTAATTTTATCACCTAGTGCATATCTCTAGGTATTATTGTTTTTTTTCCCTTAACTCTTTATTTTGAAATAATTATAGATCAATAGCATGTTGCAAAAAATAGTACAGATGTGGCCTTTGCCCAGTTACCTTCAATGATAACATCTTATGTGACTGAAGTACAATATCAAACTAGGAATTTAATGTTGGCTCAATCTACAAAAGTTCTCTGAATTTTACCAATCTTAACACGCACCCTTTTTTGTGTGCATATGCACATGTTTATATAGTTGTATACAAATTTATCACATGGGTAGATTTTTGTGGCCATTACCATTATCAAGATATAGAACTGTTCCAACCTTTCAAATATCCCACAAATTACGCTATTATACTCACACAGACTCCTTCTACTGCCTATCATTAAACCCTAGCAATCATTCATCTATTCTCCCTAATCTGTAATTTTAAGAATGTTGTATAAAGAGAATCACCTAGTGTATAATCTTCTGAGATTGGATTTCTTAATGCAGTTCCATTGTAAAACATTTTGGGTGCTGTCAGTTTGTGGATTATTTCTTTATTTATTTATTTGAGAGAGCGTGCACATAGAGTCTGCCTATGATTCTCTCTCTCCCTTTCCCTCTGCCCCACTCCCTCAGCTGAGCTTCATGCCCAGCTCCAAGCCCGAGGCAGGCTCGGATCTCAGGACCATGACCTGAAGCAAAATCAAGAGACTGATGTTTAACTGAGTCATCCTAGCTCCCCTAGTTTGTAGATATTTTGAATAGAGTTGCTACCTTTGCATACAGGTTTCTGTGTAAACATAATACATCTTCAGTTCTTTGGGATAAATACCAACAGTATAAATGAAGGGTAATATTATAATTTTACATTTTTATATATAGTATAACAATATTATATACATACATATATATGTATATATGTAATGCATACATTATAAATACTATATAGAGAGAGATCTTAAATTTTATTCTCTACCTTTTTATTTTTTCAATCTAGTTATTGAAGAAGATTGATCATTTTTTGTATAGAATTTTTCAGTCTGGATTTTGCTGGTTGCATTCTTATATATTAACAGGTTCTACTTCATTTTACATTTCCTGTAAATTAGTTATTACATCTAGAGAATCCACTGTATACAATTTGGTTTATTTGGAGAGAGGAGGCAAGATTACTTCATAGGCGGTGTTGTATTCTTCAACAAGAGGCATATAATGCCTCTCTGTCTTTTTTCATGATGTCGCTAGTATTGACATCAATACCTAGATCCTTTAATTCATTCATGGTTGAAAAAATAGTCATATTCCAATTATATCTGAGGAAGATGAAAGTACTGTTCCAATTCTTCACCCTTCCCTGCGTCCACATCATCTCACCTTTGCCTTGACATCTCCAAGCTAGAGCACATTTCCTGCCTCTTGACCTTGCCCTTAGACATGTGACTTGGCTTGGCCAATGGTATGGGGGTGGAATTGACCGTGTGACTGTTCCAAGCCTAGGTTTTAAGAGCTTTCTGTGTTTTCATTTTCTGTCTTGTGGTTTAGCCACTGCCACAAAAAGAGCTTCCCCCCAGTCTCAGGGTCAATGACACCTTCATCCTGGGCCCCAGAATGGATGCAGGTGGTAGCCATGGCCAACTGGACCTGCAGCTTGAGGTTGAACGCTCACTCAGCGAGCCCAACCTACATCGGCCAACACTTAGCAGACCCACAGATCCAAGAGAATAAATAATTGATATTTTAAGACTTGAAGATTTGAGAGGTGTTTTATTATGCTTCACTCTTACGGTAATAGCTAACCGAGAATATTTTCTTTGCTGGAGGACTTTTACAAAGAGAAAATTTACTCCTTTTCTATTTGATTTCCTAATGGCTATATTTTGTAAAGGAAATGCAGAATAAATTCTTGATTCTATCTCTTTATTTACACTTTTTCAAATGATTGGTTTCCTAGTATCCTCCAAAGTGACTCATTACTCCTTTTTTGTCTGTTTGTCTTGTGGGTGTGTGCTTGTGTATCCTCATGCATGTGTGTGTGGTTATGATCTCTTGTATTTAGCATATATGATGTGTTTCTGCCTACGTCTGTTATTATCCTTCTTAGTGCCTAGTTTGTCTGATATTTGGCCAGTAAGATACTTCTCCAGTAGGCTCTCGCATCTTTTTCATAATCTCTGAGGACTTTCTTGTTATCTGGAATGCTAACATGTCACAGGCTCCTCAACTTGAACATTTCCTGCCCCAGACTTGCAGAAGGTCATTCCTCCAAGAAGCCTATGGGAAATGGGCACTGGTCATGCAATGCTCACTGCTACTGGGTTGGCCGGTCATTGTTTCTAAGTCTTTCCAATGAAGGAAACACATGAAAATTCCTAATTTAAAGTTGAATTTGAAAACATGTGCAAATATACACATATCCATCCACTGAATATTCTGAATTATAAGTATCTTCCTAATTTTAAAGACAAAACACATTATTTTTTCATATTGATATTTCCACTTAGAATTCAGGACTAGAGCATGTTTCTCTAACCTCTTCTATCCCACAATTGTAGCTACTTGTTCCCTCATCATGGTGATTTTTTTTTTTTTAAGATTTTATTTATTTATTTGTCAGAGAAAGAGAGAGAGAGCACAAGCAGGGGGGAGCAGCAAGCAGAGGGAGAAGCAGGCTCCCCACTGAGCAGGGAGCCCGACTCGGGACTCGATCCCGGGACCCCGGGATCATGACCTGAGCTGAAGGCAGACACTTAACCAACTGAGCCACCCAGGTGCTCCATCATGGTGATTCTTAATATGCCAGACATGATAGAATTATATTAATGCACAAACTGTGCTCAAAATAAGGTGCCAGTACCACCTCCAATGATAAGATCACTAAAACGGTTGAAAAATGTGTTTTTTTTAATACAATGAATTCATTCTCTCCATATCTCTTACAGTTGTTTTGCATGCATTTACAGCTCTCAGTTACTACCGTCTGTACCTTACAAACCTCAGTTCTAGAGTTTCAATTCTCAAATGTTTACAATTAGTTTTTACATTGATGTGTTTACATTTATTGTGGTTGTCTGAAGCTTATTTTCTAATTGATACCCAAGGACAGCTCATGTGAGAAATACTGTCTGAGTTTCATGCAATGTCAGTGTATCTGTGGTTTTTCCATGTAAGTCGATTTGCCTGGATGTGAAATCTTTCACCCACTTTTTCTTTTCTTAGCTATCTTAATATTATTTTGTCTTCTGGCATAAACTGGTACCATAAGAAAATCTAACAACAATATGATTTTCTTTTTCTTATAGGTAACTGGTTCACCTAAAGGATTATCTTTTTCTTGAACGTCCAGAAGTTTTACAAATCCAGTAGTAACTTAGCATACATGTCGATTTTGATAATTCTGAATTTATTTTCCCAGGTGAGCATCATGCCTTTTCAATGTATAGTTTTGAGTCCTTTTCTTTTCAAAAAAAATTCTAGCATTGTAATTTTATTTATATTTTATATATTTCCTGGTTTTAATTGTCTTCTTTGAAGGACTTCCATTATATGTGTGTTGGGATCATGACTGCCTAATTTCTACGTGTGTCACTTTCTCTCCAGTCTCCAGTCTTTTAAATCCCTCTCTCTTTTTGATTTTAAATAGTTTTCTTCTTTTATGTTCTATGTCTTTTAAGGAACTATCTGTTGAGTTGGTTTACTCTGTGTGCTTTCTTGGTTAATGTTCCTTTCTGAAATGACATTTCTTTTATATCTAATTTTTCTCTGGAGTTCTGTTACCTCAATCTTGAGCTTTTTTTCTAATTCTTATTTGTGCTATTATTTCATATCTTGTATCACCTTCAGTTTCTAGGTTGTACTGTTTTTTTCCTTATTTGGAAATATGTGGTATTATTTTTATTTTGTTTTATGGGCATACCTTTCTGGAAGATGTCCATTTTCTATAGGACTATCATTCTCTATTTAATCTTTTTCCAGGATAACATTGTATAAATTGATCTTAATTCTTTTATGTGACTCGTTTTTACACGAAATTAACTTTTGCCTAACTTTTAGGGGGAAAGTTTAAGATAGCCTTCCTAACTTCTTGGAATCTTTTAAAATAGCTCAAGAACTCCCTTCTGTTGTTTTTGTGAAATGTTTAAAAATATGACAC
This sequence comes from Phoca vitulina, assembly GCF_004348235.1. NCBI lineage: Eukaryota > Metazoa > Chordata > Mammalia > Carnivora > Phocidae > Phoca > Phoca vitulina. Next base: position 10,082,783 of record NW_022589734.1, read on the forward strand.
CTTACTCTCTGAGATCTCCTTAGTCTGCTCTGCCTCCCCACCCACTAACCACCTGTACACTTGTATTTGACTCTCCTTATTCCTTTATTCCTATTGTTTTTGACCTGTCCATATTTCCATTTTATTTTCGGCAATTTCTCCTCAGTGCGAGGTATGTTTCCGGGAAGGGGATTTTGGCTCATCGGCTGTGAGGGTTCCCAGAATCCAGTCAGCCCTATATGCTCAGACCAATTCAGATCAACTATGTTCACCCCCATTAGAGTGTGTACCCCTCCTTACATCAGCATTATTCTCAGATGGGTTCACTGAAAGTTTTTTTTAATCTTTGGTTACTTCTGAATTCTTAGGTACTAAAGACATCCTAGTGTTTTCTTCAGCTTCTCTCGCACGGACACTGAAAACTCATGGATTTTACAGCTGTCTGCCATTTCATCAGTGCCCAGTAGTATTTTGGTGTTTATGGGAAACAGAAATCACAAAAGAAAAAGTGACTGGGATTGCAATTAATGGACCTCAGAAATGTCAGGAAAGCATTAACCGTGTCTCACTCTAAGAACACAATGGGCTGGATACTCCCCCTAATCCATAAAGCCATTTCTTAATTATACATCATGATTTTATTTTACAGTCAAACTCTTATTTTCAGATGACATCGGAGCCAAATTTAGAATAGACTCCTCAGCAATTCCTCAGCAAAGATTATTACACTTTGTACAGTTAGCAGTTCCATCAAATAACACTTTATCTCTTTTTCATGCTTACTTTTTCAGGGTTGTTTCCATAATAATTCTCAAAGGTCATGACATTCACTGCTCTTTATGTCAATATGCATTCTGACTAAATCTACTGAATCATTCATGATTACATTCTCAATGCCAATAATTGCTTTTTGTCTTAGGAACATATCTTTAAGTCGTTTTTTCCCCTTTTTGTGCACAAATGGCACTGTTTCTTAACTTAATAGCTTGGTAATATTGTGGGAGGGGGAGGACGTTGCCATGTAATTCGTTTCTACATTTATACCAGCTTTATCCCACTAAAAAATGCATATTTTTAGTCTTAGTTAAAAGAGTTTAGGAATACTGGAAATCCATGATAACACCCATCTACAGTACTCTTGTTTATGAGCACCTGGCAAGGCTTATTAAATTGGATTTTAATTGGAATCTCTTTCAACTATATATGTATACAAGTCTTTGCATTATGATGTTGAAACCATAAGATAAACAGACCTATTGCAGGCATCTCGGGAGGGTGGAGAACAAAATAAAGAAGTGACAACTCTGTGATCATCATACCTCACTCCTCCCTATAGTGCTGTTTAATCCTCGCCTTCTTCTGAGTCTAGATATAACCTCAGAATCTTTCTTAACCCCACACGCTAGGCAGCCACCATGAATTAGAGTGAGCCCAGGAATTCCGATCTGTCATTCCTGGGATAGAAAAAAGCATCCATTTGGAAGCTTATTCTTACGCTGGCTGTAGCTGGTGGGTGAGCGGAGCCCCGTGGAAGGAAGCCTTTTTCAGCGGCAGGCTTCTGTTCCCTGGCACCTGCAGGCTTGTTAAGCAGCCCAGCCTGGTATCTTCACCCATTACTCTGAGAGAGCACTTGAATGACAGGCACCGAGCCAGTGTTTACCCTGTGGGGCTCATGACACACACAATGTCTGTCAACACTCCCTATCACTTGCCTGCTTATGCACACTTTTTTTTTTTTTTTTGCCTGATGTATTCACCACCAGACTGCAGACACCTAGTTAATCCATTTAGAACCTATCAGCTCTGTTCATCGGCTCATAAACCTATTACCTTGGAGGCGCAGTGCTAAGGGACACAGGTCCCAGACCAGTGCACAAAACCCAATTGAGTTATGTAGCAGGCAGTGAGGGGCTCCTAATCACGACTCTGACTGCATGGGGAATTGCCCGTGTGATGTGGTAGCAGCCACTTTATTAAATATCGATTTAAATCACGGCCTTTAATCAAATCTGATAGAAGACCTTTTTCACCTTCGCCCCTCTTCGGCTCCTCCTCTCCCCTCCTTTTCCAGTCGGCCTGTCTGGTGACATCGGAGCCGAGGAATGAATAGTTAGCAAGGAGTTCACCAGCAGAAAACCCTTTTCAACAGTAATGAGGCATTTGTGATAATCGAGTGATGAAATGTAAATGGGCAGTAATGAGCACAATTACGTCCACTGGGGAACCATCAACGTGGTTTCTTTCCTCACAGATAGATGAGCTCTTTCTCTGTCATTGCCCATTGCTGACTTCACTGGGAGGGGGCTGCCTGGCGCAGGGCGGGGGAGATCCGGGGTGGGTGCGGGAGCTGAGAAAGAGCAGATCTCATGCGGTGAGCTCGAGCCACGTGGGCCTTTCACACCTGGCCGTGACCTCCATCCACGGAGTCCCATTTCCCCTCCCCCTGCCCTCCTAGCTGGCTCCACACCCCCTCCCTGGCCGCAGTCCCTGGAGGACACCGGGGCTCCCCTGGCTGCCACGCTGGAAAGCCGCCCAGTCTTGCTAAGGAACTTGCAGAACCTCGGCCTGCTTGTTCCACTGGAACACAGTGCGGTGGGACTGGGGCCCACTGGGGGGGAGCGGAGACCGAAGCCAAGGAATGGGACGCTTGCCAGGGCACACCAGCGCGCGGCTGCTTGTGTCATCTCTGCAGTCAGGAAACTAGCAGAGAAAGATGCTGCCATTTCCAGCAAGCACGACGGCTCAGCACATCTGTTACCGCTCTACCCAGAGTTAACACAATCTGGCACGGCATGGCGGGATGTTTTTACAGCAAAACCAGGATGGTCTACCAGTTGCAGACCAAATCTCAGCGGTCTCGGGATGGAAAATGTTTTGAGATTTCGAACTTTAAAATGAGTTGGAGGAGGGGCTCCTTGGTGGCTCAGTCGTTAAGCGTCTGCCTTCCATCCCAGAGTCCTGGAATCGAGCCCCGCATCGGGCTCCCTGCTCCGCCTGCTTCTCCATCTCGCACTCACCTCCCTCTGCTTGTGTTCCCTCTCTCACTGTCTCTCTCTCTGTCAAATAAATTAATAAAAATCTTAAAAAAAAAAAAAAGAAGTGGTCGGATTCTCAACCTATTAAAAAAATAAAATTAGTTGGAGGAAAAAAGAGTCTGCCCTTGACACAGAAAATACGGTCGTAAGATGTTTTAAGAACACATATTAAATGAACTGCCGGTTCATTAATTGTGGCTATATAATGTGCACATAGAATAATATTATGGATATGCATATATTTCCATAAAAATAACTTTTCTAAGTGAATGAGTTAATTGTAGAAGTGCAGATGTAAAGGATTGGAGTTAGAATAGGAAAACTGATTTTAATGAATTTTCATCAATTAAAAGCCTGCTAATTTTTTTTTAATAAGTTTTCAATTCCCCCAAATATTAATATTTTTTAAGATTATATTCCCATTTTGGGGGTAGAACAATTGCCATTTCTCTTCTGTTTCGTTCTTTGAACTCTGTATCATTAAATATCTGCTTCACCAGAGTTGGTAAATTACAATAAAATATTAGGCCAAATTCTGTCAATGGACCAAGCTGTTCAATGCACATGACTACAGATCAATATGAGAAATGTGTCTATGGCTTAATAATATTGTTTGCCCGCAGACAATTTGACAAGTTTAGCCACTTTTTGCCCCCATTTTCCAAATACCTATTTTAAGGACAGTTTTTCTTAGAATATTTATTTTAAACAGAGTTCAATTTGCGGGAACCTAAGGTTCATGGGTGGTTTCATCTTCATATTCGAAAATGTATTTGGAAGGTTTGGCAAAATGATTCACTCAGAGAAATTGACGGTCATTTCATTAGCCTTCTGGCAACCAGACTTCTGCCACATTGCCTTTTAAAAATTTGAATGCACTTAGAAAGCCAAAGCGACTGGAGAAATGCCAATCTGCCCGAATTGAAAATAAATCAATGTCACTTACTAACATACTACTAATTAGTATAGGAAGGTGATGCCTCAAATCATGACCCTCGGTCACTCAAGAACCCCAATCTTAGTATTAAGGTGTATAACTGAAATCTACAGAGGCAGTCCTATGTCAGGAATAAATATTTAAAGAAAACATTTAGTCCACATGACTGGCCTTGCCTAGTCCAACAACCTTAGTTCTTTCAACTTCACAACTTGTCTGTCCTAAGTAACTGAATGGAGTAGTTCCCTTCAGACACCATGTAATATCACCCCTTTCTGCCTTTGTTTATGTAGGGCTTATGGTCCAAAGGACCAGTGTCCTTCTTTACCTTCTTTTCATCACCCCTCAACTTACATATCCCTTCCTCCTTGGAAGGCCTTCCCAAGTTCCCAAGACTGAATATTTTGTTCATTTCCCCACCATCCATTGCTGTGTCTGTTTCTTAGCTCTGCTTTGCATATTTTAGTCAGAGGAAAGTCCTTGGAGTTAAAAAGTTCAAAGATGCATTTGTACGTTTCTATCTATTGCATGAATTCTGTTGCCTGGATCATAATTGTTTCTCAATAAATGTTTATTAACTAAAACAGAAAGGTTTTAACCCACTTTTTTGACTTAGCAAGTATTCTAGGCCTAATTGTATCTTAGTCTTATCCTTTTAATTGTTTAATTGTATCCTTTAATTGTTAATCTTCTACCTCTTTCTCCCGAAAAAGCAAAGTCAGAAAATATGTGGTAAAGGTTTGTAGGTCCAATGAGGTGAAGCCCTAAAAAGGTTATCTCATCCTCCCTGGTACAATAACATCTAATCTGCCCAGTATGACTGTTTTCCTGATCATCTGACATGAGCGTAGGTCCAACTCTGACAGTTAAAGAATGCTTTATGTGTGGCTTATTTTTTTTCTTTCAGAATCAGTTTGCATTTATAAAGGACGTAAAACACGCATGAAATGACAACACAAGGAGAAAAGCTGACCTACTTAGACGAACAGTCTGTTTTAAACAATATAGAACCACGTATTTGGATTGAAAATTGCATGATAATAAATCTTTTTAGATATATTAGTTGAAATAGATCCTCCATTTAGGAAAAAAAAAATGACTACCTGATAACACTTTTTAGCCTGGTTAAAAATTCCATAACAGATGTTGCTCTAATTTGGATTGCCTTTGTCTACAACTCATTCCTATCGAAAGGGCTGGAAGGTAACAGCGTTAAGCTATTTCTTTGTTCATTTTTCATGACTTTTCCTTCATGTTGACTGTTTAGTATTGTGTTTCAGTAATGCTCAGCATGCTTACTACAGGAAAAGAATTACAACTTAAACCGGTCAGTTCCGTTAATTTGAGGATGGGAGGAAGAGACGTAGAATAAGAAGAGGTTGGTCAAATTAGTTGGAAGTTTGGGAAGTATGATTTTCAGTCGCCGCATTATTTTGAGTTTGTTGTACTACATATAATCTTGAAATATTCCTAATTTTCAATGCACATATACTGTTTTATCATTTTTTTCATTCATTGTTTTGTAAAAAGCTGTTAACAGTGAGCCTAAAGGCCATACTTAAGCTATCACTCTAAAAAAATATAAAGAAGCTCATTTGAGTCTTTTAGAAATAACATAGGTCTCTTGTATATGGCACATATCAACAATTTATTTCACTTTTAACCTATCACATAACCCATCCTGCAGTTATTCATGGATGCAGTTAGAAGAGGCTATTTTCCCGCTGACAAAAATGGGCCATTTTTCCCTGTTTAGCAAAATCTGGAACACAGATCATTATAGTGCTTTTGGCAGCTAATTTGAACATCAGTGACTCAACTTTGAGAAGCATCTTTTTTTCTGCCCTAAAGAATCTCTGAGTTTTCAGACTCCAGTAATTGAAAAATCCCCAAACACTCACTCACAGAGGAGATACACATTACTGCAGGAAGAGTCTACAAATTGTAAAGTATTCAATTTACATCCCCAGCACCTCAGGGCAGTTCTGAAGAATTTATATCTTTGGGAACCTTTGAACTAACAAAAGATAACATTTCACAGTAAAGTCTACTTGCATAAAAGTTTTTAACTCTCTTCTTTCCCTTTGTGAAGGAACTGCATCTTCACTTGTGATTCACACTAGGAAAGAATGTGTATTCACTGAGATGCAGCCCATTAAAAAGGCTGGACAGAAAAAAAAAAGCAGGGGGGGAAGAAAGAAAAAGAAAGAAAAAAGAAAAATCAAGGACTTTTTTTTTCTGCCAAAAAATGATGTCTGGATTTCTGTTAATTATTCCTGAGCCACTGTGGCATAGTTACTATGACTCTGTTTTAAGATAACACAACAAAAAGGAAGTTTTAGTCTCCTGATTATCCTTCAAATTTGAGAAAAAAAAGATAAAGTTTTTGTTTTTTTTTTTTCTATTTGGAATTCACACCTGGGTACATGGCTTTTTGATGAATAAGTGTATCAAATTTTTTTGATATTTTGTAATTAGGAAAAGTGCTTTTTATTGGAACATTAACATTTGGAGCTTCCATGAAACCAACTTCTAGTCAAGGGTTCAGATCAACGAATAAAAAACTCTTCTCCTTGTTAATTATCATGTGTATTTCCACAGCCAATGAACCTTAAAAGATTCATTAAATTAAAAAAATATGGCTCTATAGTATTTGGTTCTCCTTATTTTCCAGATCTTGTAAATGAAGCAGTAAGAAATTTGCAATGAATTAAATTGGACCTATATTTTCTAGGTAGGAAATGATCTTTCTCTGCCCCTTCTTCTGGTTTTTTGATCAAAGATGATTTCTTATAGAGTAATTACTAATCTTCTGGCATCTGTGACTCGGGCCAATTTTAGCGTTTGGATTAAAAATAGAAAAAGCTAAGAAAAACTCCTTTATAAAAACCTTTCTCAATTCCTTAATTAGCATATTCATTACCAATACTATGGTAGCAATAATGAAACATTTTAAATGCAATAATATGATAAGCCTCTTTTTTAAGTTAAAATTTATCAATGTTTCTGTTAACTAATAACCTAGGAATCCACAATCTCATAAAACTGGCTTATTCAGCCCAGAAAATTAGGCAATCCATCATGACCGATTTGCCCACATTTCCCCCTGCAAATAAGTGAGATGGAAACTTTAAAACCAATAAGATAATGCACTTTACAAATTCAACTGAGAGAGATGGATAAACTAAGATGCCACTGGCGTCAGTTACGCAAAAATCTGTCGTGTTTCCAATTATTTGAGCAGATTTTTGTATCCCAATTTGCTGCCAGCCTGGCTGCATCTCTCCCCCTCCTCCTGTTTTTTCAAACCAAATCATCAGGTCTTAAATCAGAACAAGCTCATCATATCATACTATGAAAGGCCAACAGGGGATAAAGGACACCAGATGTTATATGAGTTTTCTTTTAGGCTTTCATTTCAGCCTTCCTGCATTCCCCATGCTGCTTTTTACTTGTCAGAAACGAAAATGTGCTTTGATAGATAACAACCCTATTTTCTTCACTGGCTGAGCTTAGAGAATACCATTAAGTATTGATATCTAGGGTGCTTAACTAGGGAATGCATTCACAGCAGTCCCAAAATTGGGGTTCTGCTGCATTATTTTACATGCCAAGATTTTTGAAAGACTCCAAATTAATTTTGTTTTCCTTAGGAAAAAAAAAGTCGTAGAGTTTTAGTTGTGAAAGATGAAAGGAGGGGGGACCCAAAGCTTGTCCTTCGCTGTATCTCTACCTCCTCCTGCAGATTTCGGTTCACGTCCAGGGGTCTCCAACCCCTGGGAAGCTGTGCACAGGTGAATTTTTGAAATGGAACTATGACCCCAGCCTGTCAATGCAAATTATGGAACTGCTCTGTACTTGGAGAGCTTAGCATTTGTAAAACTTTGGTTTTATCAACGAAGAAGGGTAAAAACAAAAGGATCTTCCATAATCTATGGTCCCAGAGAAAATCTCATCATGCTTGATGATAACAACTCTGACACATGACCAACTGGAGCATCTTGATTCGCTCAGGGGGTTCAAGGTCAGCCTATACCAGCTATAATAATATAGCCACATTGTGCGATTTGATTCAGGAGACAAGATCACTCTCCCCTGGCTTCCAATAAAACTATATTTCAAAAAAAAAAAAAAAAGACGTTCATAATCATTGCAGGATATGTGTCGTAAAGGGATGTGGCTAGGGTATACGCTCTGCCTGAGAGGTAAACAGATCAAAGTTAAATGGAATGAGAAGAGGTGTTTACCTACAGTAGCCTTAGGTGATGTAGGTGGAGAAAAACCCTTCAATCGTGTTTTATAAGAAAATACAGCTGTTAAGTCCATAGCAGTGTCCATAACTAGAGGTGATTCCCTCCTTACCCCAGGGGACATCTAGCGATGTCTGGAGACACTGCTGATTGTCACGACTTGGGGAGGGGGTTTCCTGGTATCTGGCTGGTGGAGGCCAGGGATGCTGTTAAACATCCTACAGAGCAAGGGCAGCTCCCATAACCATTATCCAGCCCCCACTGTCAAGAGCATCAAGGATGGAAATTGAAAATGGTAAAAGGAGCACTGACATCAAATGCTGATAAAATAGGGGTAGAGAGATGGTGCCAGACTTGGCCAGAGCCGTCAGTCCAGTAAAAACTGGGAATCCAGTAAAGGCTCTCGTGTGCAATAGGATCGAACCTCAAGGAATTTCCAGGGCTTGTCCACCCAGCTTGTAACCCTTCTGTGACCAGTGGCTGGAAATTACTAAAAATTCTCTGATAATAATAAGCTGTTTGATAAAAAGGCACCCAGCTGCTCAGATTAAACCCTGCAATCGCCCATGAATCAGGTACTACTCCATGGCACATGGTGGCTACTAGATGAATGTCCATTTAATGAACAAAAGAATAATTGTTTTTTAATTGAGTGAATGAACAAATGAGCTAACTATTTCTGGATGTCCACACTTGGAGGGGTTTGCTGACTCTTCTCGGTCAGTAAGCGCAGCAGGAGTAGTTTAATGACAGATACCTCAGGGATTTGAAGTGGCATGTGCACACCTTGGAACTTCTGATAGAAACAGAAGAAGCCAGCTCACGTGTATAATCTTGACTATGCAATAGAGTATTGAGGGTTATAGATAACAGACTTTAGAGATAGAGATAGCAATATACATATATGTGTATAAATTTAAATATATACATATTGATACACACACACACACACACACACACATATACATACATACAAGACTCAATTCTTGATTTTACTTCATCCAGGTTCTTCAGAGCCCTCTGCTGGACTAGGCCTGTCCTTGGTTTCCCTCTCTGTCCTTGTAAAATCTAGGTGGGTAACAATCTTGCTAAGTCGGTTTAGGGACAATCCTGCACTCTTGGTATCAGACCACCCTTAATATTTTATCACCCTGACTACCTTCTGCAAGAATTCTGTTGAGTAAATCTAACAAGAATCTTCCCCAGCCCTGATACCTCCTCTTGGTAATTTGTCATCCATCAGCCCCTACCCTGCTTCTTCATTATATACCCCCACCTGTCCTTGGAGTTGCAGTTGAGTCCAATCTCTCTGTCCCCATGCACTACCCCACTGCAGCAATTTTTTCGTTCAACATGATGCCTTCCCCCCCCCCCCCGCCATTGGATACTATCTGTTTTACCATTCTCTAATGAGTATCATGGAATTTTTTTTCCTTTAATAGAACAATAGTTTTTCTTTAACATGCACATACATATGTATGCTGACACACGCACTTACAATATGCCTACAGAAAAGCATCTTTCTCTGAAGTTGCATAAAATAAGATGCTGAATCTCAAAATCCTGCCTTCCCCGTTTGCATCTGGTCTAGGAATTTCATCTGTATTTACAAAGCCACATTCTTAAGAGTGATTTATAAGTGGGGTAGCACATGAGAATTCAACATAATTATCAGTTGCCATCAGAATAGATGTGAAGGATTATAAGAAGTTCCTTCTGTTGTGAAGCCCATGCAGATCCCATACCACAAGGGTATCAATCTTCAAATCAGTTATAGACATGGAAAGAGGAGATTTATTGATTGTACAATCTGAGCTGCTCTAAATATGCAAATGTCACCATTAGAAATGAAGACCATGACTCAGAAGCAACCTGAGACCATCACTCAAACAACTTGTGAGGATTTTTCTAAAGGGAGTCTGAGACTGCAGCTGATTAATACATGGCTGCGTAGGCCATGGCTCAAGTTATGAACGACTGACACGTAACTTATAAGTTAAATCATAAATATACAATGCCCGGGAACTTATGGTTTAAGAAACAGATTTCGTCAGTGTCTAAGCAGGAGGTGCTAGATAAGAATTTCTGTGATATCAAAACTCATCATCCTAAAATAGAATTCAGGGAAAAATTAAATGGATTTTTAAAAATCAGTTAACATAATGTATTACTTATTAAATTCTTTCATAGAGCAAATAGAAGACTAATTTCTCTGGAGCCATTCATGCCCCCAAAAGTTATAATTAAAGACACAAATTGAATGATTTTAATAATGATGAACGTTCACCTTTTGAGTGCTTAGGTATGGTAATATGATAGTCACAGAAGGACTCCATCTTCCATTTTCATTTAGCTTTCTCTCCCGGGATTTACGAGGGCACTTTCTCTCATGTATTTATTTATGGACATTAAAATAGCAGGATCTCAGTGGCTGTTTTTTTTTTTAAAAAAAAACTAGAATTAGTACCAAATACTAAAAAAAAAAAAAAAAAAAAAGGAAAACAAAACAAAAAAAAACCAAAAAAAAAAAAAAAGAAGACATAGTGGAGTTTTGAAGCCACTGAAGGATTTCCGAATTTCCCTGTGTGCACATCTATGCCTGTTTCCCTCTTCCTGTCTTTGCAGTTGTGCAGGGTCCTGCCAAGAACAAGGATTTGCACATATGTTGGCACACTGCCTCTGTTGTTTTCCTTTTTGCAGAATACAATTAGTGATCATCGACGTCTTTAGAGAAAACACTCAAAATGGAAAAGTGAAATAAAAAATACTCTTAAAAGACGGGGGCAAAATGCAGTCTTAAAACTTGCTGGAAAATAAGCAACCTCTGCAAACTGGTTGGTCAGAATACTGGTATTTTTGTATCATTTAGGAAAATCCTATTATGGCCTTAGCCACAGACACATCCCTGGTGTGCAAGATAGAGGCAGTTCATAAAACACGCCGCATTTTCAGCCAGAAAATAGGGCAACCTATTGCTTTCTGTAGAGGGCTGTTACACCCCAGTTCCCATCAATAGAACATAATCTCATTGCAGCAGGCAATACTTGATATCAATGAAACACAAGTATTTTTAGGTATGTGCAGGCTGTTCCTACCAAAAGGACAAAAAGATGTGTTTTTGCAATGACTGGTATCTTCGGAACATATTTACAAAACACGGTTGTAAAACAAAGAAGTACAGTAGTTAAATGCAGGTACTCAGAGAATTCTATCTCCTTTTTTTTTAAAATCTTTTCTGTTCAATCTTTCTTTCTCCCTCTCTTGCATGAACTGTCAAATCTCCAAATGCCATTACAAAATGACTTGAGTCACGGAGTCAGCTATATAATTAATCCTCCCATCAGTGGATGCCAAATTAGATGTCTATTTCCAGGATGCCTTCTCACTGTTAGGGTAGGGGGATCTATGTGCATTTGACACTTGATCAGGATGATTCCCCAAAAGGGTGGGATAGATGCCAAGTTCTAAAAGCCTATGCGGGTCTAATACTAGGTAGGCTGCACACCCAATTTGGCCAGTCTCCACCCATGCAAAATAAAATAAATTTTGCTGTGCTGTTATCGCAGTGATTAAAATATAATAAGCTAATGAGATTACAATAGCTGATTGTGAACAAGACCAATTGTGTTAATTGGAAGCTCCTGAATGGCAATTTTAGCTGCTGCTGAGTTTTGAAATATAATCAGTTTTACTAATTTTATCTGATTTCTTAATGAAGCTTGCCCTGAGCAATTCTTCTATGTGTTCTTTAGCAAACAGTGTGTGTCATAACCGCTGACATTAATCTCGATTACTTTAGTTAAAATAAATAGTTATACTTGGGTGGCTTTCAGAAAATACATCATAGTAGATGTAATGCTGGAAAGCAAAGAGCTCTATCGTTTTCTTCTTTGTTTGTTTGGCTACATTTTATTTGATGCATTCCAACCATGAAGATTCTCTTTGGTGTTTCCAGATCCTTCCCAGAGTCACACTGCACAAATCAGGAAAAGCTACTATTTGTTGCTTTGTAATTCTTCTCCATCAGTTGCAGAATGAAGATAAGATTCACAATGAGGAGAAAGTCACTGGTATCAAATGTATCCTTTGCACAAGACAAGGAGGGAAAAAAAAAAGTTGTTGAAAAGTTTCAGGAAAGTTTCCATCTCCAGGCCTTTGCCTTGGCAGCACACAGATCACAACCATAAATTCCGACCACTGCCATTAATGGCTGAGACTGCAGCAGAGGGAGCACTCAAGTTATTTGTTTTCACAGTGGATTAATATACACTGCATGGATCCTCTGAGCTTTTTAAGTGTTTTTGGAAGACTTGGAAGACGGCCATGCCATACAGCCAATTATCAAAGACTAGAAATGGGAAGGGAAATAAAGTTTGGGGAAACCAAAAACACCATTTATGTGAGCTAAAGAAACATCTTTCATCTTGATTTTTTAAAAATTTACAGTCTTTCAACGTGCAATTAGGGATGTATATTTAGATTATGCAATACCTGTGAGCAAAGGTCAAATGGGTTTTTAGAGACCAAGTGAGGGGATGGGATAAATCTTTCTGGAACCCCAGGAAACACCTAAAATGAGATAAAGTTTATTAAAACATCACAGGAAAAAAAATTAATTAAGTGGTTATACAAGCAAAGATGTTATGTTGCTCCCCCCATCCACACTAACATTTATAAAACTTAGGTCATGGTCTTGGAGCCCTGGGATTGAGGCCCACGTTGGGCTCCTTGCTCAGTGGGGAGTCTGCTTCTCCCTCTCCCTTTGCCCTTTCCCCTACTCATGCTCTATCTCTCTCTCTCTCTCAAATAAATAAATAAAATCTTTAAAATAATTTTTAAAAAACCCAAAAACTTTTTCATTGATTTACAATGTTGTATGCAAGTAGATACATAAATTGCACAAATCTTAATTATATAGCTGGATTTTTTTTTTTTAGATACGTTATATATCCATGTAATTACCACCCAAATTAAGAGATCAAGAGCTAGAACATATCTAACACCCCAGATTCACTTTATCATTATTTTATCTATATTGGTGTTTAATTTTAACTATGTATCTCTGTTTATAAAATAAATTAACGTGATTTCATTCCTTGTGCCATCCTCAGCTAGGTTTGATATGGAGGTTATATTGGCTCATACATTAGAGCTTTCCAAGTATTTCTTTTCCGGCTCTCTGGAACTGTGTGCATAAGTTACAGATGATCTCCTTCTTGAAATTTTGGTAAGACTCTCCAGGAAAACCTATGTGCCCATCTCTTCTGTTGTTCTGTATTTCTGTGATTATTTTTAACTCTTTATCTTTTACTAGAAAATGTTAATTTCATCCAATTTTCAAGTTTAGTGGTCTGTATTTATTATTCAAAGAATTCTCATATTTGCCTACTTTTATAATGCTCTCCGGGTTTTTCATTTGTTTTTGAAAAATCCAGTTGAGTATGTGTCTAAAATATTTTAGAGTCTGCATGTTTGCTGTTAGTAAATGTGGTGGGATTCTGTTCGCATGTATAATGGGATATGTATATGGAAAATAAACCTTTGATCAAATGGTATGTTTGGGGGTGCCTGGTTGGCTCAGTCATTGAGCATCTGCCTTCGGCTCAGGTCAGGATCCCAGGGTCCTGGGATCAAGCCCCGGATCTGGCTCCCCGCTCCGCGGGAAGCCTGCTTCTCCCTCTCCCACTCCCCCTGCTTGTGTTCCCTCTCTCGCTGTGCCTCTCTCTGTCAAATAAATAAATAAAATCTTTAAAAAAAATGGTATGTTTGCCCATGGATAAAAGTAAGAAATATATTTGATGTTAGAGTTGAAGAAAAATGAAAAGCTCTCAGCTCAAACTCAGGAGCAAATAACAGTGGCTTAAGAAACAACAAAAAACAAACAACTTTGTTACTCATTGGAAAGCATTTGACCTACATTTTCCAGACAGTTCAAGTAACTATATTGTTCTCATGGCTTTCTCTTTTGATATAATTTTAAATTTATAGAAAACCTTCAAGAATCAGTAGGAACTCCCAGATACCGTCTGTCATTCACAATTATTATTCACTGTTTGTTTACATTTGGCCTTGTTTCCTTAACCTTCTCTTCCACTCCTCTAATATCTCTGGATAAAAAGATGATAGATAGATAGGTAGATCGATAGATATTTTTCTTTAGCAATTGAAAGGAAGTTGAAAACAGTTGGTCCCATTACCTGGAAATACTTCAGTGTGCATTTCGGGAGAAAAAAAGCTATTCTCTGATATAACCATAATGCAGCAGTCAGTAACAGGAATTTTCACGACGATAAATTACTTTTTTCTAACTTATAGTCAGTATTTAAATTTTGTCAGTACTTCCAATAATGTCCTTTATAGATACTTTTTTTTTTCCCCTTTCAGGATCAAAGCCTGATTATGCATTGCATTTAGTTTAGAAATGTCTTCTTAATCACCTTTAATCTGGAACCTTGTTTCTGCCTTTGTGTTTCTTATTCATTTTGTAGAATGTCCCTCACTTTGGGCTTGCCTGATCTTTCCTTATAATTCAACTCAGAGTATTCATTTTGGGTATCACGAAAGTGATGCTGTTTCCTTCTGTTTCCTTCTCAGTTATTTAATTAGAAGGTGCATGTTGTCAGTTTGTCCAAATATTAGTGATGTAATGTTTAAAGTCTGAACTAATGTAGTGTCCAACCAGATTTCTATATTAATGAATTAATATTCTCTCCATGATTAATAAGAAAGCTTCAGAACATGCTGAGTCTATGTGAACATCTTGTTCCTTATCAAATTTTCACCTCCAGTTTTATTATTTATTGATGATTTTCTAACCACATATTGTTATATATTTGTCAGCCTTTTTCTGTGGGAAGAGATTTTTCATCTCTCCATTTATTTATTTATTCATTTAATTTTATTCACATGGGCTAATGGGGTTTATTTTATTTAATGAGTTATTCATTTTATCATAATTTATTTTGAGGTTTATATAGATTTTACTATTTGGGGGCTCTTCCAATTTGGCTTTTTTTGTCCTTTTAACACACACTTTAGCATGGTTCTTTGAGCACTGTCTTACTTTTGGGGGAAGCAATACATTTTAGCCTCCTCATATTTTTCACTCCTAAAGAATTCTGAAACATTTGAGACATTCATGTAGAGTTGCCCTTACCAGTGAGAAGAGGGCTGGTTCCATGGTGTGATTTTTAGAACAATACGAAAGACATTTATCTTTGAATTCCTTCTCTCCCAGTGGCCTGAAATTTCTTCCTCAGAAATTCATCCTCAGTAACTGTAACCCCTAAATGACCGTAATATCCAAAAACAGGAACTGTGTCTGTTCTGTTTGCCAATATATATCTCCATCTATCACAACAAAGGAAAGTTTATGGGAATAAGTGCATGGAAGAATGAATGAATGGGAGCCACAGAAGAAGAAAAATTGAAGAAAAAAAAAAGAACAAAAAAACAGCCAACTGAAGTATTGCCCTTAATTTTTCCTCTACTATGGGTTAATAAAGACTTACATCTCATTGTTAAAACTTTATTCATTTGTTTCAGTGATCCTACTATTAATACATTTTCTCTCTTCAATCTCATGTTTTGAAAGGTTTGTGTAATAAGATAATGGCTTTGTTCAGTGATCTTAAGAAGTTTGCCCAGCCTAAATGGGTGATGGGCATTAAGGAGGGTGAGCACTGAATGTTATATGTAAGTGATGAATCACTAAATTCTACTCCTGAAATCAATATTACAATGAATGTTAACTAACTAGAATTTAATTAAAAATTTGGAAAAAAAAAAAAAGAAGTTTGCCCAGCTATCACAAGGCTCTTGCTACTAATGGATTCTCAATTAACTAACCATTCTAATGTCAATGTCACCTCATATTGCCACCTTTTCATACTGAATCTCAGCATCCTGCCAAGTCAAGTCTCAGATATGGAGTGGATATCTAAAGACAGGGCACAAGTGTTTCCTGGAAGCCACACTCCAAATTATCAGTGTGTTGATAGTAGAGTTAAATTATCAGTAATAGAATTTGGTACCATGCAACATAAAGAATTGAGTCTTATCTGAAATATTAAAGAATTGTATTCATTTGGACAGAAAGTTAAAAGAAAAAACAGTCGCACGTTGCCCTCCTCAAGCCACTGCCTCAAAACACATAAGACAAAAATTCATTGCATGAAGAGCAGATTTACTGAAGGTTTGTACTTCCCTGGGATATGACTATTTCAGTTTGCCTTTTTTTAAGGATGTCTCACCGTTCTCATCAGATATGACATTTTGTAACAGAAGATGAAAATTACTGGCCTAGGGGAGATGGAAATCAACCATAAGATTATGGCTGTCGCTACCAAATTCAGTATCCAGTAATGTCAAAGGATGACTTGTAGAGATCTCCCTTCTCTGAATGCAGAAATACTTCAGTGCATGAATGCTCTAGGACTGTGGAATAAGCCAGACTCCTAGCATCTGAATCTCCACCAGCATCACCTGGTCGGCATTCCTGCTATGGTCTGAATGTGTGTGTCCTCTCAAAATTCTTATATTGAAATCTTAATGCCCAATGTGATGGTATTAGAAGGTGGAGCCCTCATGAATAGGATTACCCTTATAAAAAAGACTCCAGAATAATCCCTGATCCCTTCAGCCCAATGAAGAAACAGTAAGAAATCTGTGACCCAGAGAAGACCACTCACCTGACCATGCTAGTTCCCTGAACTTGAATTTTCAGCATCCAAAACTGTGAGAAATAAATTTTCTGTTGTGTATAAGCTACCCAGTCTGTGATATTTTGTTATAACAGCCCGAAAGGACAAAGATGCCTTCTTCAGATTAAAATTAAAGGCTCCCAATTTTAGGACACTTATTCAGAAGACAAAGAGGCAAATTTCTCCTATTTAGAGAAATACGTGCAATTAAAAAATAACATTTCTAAACAAAGAGTTCTAAAAAAAGACTTGTCAGGAGAATTTGAAGATATACTGCTTAATTCCTTAGAAACTTATATTTTAAGAGAGATTTAAAAAGCCTGTATATCTTACTCAAAGAGAATAGATGATAACAGTACAGTGATTCCATCGGCTTCCCGTGATGAAGCCAGAGTATCATTGTTGGTACCAGCGACACTTTATAAAAAGGCTTTTCCCAAAGTCTTCTTTCTTGGACAATCTTTTGTTGCTTCAGGTTACTTCTCTGTGTGATATAGTAATAATACTGAATTTGTAAGTCAATGTGAAGATTAAATAAGATTAAGTATATAAACCCTTTATAGGGTTTAATCTACTAAGGTTAATTGTGTACCTAGCACACAACTGAACACACACACACACACACACATACACACACACACACACACACACTCATAAGGCTTAGATTTCTTCAAAGTTCATCTGGGTGTGTTAAGCATATTTTCCAAAATTTGCCTTGCCGTGATTTTCAATATATGCCCATGGTCATGGAATTGTTTTTTGTTTCTGTTTTTTCATTGATAACTCTAGGAAATGAGTGCCAAGTAATCAATGCTTGTTTTAAATCTTGCCAATTATTTTATAAATCCTCCCACAAACAGGTAATAGATAGGCAGGGAGTCATTTTGGGCAATTTTGAGCAGAGCTTACTTGAATTTTTAAAGTTGCATTTGAAGTTCTAGAGTGTGTGTTATTAAATATCTTTTTTGAGTTTAATCCAATGCATGAATTATTTATACATTTGTTCAGGTATCAGAATCTGTCACTGGGACAGGAATTTGATAGAATTTGTAAATATCTGTCAAATTCCTTTCTTAGTCACCATCAACTCCATGTTGGCCTCTTAAGAATTCAATCATTATACCTTTTATGTTTTATTGCTGAGAAGAATGAGTTTGGGAACTTTTTCAAATAACTAAAATGAATATGTCAAATATAATAAGATCACAAGATCTGCTAGAGTGACATCTTTATGTCAAGAAGGACCACACATATACACAGACACCACTGTATTCCACTTAAAGTATTTGAATTACATGGTTTAGTATTTAAGTTTGTATTAACACATTGCATAGATTCAGTTGAATTTGTATTTATCTGCATTTTACAAAGTATAGCACATCTTATAAATATTTATTTTAGAAGGTCATTACCTCCTGATGTTGAACTGTCCCCGATAAATAACCTAATTTTATTTTAAGCTTATGATTCCAATGCTAGCTTACTTGTTTTATATTCTGCCACCAACCATATGTCACACAGATTGCAAATTATTCAAAATCTATTTGTTAATTGAATAAATTAACTTATTCAATAAATTGAATAAGTAAATTGAGGCAAGGAAAGATAAAATATCTATCAGAATTTCATTTCAAAATAATATTAAAAAGAGACACCAGGAAAGTAATATGAGTGCATGGATGTCATGTGCTCAGTAGTTTCTAATTGTATATGGTTTCCCCTCAGCCTTTGATTTAAAAACTTATAAGAATAATTTGGAGTGTGAAATATTATAGATAAGTTTATTATCTTTAAACTGTGTTTTCTCACTGGATGCTAGCTCAGTGTACACCATTCCCCTCCCTGACATTGGACTTCCCTCAGCTTGTGTTCCTTCTCTGGTAGAAGAATCCATGGTAGATAGAGGCACTTGGAATTTATGGAGGGGGACGGATGATGCTTAGGGAGGTTTAAAAAAGGAAGCTAAAAAGAAAACAAATATAGGCGAATCTTATAAATGCTAAGCAGTGAACTCAAACATAATTCCTTATTCTTTCTGAAATGATCTATTCTTTCTTCCTTCTGCACTTCCCCAATCCTAGTTATCCAATGTCCTGAGACCCCCTTGAGGACTTAGTGTTGGTTCCCCAATACCCCCATGCACCCGCCACTGGTGTTTCCTGGTCACAACTTGAATGGGTTAAGAACTCAACCAACAAATCCTTTCCTCCTTTATCTGTTTTGCATGTTTTAAAATCACTGACTCTGTATTGAGGTTGTTCCAAAAATATAGCTAATAGCTAAATTATCTGAATCATGTTCTCCTCTCTAGCATGTATCAAGTTATAAAATATAATTTTGAAGACATTTTCCTTCCCACAAAATACCAGAAGGAGTTTAATGAGAACCCACCAATTTCCTCACCATTTCTCAAGTAGAAATAATACAAAATTGCATCTCGGATTTCAGTTGGTGGAACAGTATTAGTAACTCCTTCCAAATAGAGAGTGTCACATTTCATATGCCAAAATGCATTTTCAAATTCAGCCATCAATTCAGGGATTGTTAAAGGGAAAGTAACTGCTGAGGGAAAAAAGAAGTATTCCAAGACTTCTACATGGAGAGAATTGTGCTAAAAATCAAAACTCTCAGCTTTGCCACAAATTGTATGATTTGAGGCAAATCATTAAACTCTGTGAAACTCGGATTTCTCAATATAAAAGCAATAGTGATACCATCAATGATTCTCCTTTAACATTAATAACCTATCATTCTACACCAAATCACATTCTAATCTACCTCCAGAATTTCACTAAGGGATGTTTAAAGAATGCACACTTATGTATAGTAGATTTTGACTATCTCAATATTTACGAGACCAGCGCTCTAACCCCTGAGCTACGGAGCCCCGTCTATCTCAATATTTAAAAAGAAATAATGCCACTTCCTGGCCTTGTGCCAAGAATATGCATGTGCTCAGTGACTCTGGATTGTGGATTGCCTGTCAGATAGAGAGACACAGCTCCACACCCAAATTGCTTGTGCAAAGGAGGAGGTGAGGTGGGAGGCATATTACCAATGCTTCAGGGACGGGGTAGGAAAGGAAGGCTACTTCCTGAGTATAGTCAGTCAGAAGGGATCTAGAATGAACTTGATTCTTTTGTTTTGAGCCCTGTGTGATCTGTTTCTCAAATGTTTTAAACTTTTTTTTTAAAGCATATTCATGCTACGATAGTATACGCTCATTGTTTAAAGAAGCAAGAAATTCAGAAGAGTAGAGAATAAAATAGGAATGTTTTTATATATATAAATTAATATATGTATATAACATATATATAAATTAATAGCTACCTATTAATATAAAAATATTTTATATATAGCTACCTATTAGTATTTTTCATGTCTAATGGAAAGTCTTTGATTTCAACCTTCTGGAATATGCTATATTTATGTTTATATTTGTGTGTTTTCTTTTATTATTATTATTATTATGTTATGTTAATCACCATACATTCATTACATCATTAGTTTTTGATGTAGTGTTCCATGATTCATTGTTTTTGTATAACACCCAGTGCTCCATGCAGTACGTGCCCTCTTTAATACCCATCACTGGGCTAACCCACCCCCCCACCCCCCTCCCCTCTAGAACCCTCAGTTTTTCAGAGTCTCTCATGGTTCGTCTCCCCCTCCGATTTCCCCCCCTTTATTCTTCCCCTCCTGCTATCTTCTTCTTCTTCTTCTTTTTCTTAACATACATTGCATTATTTGTTTCAGAGGTACAGATCTGTGATTCAACAGTCTTGCACAATTCACAGCGCTCACCATGAGCACATACCCTCCCCAGTGTCTATCACCCAGCCACCCCATCCCTCCACCCCCCACTCCAGCAACCCTCAGTTTGTTTCCTGAGATTAAGAATTCCTCATATCAGTGAGATCATATGATGCTTGTCTTTCTCTGATTGACTTATTTCACTCAGCATAACACCCTCCAGTTCCATCCTATTTGTGTGTTTTCATACATGTCCATAATACTTAAATATATAGATTTATTTGTATTTATACATAAAGATTGTTATGAGTGATAGGTGAAGACTGTCCCCTATATCTGCCCCCTATATCATTGGTCAACTGGTTTTTCTTCCTTAACTTACATCTCTGGCTACAGTGGTGGTGGTATTAGGAGTGTTCCCTAACACAGGAGGTAAAAGTCTAATCTTGGTACAAGGATCAGTCGAGTTGGTATGTGAGGGCAGGCCAAACAGCAGACTGCTGCAGCGCTATTGTTCCAGTCAATGGTGGCCATGAAGGGTAGAGTGGAGGTAAATGTCCCCAGGAAGGAAAGCTTCTCACAGTGCACCTAGGCATCTCTGCTGTGTGGGGAACAGATATATATATATATGGTAAGGATATATATGGACTCATGAGACATTGCAAGTGATTTGACTGATTCACCAGAGGCTTGGAACAATTAATATTGGAAAATTTGGGACAAAGATATCTGGGCCAAGACATGTGGATAAACCTTTGAGACATAGGCTAAAGTGTGAAGACCTTTGTATCACATACTAACTTTCACCAGTGGGCAGTCACTGTGCAGCCAGTTGACATCAGTCATCCTCTGTCACTGGCTACGCCAGTGCCGATTGTGTGGGTCAGTCAATAGAATAGCCATGATGGCAGAAGTGGAAGCTATGCTATCCCAATGGGGTCCTGTTGATCAAAGCTTATCTCGTTATTGTTGCTTCCAAGTGTCCAACCTTCTTTCTGAACCTCTATATGCCTCCATATAGTATCACACTCTAGGAGACTAATTAGCCAGTTAGTTGTAAATTGATTAATTTGACCCTTTCCACTCTCGAAGGAAGAGCAACTTATCTTGACTGGAATGGACACATATTCTGGATACGAGTTTGCCTTTCCCGCCTGCAGGGATTCAGCCTGCCCCGCTATGTCAGTGTTTACAAGGTATAAGATATATAGCATCACACCAAAAAACCCACTTTCTGGCAAAGCAGGTGCAGCAGCGAGCATAATCCCATAATCCCATAATCCCATAATCATGGAATATAGTTTTCTATCATATGCCACCCCACACAGAAGCTGCCAGACTGATAGAAGTAATAGAATGACTTTTAGAGGTACTCTTGGGATTCAGCTTTGAAATGAGACTGAGAAAGGATAAGATACTATCCTCCAGATGCATAATGCATGCTAAATTGATAACCAATATAAAATATTGTGTCCCAAATTTGGTAGAATACAGAAGTCTGGAAACCAAATGGGGGAGCAGGGGTTTTACCCACATTCACTTTCAGAGATGCTGTTAGGCAATTTGTATGTCTTTTCCCTGAAAATTTTGGCTCTGTGAGGTTAGAGTTCCTGGTTCCCAGAGAGGAAATGCTCTTTCATTAGGGGAAACAACAGAAGTCTCATAAACTTTAAACTACGGCTCTAACCCCTAACATTCACTTCAGAACCTCCATGTCAAGAGATTAGCTGTCAAAGAAAGGAGCCTCCATCCCAGGAGAGGTGATTTACTCATTGGGAAGAAGTATATCTGCTGTTCCACAATGGTGGCAAAAGATAACACGTTGGCCCCCAAGTAATACACTACTTTGACTCTTGATACTCCCGTGTTCCATTTTAACACAAAATGGAAATGTAGCTGCCTCAGGCTAAAAGCCTGGTGATCAGTGGCTCAGACTCCTCATGGATGAGGATTGGGGTAACCCTCGTGTATGTAAGTCAGCTACATCAGCAGAGATGCTATGTAAAGGTGAGGGGAATATAATGCAATATGAACCAGCTGCAGCATCAAAGCTATAATTTCTCCCCATAACCTTACCCCTTTTAGTTTCCCCAGGAAAAGGACCCACCAGATCCTGAAAGAACTGTTGCCTCATGGGGTGATCTTAACTCTCGCACGGCAAGCAGATATCCTGCACGTGCAGCTTACTTAACAGGAAGGCCTTTTTCTCTGCCATCTTGTATTATGAACATGCATATGATAAGCTAAATGATGCCCCCTCCCAAAGATATGCCCATGTCTTAATCCCTACAACCTAGTAATACTGTCATGATGATTAATTTTATGTGTCATTGTAGAAGGTGTTTTTGGATGAGATTTACATTTAAATTTGGACTTTAAGTAAAGCAGATTGCCCCCCTTTAAGGTGGGTGGGCCTTGTCTGATCAGTTGAAGGCCTTAGTAGCTAAAATGGTTGACCTCTCCTGAGCAAGAAAGAATTCTCCAGCAGACTGCTTTTGCACTTCTTCTGCAACATCAACTCTTCCCGGTTCTACAGCAGGCCACCTTTGGACTCAAATTGAACATCGGCTTTCCTGAGTCTCCAGCCAGCTGGCTCACCCTGCAGATTCTGGAATTGCTACCACACATAATCATAAGAGTAGATTTCTTATAATAAATCATATATATCATATATAAGTCATATATATAAACCATATATATTATATATATAATCTCCTGTATGTTCCATCTCCCTAGAGAATCCTGACTAATACAATTACCTTATTTTTTTTTTTTTTTAAAGATTTTATTTATTTATTTGACAGAGAGAGACACAGTGAGAGCAGGAACACAAGCAGGGGGAGTGGGAGAAGGAGAAGCAGGCTTCCCGCCGAGCAGGGAGCCCGATGTGGGACTCGATCCCAGGACCCTGGGATCATGACCTGAGCCGAAGGCAGACGCTTAACGACTGAGCCACCCAGGCGCCCAATACAATTACCTTATATTAGTAAAAGAATAAATATCACTCTATATAGCAAAGGATGTGATTAAGTCAAGGATTTTGAGTGGAGGATTTATCCCGGATTATCTGCATGGGCTCTAAATCCATTGATAAATGTCCTAATAAGAGTAAGACAGAGGGAGATTTAACACAAAGAAGAGGAGGAGGCAATGTGCCTGCAGAAGCAGAGATTGGAGCAATATGGCCACAGGTCAAGAAATGTTGACAGCCACCAGGCCCTGGAAGCAGCACCAGAACTGTGAGCAAATAAATTTCTGTTGCCTCAAACCACTCTAAGCTAAGGATCCGTAGAAATGTTGCTTAAGCCTCAAAATGTGGTAGTATTGACTCTCAGGTTTCTTTAACGATCAAACGCAGTACCTCTCCTCCAAACACCACATATGCTGGTTTAGGATAAATTCTCTTAACAGTAGCCTTTCTGCTCCTGAAACCCCTGTGCCTCTATGACATTCAGGCTCATTTTCCTAGACTTGTTACTCCACTACAATGACACCTTGAGTTTCTCTTTCAGGGCTCCCCACTGTCCCTCCTCGAAAGTGGACATCTTTCTGGACCACTTAGGTGCATCCCAAATGCTTTTGTCTCTAAATGGACATAGTGATGGAAAGGCTCTCGTCCTTTCTCCAGCATATCGACTTGATATGTGTTGGAGCTATCCTGCCTAGAAGCACTTGCCAAAAATATTATAGTTGCAAGAGCCTGACCAGCTGAAACAACTTTATACTTACCTTATAGCTATTCTTACAACATCTCTTGGCAACTTGTTAGAAATGCAAATGGTCGGTCCCCGCCCCACAGCTAGTAAGTCAGAAACTCTGGCCTAGCGAGCTGCATTTCAACAAGCCCTCCAACGATCTTCTGATGATATTCTGGCTTAGGTGGCTACTGAATAACATATTCATAACAAAGTTACCTTGGGATGACAACTTCTATGGCTTTTTATTAAGTAAACAATAACAACAGAAAACATTTCTTCTTGGTCAAGCATAATTGCAAGCAGAAACAAGAAGCAAGAAGTATCAGAGAAAAAAGGTAAAGAAAGGAAATCACAGTGATTAAGACCATGGATGATTCATTACCTACTTCACAGATTTGGCCAGAATTAATTTTTATATTTTAAGTAGATATTGAGAAAAGCCTCACCGGGTATCTGTTCCTATAACCCTCTTTTTTAACACATTGTTCTTAACCTTTCTTATTCAAAATCCAAGAAAAATAATTGCTTTTAGAATGGGCAAAAAATATTATGTATCATTGCAGTCACTAGGACTTAGGCAGTCTTGTTTTAGATCTCAATTCAACCACTCACTGGTCTAATAATCTCAGGGAAGGTTCTTATTAAGTCCCAGTTCTTGGAAATATTAAATTGAGTTAATGATATCTACTTTATTGAGTTGCTGATTCTGAAATAAAATCATGAATGCAGAGAATAACACAGAATATGTGGCATATAATAGGCACTCAGTAAATAATAGGGATTATTTATTTTGAACATCAAAACGGCCCCTTCTCTTTTTCTTTCTGCATGGTCTATATTTCTTAACAATTGAAATCTCTCCCATTTTCTCTTTTATTATTGTCAAATATGGAGAATATAAATATATGAGATGGCTGGGGAGACTTGGCAGTCTTTTCATATTTACTTGGTGTGTTAGATGCAAATCCAATTTGTGGTTATCTCACTAAGAATATGATTTGTTATCTGAGTGAGTCTGTGCCAGTGGATCGGGCCGGCTGAAGGTATTTCTATAAAGCTGGGTGTATTGGGGATGATTTACTTCGTTTACCCTTGCTTTGGATCTCATTCGTGTTTCTACATTCGTTCATCATTGTTGGTGTGGTTGTGATTGTTATAATTTTCTTGGCTATGCATACACATATACTTTTGGGTCCTTTTATGAACCTTGGATCCAGGCAACCATGTATGCTAAGGCTAAGAGTTCACGGAGGTGATCAAAGTTAGAATAGAAATACGGTAAGAAAAGACAAATGAATGGAGTAAAATTACACAGAAATAATAGTTAAGATTTGAGTCCAGTTGACTTCACCAAAAAGTCCTTGAATATATCCATGTCACAAAATATCATAGATGAGATGAGATATCTCGGTCACTTGGAGATCTTTGAAAAATACAGTAAACTCATCCTCCTGAAGCCCTACCTTTGTGTGAAAAATGAATGAGCATTGTGTAGAGAATTTTGGTTAGGTTAATTATAATTCCAGAGTGTGGATATAAAATATGCAAACTTTACTTAAACCATTTTATTAGCCCCATGTTAATCTAGTTCGAACAGTTCATTGCCAAGGTTCCAAGGCAGCTGATGTGCAATCTTTTCTGGAAAAGGAAGATTACTCCACATTTTCTGCTCAAGTAGCTTAAATTGCTCCCTATTTACTACAGAATGAAAAATTGAATCTAAGTCCATTTATTTACCATTCCGGCCCTTCTCAATCTTGCCATCATTCATTCACTCACTAAATATTTACTAAGTGCCTACTGCATAGCAGGCACTAGTCTAACTATTGGGAGTACAGCAGCAATTAACACACACACACACACACACCCCCCAGTTCCTTTCAGGGTATTATATTCTCATCACCTTCCTTTCTCCAGAGTGCCAGCTCCTTGAGGACCATAAGGTATTCAAATGTTTCTTCTACTTCTACTTCTTCTTCTTTTTTTTTTTTTTAAAGTAGGCTCCACACTCACACTCAGTGTGGAGCCCAGTGTGGGGCTTGAACTCATGACCTGAGATAAAGACCTTAGCTGAAATCAAGAGCTGGACGCTTAATCAACTGAGCCACCCAGTCACCCCTACTCTAAACCTTCTGTGTATCCATCTACAGCTTCTAATGTGGTGCTCCATACAGAGTACCTTCCATTATTTGAATAAATAGATTCCATAGAAAGGTTAATTCTTGGGGTTAGACAGAGCCTCAGAGCCTTTGTTCTACTATGTCATTGTACGAGGGTTCCATTGTAAAATACTTGTGGGAAATACAGCAAAATATTTCTTTTCTCTTGGAGTCACATAATGCATATTCAAGATCCTTAGAATTCCTACTCTCAAGAACTTCCTAGCATTTCCTAAACATTTTTCATCACATAACTTTACTTTTCTGGGTAACACTTATTAATATCCATTAATTCCTTGGTACATGTTTTAATGAATATTGATATAAAATATGTTCTTACATTTAATTCTAAGACAAATTTCTTCCTGTTAAACAGCTAATAAATTCTTAAAAGTAGCACCTGGTTAGATTCCTTGGTACACCTAAAATCTGTATAAGAACAGTAATATATTATTTGATGACTTTATAGATGAGGGACTGATGGAACATCATCCCTTTGCTGCTCACATTCTAATTAATATTTTACTTGACTAGAACTCATGCAAGGAAGTAGTCAGGGGGTAATCTCACAGCTCCAACTTCTTTTCATTTGTTCCTTGGCTCAACAGTTGGATTAGCTCCCTCTTGACTATTCCCTTTTATATTAGGACGAACTCAGTCTTCTCTTTATGGACCCACGTTATGTGGCATTTCACCACCTCCCCAATGCAAACTTTTACTTATAACAGATCAAGTGCTTATAAAGCAAAGCAGATTTAACACTTCTCAGATTACAAATGCATGACTATAAATGTAAAACAACCCAGTATGTAGAAAGTTTATGTCATAATTAGGAATGGAGAGCAAAGCCTTTATAAACCTATTCTCAATTACCTACAATTCCTTCAAAACAGAAATCTGGAGCCGGGCTTGGCAAAGCATTTTTCTAGCCAAATGATTATCAATATACACCTGCACTGTTAAAAGATGGCATCCCTAAATAGCCCATTTTCTTCTCCCTCTCCATTTGGTACACCAGATGTTTTGGCTTTTTATTTGTGGAAGAATGCATTGAGTTCCCATATGTCCTTTTAAAAAAATCATAGCTTTTAAAAATAAAGCTCTCTTCCTAAATAGCAGTGGGCCATAGATAAAGACCAACATGTGTTGTAACTCAGAATGTCTGTTGCTGTGGTTACACTTTTTTATGATTTATTTGTAAAGTACTTAATAGATACATTCTTGATTTTCTCTTTGACTTTAAAGGAAAGGTGGGTTAGTGCTGTTCTTTTAATTTTGTAAGAAATGGGGAATAACAAGAAAAAGAAGTGGAATAACTTGACTTTGGTCAATCAACTGGTCAATGACAAAGCTGAAATTAGAACTCCAAACTCTGTAGTGTTCTAACTAAATCCATTTTACTCCATTTTAAGCCATATGGGTCCTGACTCACTCTACTTATTCCCTATCCTCACCAGTCTGATATGTCTGAATGTACAATTACTTTAAGCATGCTTCACTCAGTGAACTAGTCTCTTTTTTTTTAACTGAAGAATCTCTTGTATGAGAAGATTCTGTTGTTCCTGTTTCAACAGGTCCTCATCATATAAGCTTAACAAAGCTACCTAGAAACACATATCTTTATTTCACCTAAATTTTGACTATATTTCATCATTATCTTACCTAGACCTTTAATCACAGATTAGAGCTAATAACTATGTAACTCTCCCCTTACATAATAAATTTCCTAATAACACAGTTCAAATATCATCAAGCATCCTTTGATTCTTCTCAAAGTTAATACTGTACTTTGCATGTAGTTACAATTTAATATTTAACTGTTACAAAGCAAAGATGTCCACTATTACCATGTTACCATTAAAAAATAATAATATTTGAAGATACTAGCTAATGTAATTAGATAAGGAAAAGAAGTGACATGTATAAATGTAAAGGCAGAGGCAGTAACTATTATTATTTTTCAGATTAAATTATGAACTGAAAAAACCCAGCAGAATAGGAACAACTGAGAAATTGAAAGAAAAAAAAAGGATCTAATAAGGTTAATAAAAAGTTAATTTGAAAAATCAATAGCCTTAGCATAATACCCTCTAGTTCCATCCACGTCATTGCAAAGGGCAAGATTTCGGGGGTTTTGATGGCTGCATAATATTCCATTGTATATATAGAGAAATAAGTCAATCAGAGAGACAAGTATTATATGATCTCACTGATATGAGGAATTCTTAATCTCAGGAAACAAACTGAGGGTTGCTGGAGTTGTGGGGGTGGGAGGGATGGGGTGGCTGGGCAATAGGCCCTGGGGAGGGTATGTGTTTTAGTGAGCGCTAATGAAGGGGGGGAGAGTGGAGGGGGAGACGAACCATGAGAGACTCTGAGAAACAAACTGAGGGTTTTAGAGGGGAGGGGAGTGGGGGGATGGGTTAGCCCAGTGATGGTTATTAAGGAGGGCACGTTACTGCATGGAGCACTGGGTGTTATACACAAACAATGAATCATGGAACACTACATAAAAATAAATAAATAAATAAATTTTTTTAAAAGGCAAAAAAAAGAAAAGAAAAATCATAGCCTTCTTATAATAAATCCAACAGTTAAAATCTTTAATGGATAAAATAATATAATTACAAAATATGAGCAAATACTATAATATTATAACAATATTAATAATCACATTATAAAATATTTGTGAGAACATGGATGAACCTGGAAAGCATTATGCTAAGTGAAATATACCAGGAAGAAAAAGAAAAATATTGCATGATCTCATTTATATGTAGAATCTAAAAAAAGTGAACTTACAGAAACAAAGAGTAGAATGGTGGTTGCCAAGAGCTGGAGGGTAGAGGAGATGGGAAGTTGTTGGTTAGAGGGTAAAAAGCTTTCAAGTACAAGATGCATAAGTTTTGGGGATCTAATGTACAGCATGGTGACTATAGTTAATAATAGTGTATTGTGTACTTGAAATCTGTTAACAGAGTAGATATGTGGTCTTACCAGAAAAAAGAAGAAAAGGTAACTTTATGAGGTGATGAATATGTTAACTTGATTGTGGTAATCATTTCACACTGTATACATATATAAATTCACCAAGTTATGCACCTTAAATATATACAATTTTATTTGTCAGGTATACCTCAATAAAGCTGCAAAAAAAAAAAAACTATAATGGAAGAAAATATCCAATTTATAATAGTAGCAAAAACAAAGTGCTTTGATGCAAATTCAATGAAAATGTAAAAAAATCTATATGAAGAAACTTTATAATTTTTCTGAAAACATTTTAAAAAATTTTGAATGAATAAAACATCGATTTCGTCTTACGAATTAAGACTCAATTATAACACAAATGGTTTTCCCTAAAATAATCTACACAGGTAACAAAAGTCAATAAAAATAACAAAATAATTATTTTGTCACTACTTCAGCTATTCTAGAATAATATTAAAAATTGAACATATACAATTTCCAGGGAAGTTATGGAGAAAAAAGGCATAATAAGCGATTACAAATGTTTAGTAAGGAATAGATCAATAGAATATAATGAACTCTAATAATAGACCCCAATAAATATAACAATTTATGATAAAAGTGATATTCACATTATTGGGGGAAAGATGTATAATACTACATGTACTGATGTCCACCATTAAAAAAAATACAGATCACTTTCTCATTACTCACTCAAAGTAGATTAATGATTTAAACATAACAATAAAACCACAAATAAAAACCATGGAATAAAACGTGGAAATTTTTTATAATGTGGAATCCTTTGTACAAATGATACAAAATCTTGAAATTATTTTTTAATGTTTTAAAATTGAATACATAAAAATGTATTAAAAAGCTGCAGTAGAAAAAGCACACAAGGTCAAAACCAGAGTGTCCTGGGAACAATACTTGTAAAACAATGAAGAGGTTTAGTTACTTGAATACACGAAACACTCCTTCATATTAATAAAAAAATCAATTAAAAAAGGGAAAAAATTGTCAAAAGCCATGAATGGGTGGTTGAGAGGAATGAGAGTAAGAATAGTTTGAAACGATGTTCAACTTCATGCACAAAAAAAGAAGGTATGTTAAAATGTTAAATCATGAAGAGATGTAAATTTTCTTCCATCAGATCGACAATGATCTACATGTCTGACCACACTGTGTTGTCAGAAACATGTGGGAACAAGCATTGGTGAGCATTCCCAGTGAAACTCTTAATTGGTACCATTTCTAGCAGAAAAACTAGGTGCACAACACTGTGAATAATTTGCAGGAGGAAAAGCTACTTACATGACATATGTGATTGCATACATAAAATATCTTTAAGAAACACACAAGAAACAGACAACCAGGGTTGTTCTGAGTAAGGAAAAGTGAGTATTTGTGGCATATGAATAGGATCAAGACTTTCCTTTCACCATATTTAACCCTTAGTGTGTGTTAAAATTTTTACCTCAAATTAAAATTTTAAATATATGTTGAGGTTCAAATACAGAACTATTTTGACAAAGAAAGATTTGACCAGGGTTCCTAACCACCTTACCATCAAGACTAAGAAGAGCTCAAGATACAAACATGGTAATGAAATATCCAGAACCTCATGAATCTGTTTTCATTTTCTTGAATCTTAAATTGGAGTTGATGGATTCAGGAAAGCTAAGTACATCTGAAAGTCAGCAAATATTGTCTTTGTACTTAAAAACAAAAACAAAAACAAAAACAAAAACAAAAACACAGATATTTAGAAAAATTTTTTATAAGATTGTGAGTAGATTTTGTAGGCTTAGACCACAGTGTTCTTTCTGTGCTGTCTTTAGACAGAAAGATGAAAACATGCTCTGTAAATCTAGTAGTTATGGTTCTTTCATTTAAAGGACAGGTTGCAAACAAAATAGACAAAAGTTTATCATGATTCTGATTTAAAATAACTAAATAAAATCTTACACTTGAAATTTAGAAAATTTATGAACATGGAAGGAACAAAATTCTAAGTAAGCTGAAATTAATTTGTGCTCTATTGAAAGCTGAACTTTTCTTTTGATCACTATATATGTACTTATATAATAATTCACAATATATTTTTTTCTTTTGTGGCCCAATGGAATCTAGTCTGCTGCTGAAATGTTTTTTCCTGTTGCCATGCAAATGAACTATTTTATAATGACTGTGAATGGAGCTGGAAGAAAATATATCCCAACATTTTCTGACTCTTAAATAAAAGATATTTATCCATAGGACTAAGGGTCTTATACCTGAGAGCTAACTGAGGATTATGTGATTTATGAGAACACATGCCCATTTTACTCATTATGCCAGCCTTCATATGACCTTTACAATCCATAATTAATGGAATTTAGGGGGCGCCTGGGTGGCTCAGTCGTTAAGTGTCTGCCTTCGGCTCAGGTCATGGTCCCAGGGTCCTGGGATCGAGCCCCGCATCGGGCTCCCTGCTCCGCGGGAAGCCTGCTTCTCCCTCTCCCACTCCCCCTGCTTGTGTTCCCTCTCTCGCTGTGTCTCACTCTGTCGAATAAATACATAAAATCTTAAAAAAAAAAAAAAAAAACGGAATTTAGTGAGGGGTGCCTGGTGGCTCAGCCGGTTAAGTGTCTGCCTTTGGCTCAGGTCACTCAAGGTCCTGGGATTGAGCCCCTCATTTGGCTCCCTGCTCAGCAGGGAGTCTGCTTCTCCTTCTCCTTCTGCCCCTCTGCTCCCCACCTGCTCATTCTCTCTCTCTCTCAAATAAATACAGTATTTTTTAAAAAATGGAATTTAGTGGAATCACTAAAACTGAAGAGGCCCTTGAGGTCTAAAAGGACAAAGACAAAGGTCTAAAGGGCCTCTTATTTTACCAAAGAGAAATCTGGGACACAGAGTTAAAGCTATTGGTCTAGTTCTCACAAATGGCTATTGGAAGAGCTGGGTCTAACATGTAATTATATACATCACTAATCAACTGATGAGTTATTTCCAGCCAGTGAGCTACATAATTCCCAACAGTGTGTGCTTTCATAGGGGAAAGGGAAAAGACACTGTTAAGGTTGAGTATGAGTTAGACTGGTAAAGAGAGGAAGAAAAAGCAATTCCTGGTAGAAGCAAAACATTTGTAAAAGCCTGAGGCAGACAGATCCTTGCAGAGGGATCGTGGCCATAGTTTGGGCTGGGTGACTCTCTTCCTGAGCCGTGGGATGGTAGTCAATGTAACCTGGAATTGCATCTTAAAAGCAGTGGTAAGCCACTCAAAGAAACTGGCCAGATGAGAGTTACACTGATCTGCCAGATAAAGACTCCTTTGGCTTCTGCAAAGAGAATAAATTCTCTTTGTGAAGAAGTGAAGAAGAATTGATGATAGTTTTTGACAAAATTGATAAGTTGGACAGACTTAAGCTTGTTGATTAAGTAAAATGGGTGTATGGCATACAATGAATTCAGCACTGACATCTTTTGGAGGCTTGTGGGCTTTTGTGCACAGCAGGATTCATTTTCCTTGTGGCACCCTGGTGATGGCAGGTGGAAGGAGTAAAGCAGTGAGCAGAAGAGCAGGAACCATAGGGACGTTGTTAAGGGTAAGAGAGAGGGATATTGCTAGTGATTCTCAGCACACTATGGGGTCCATGCTTTCCATCATCTTGAGGTGGTTGGGTGAGGACCTTCTGGGTTCCCTCCAATGGAAACCCAGAAGGAAACTATGCCTTAGGTATATAACTCCAAGGAGTAGGAAAGGACTTTTAGCCATTTAAGGAATTTCCTTTTTCCTATTCCTCTTTATTATGAATATAACAAATTGTCTTCAAAGGCATATTCATTATACTTACCAGTATTTGTCATAGAATGGAGAGAGCTTATTCATCTACTTTTGAGCATACACAGGCTCAGTTGGTGACACAAAAGGATATAATATTAAGGTTAACTGAGCTAGTGGTGATAACAATAGTTTATACTCACCTAGCCTTTATAATTCATCAAGTACTTTCATTAAAAAATTTTTTATTAATAAGGGAAATGATTGTCCCTTCTTGTACTTTTGTACTTAGAATAAATGTTCACTACTCTGACATTCACATTCCTCCACTACCCATTATTTGTATATCTGTGTGGGGGTATACGTGTGTGTTCACGTACATGCACATGTGTGTGGGAAGTTGAAAGACTAAAACACTATGTGTAACCCTAGTTATTTATAATATTTTCTCTAATCACAATCTTGATACTACTTCACTGATTTTTGTCATCATAAATCTCTCCACTTATTCCAAACTTTAAAAAAAAAATGGCTCTCCCCTGCCTTGAAAATTTTTACTGTGACAATGTCCAACTATAATTATGCCATATTAAGGTTTGCCATATCATCTTGTGCTATATGATAACAGTCTGGGATTTGACTGATGAGTTGAATTATTTCCTTTGTTCAATTAGTTTGACATTTTTTAATCCAAGATTAGCTAATTAATCTTTTCAGACTTTCATTCTAATCATAAGTCCACTCTGAGAACCGGGATATCATACAATCATAAGCAGACCTCTAAAACATACTTGATGTAAGGCAATTCAATATGGCAGCATAGGAAGATCCTAAAATCATATCCTCCCAGGGACACAACAAATCTATAACTATGTATGAAATAACTCCCTCTGAAAAAGACCTAAAAACTAGATGAACTGCTACTCCACAACAAAAGATAAAAGGTCTCCATCAAGATGGATAAGAGAGGCAAAGAGTCAGTCTTACCAAAAACACCACCCCTGGCATGATGACCCACAAACAGGAGGGATCTCACAAAGTAGGAGCCTGAGGAGCATTTTATTCACCACATCAGGCACCTCAACCATGGAAACCTACACCAGAGAGATGAGCCCCCAACATGTCTGCCTTTGAAAACCAATGGGGCTTACATCCAGGAGAACCATGGAGCTGTAGGGAGCAGGGTTCCACTCTTAAATGGCTTGTACACAGACTCACTTACCCTTTGACTCAGTACAAAAGCAGTGGTCTGAAAAGCACATAGATCACATGTGATGGAGACTCATGTGCTAATCTTAGCATCTGCCAGAGAGACAGGTGCCTGTTAGGGCTCTCTCTGAGGATGGAGACTCTAGTGGATATCATTTTTACCCTCTCCCTCTGTCTAACTAGGACCAAAGCAAGTGAGCACCATTTTTCCACACTCTTTCTCTCACCTGCCGGTGCTTGTGGGTGCATACCATACCTGCATGACGCCCACAGCCTTGCCCCCATCCCACCTCCTGTGGCCCCACCAAAGGTGGCAGGCCTGTGAGCCCATACAGGGGATGCCCCTTGAATGCCTGGCTCTGGAGGCCAGAGATGATTGCATTTATGGGCCCCAAAAGTTTGAAACAATTAGAGAAATAGTTCTTGGTAGGCTACTACCACCAAGGCACCGAACAGACAGAACAAAATATACTCCAGTCTTCCTGTGAAAAAAGCCTGTTAAATTATTTGTATTCCAGCTTCTGCCTGAAGGGCGTGCTTCAGAATTACCACACATGTAGAGCCTCTGGAAGTGCTCTAAGGGAATGTAGGCTGGGGAATGCAATCTTTGCACTCTCCCTTGACCTTGCTACAGCTTTCCAATATCTCTCAGAAAGGAGCTCATATACTCATCTGGAGCCCTAATTTTGGCAGCTGTCACCAAAGGGACACCTCCAGATGGCTTGGCCTGGAGACCAGCATGGTTTAGGATTGCAGTCCCACAGGATTATATATTTGCATACCTTAAAAGCTACTACCTGAGGGTTTAGCTTCCACCCAGCCTGAAACTAGGAGCTAAGATCCCTCCCTTTGGAACATGCAGAGGATGTGGCACTCCCTTGACAAGTGGGACCTACCAAGAACAATTGAACAAATCAGGCTGCCTAGACAATCACAAAGGTTCAAGAGACAACCAAGAGATAAATAAAGGTTAAATAGTAAGTTTCATCTCCTCACAAGGACACACCTTCAAAACTGAAAAAGATAGCTATGCTGTCCAACATATAGAAACAAACAGAAAGTCAGGCAAAATGAGAAGACTGAGAACTATGTTCCAAACAAAAGAACAAGATATAAAACA
This sequence comes from Phoca vitulina, assembly GCF_004348235.1. Classification (NCBI taxonomy): domain Eukaryota; kingdom Metazoa; phylum Chordata; class Mammalia; order Carnivora; family Phocidae; genus Phoca; species Phoca vitulina. Next base: position 10,118,361 of record NW_022589734.1, read on the forward strand.
CAAAGGTAGTGGGGTGGGGGAACTTAATAAACTGGAGACAAGTAAGTTACCTGATAAAGAGTTCAAAGTAATGGTAGTTAAGATGCTCACCAAACTCAGAAGAATGGATAAACATAACAAAAACTTCAACAAAGAGATAGAAAAAATGAGAGAGTACCAAACAGAAGTCGTGAGTTAAGAATATAAAACTAAACTGAAAAATACACTATAGAGGTTCAACCACAGACTAGATTAATCAGGAGGAAGAATCTGTGATTTGGAAGACAAGAAAGTGAAAGTTACCCAAACAGAGCAGCAAAAAAGGAAAAAAGAATTTTAAAAAATGAAGATAGCTTAAGAGACCTATAGGACAACATCAAGCAGAACAGCATTCACGTTAATTTGAAGAAAGTATTCCTAGAGGCTTCCATTTGGAGAAGAAAACAAACACCCAGAGCCAGGAAAGTCCAGGAAGTTCAAAATAAGATGAACCCAAAGAGACACACACCAAGACACATTATAATTAAAAATATCAAAAGTTAAAGATAAAGAGAGACTCTTAAAAGCAGCAAGAGAAAAACAAATTATTATGTGCAAGGGGACCCTCACAGGGCTGATTTCTCAGGAGAAACTTTGCAGCTCAGAAGACAGTGGCAGGACATATTCAAAGTGCTGAAAGGAAAAACCTTGCAACCAAGAATACTCTACCCAGCAAGATTATCATTCAGAATTGAAAAAGACATAGAGAGCTTTCTAGACAAACAAAAACTAAACTGATACTACAAGAAATACTAAAGGGACTACTTTAAGCCAAAAAAGAAAGGACCCTGATTAGTAAGAAGGAAATATGTGAGAGTAAAATTCTCACTAGTAAAGGTCAACATACAACAAGGGTAGTGGATTAATCAATTATACAGCTAGTATGAAGGTTAAAAGGGGAAAGCAGTAAAAATAACTAACTATGATAATCAGTTACAGGATACACAAAATAAAAGTTGTAAAATATTACATCAACAGCATAAAACTGAGAGGAGAAAATAAAAATTTAGAGTTTTAAATGCATTCATACTTAAGTAAATAACAACTTGAGAGAGAGAGAAAAAGAGAAGCTGTTATACATGAGCCTGATGGTAACCACAAAGCAAAACCCTAGTAGATACACAAAAAAATAATGAGAAAGGAATATAAACAGAACACTAAAGAAAGTCAGTAAACCACAAGGAAAGAGAATAAGAGAAGAAGAAAGAAACAGAGGGACAAAAAAAAAAAAAAACAGGAAACAATTAACAAAAGGGCAATAGATACATACCTATCAATAATTACTTTGAATGTAAATGGACTAAATTATCCAATCAAAAATCAGAGTTAGTAAATGGACTTAAAAACAAAACAAAACAAAAACAAACAAAAACCAAGATGCATCTATATGCTGCCTACAAGAGACTTACTTCAGATGTCACAACACACAGAAACTAAAAGTAAAGAGATGGAAGAGATGTTTTATGCAAATGGAGCCCAAAAGAAAACTAGGGTAGCTATCCTTAGAATCAACTTTAAAACAAAAACTGCAATAAAAGATAAAGATGGGCATTACAAAATGATAAAGGGGTCAATCCAGCAAGGATATATAACATTTGTAAATATTTATGCACTCACCATCAGAGCATGTAAATATGTAAAAGAAATATTACCAGATCTAAAGAGAGAAATGGACAACAATACAAAAATAGTAGAGATCTTTAGCACCCTACTTACATCAATGGATAGATCATCAACACAGAAAATCAATAAGGAAACACCAGCCTTAAATGAGATATTAGCCTAGATAAACTTCACAGATGTATATAGAACATTCCATCTGAAAACAGCAGGGTGCACATGCAACATTCTGTAGCAAGATTATATGCTCAACCGCAAAACAAGTTTCAATAAATTTAAGAAGATTGAAATCATATTAAGCATCTTTTCTGACCACAGTGGTATGGAATTAGTAATCAATTATAAGAACATAAATGGAAAAAACACAAACATGTAGAGACTAAACAGTGTGCGACCAATGGGTCAACAAAGAAATAAAAGGAGAAATTAAAAAATACTTTAAGATAAATAAAAATGGGAATACAATATACCAAAACCTTAGGCAGCAAAAGCTGTTCTAAGAGGGAAGTTTATAGCAATACAGGCCTACCAAAAAACAAAAACAAAAACAAAAAAACACAAGAAAAATCTTTAGTAAACAATCTCACTTTGCACCTAAAGAAACTATAAAAAAAGATACAAATGAATCCCAATGTTAGTAGAAAGAAAGAAACAATATAGATCAGATGGAAATAAATGAAATAGAGACAAAAAGACAATGAAAAGATGAATGAAAATAAGTGTGGTTCTTTGAAAAGTTCAACAAATTTCACAAACCTTCAGCTAGACTCACTAAGAAAAATAAGAGAGGGTTCAAATAAGATCAGAAATTGAAGAGAGGAAGTTATAATTGATACAAAAGAAATACAAAGGATTATAGACACTACTCTGAATAATTGCATGTCATCAAATTGGACAACCTAGAAGAAATAGATAAATTCTTAGAAACATATGATCTTCTAAAACTAAATCATGAAGAAATAGAAAATCTAAACAAAATGATTACTAGTAAGAAGACTGAATCAGTAATCAAAAAGCCCTCGAGAAACAAAAGTCCAAGGCCAGATGGCTTCACTGGTGAATTCTCATAAATATTCAAAGAAAATTTAATACAATCTTTCTCAAACTCGTTGAAAAAACTGAAGAGGAAAGAATGCTCCAAAGTCATTTTACAAGGCCATAACTACTCTGATAACCAAAAAGGACACCCCACACAAAAAAGAAAATTCCAGCCCAAGTCCCAGATGAACACAGATGCAAAAATTCATAACAAAATAATAGCAAACTAAATTCAACAATACATTTTAAAAATTACACACTACAATCAAGTGAAATTTATTCCAGGGATGCAAGGGTAGTTCAACAACTACAAATTAATCAACGATACACCACAATAACAAAATGAAAGATAAAAATAATATAGTCATTCCAATAGATGCAAAAAAGCATTTGACAAAATTCAACATTCATTTATGATAAAAAGTCTTAACAAAATTGGTGTAGACAAAATATACCTCATGAATAACAAGCCTACAACTATGAGCATACTGGACTGCCAAACGCTGAAAGCTTTTCATTTAAGTTCCAGAACAAAACAAGAATGCCCATTCACCATTTTTATTCAATGTAGTATTGGAAGTCCTAGCCAGAGCAATTAGGCAGAAAAAAATAAATAAATAAAAGGGATCCAAATTGGAAAAGAATAAGTAAAACTGTTGCTGTTTGCAATTTACATGATTTTATATGTAGAAAATCCTAAAGATGCCATCAAAACCTGTTAGAACTAAAAAAATGTGTTCAGTAAAGTTGAAGGGTTCAAAATCAATATAAAAAATGTGCTGTATTTTGATACACTAACAACAAACTATCAAAAAGAGAAATTAAGTAAACAATCCCATTTACAACTGCACCAAAAACAATAGCATACCTAGGAATAAATTTAACCAAGAAGACGCAAGACCTATACAAAGACATTGACAAAAGAAATTGAAGAAGACACAAATAAATGGAAATGTATCTTGTGCTCATGAATTAAAAGAATGAATATTGTTAAAATGTTCATATTACCCAAAGAAATCTATAGATTCAGTGCAATCCCTATCAAAATTCCAATGGCATTCCTTATCGGATTAGAACAAACAATCCTAAAACTTGTATAGGAACACAAAAGGTCCCAAACATCCAAAACAATCTTGAGAAAGAAGATCAATACTAGTAATATCATGCTTTCTGACTTCAAACTATATTACAAATCTTAGGAACCAAGACAGTATAGTATTGGCATAAAATCAGACACATAGATCAATGGAACAGAATAGAGTGCCCAGAAACAAACCCAAATTTATGACAAAGAAGGCAAGGATATACGAGGGAGAAAGGACAGTTTCTTCAATAAGTGGTATTGGGAAAACTGCACAGCCACCTGCAAAAGAATGAAAATGGACCACTATTTACACCATATACAAAATTAACTCATAATGAATTAATGTCTTGAATGTAAAACCCTTAGAAGAAAATATAGGTAGTAAGTTCCTTGACATTGGTTTTGGCAATATTTTTTGGCTCTGACTCCAAAGGCAACAGCAACAAAAGCAAAAATAAACAAATGGGACTACATCAAACTAAAAAGCTTCTGCACAGTGAAGGAAATTATCAAAAAAAAAAAAAAAAAAAGACCATCTACTGAATGAGAAAAGATATTTGCAAATCATGTATCTGATAAAGGGTGCATATCCAAAATATATTTTAAAACTCATATAACAATAAAAAATCCAATTAAAAAATGGGCAGAGGCTCTGAATAGACATTTTCCAAGAAGACATACGGATGGCCAACAGACACATGAAAACATGTTGGCATCACTCATCATCAGGGAAATGCAAGTCAAAACCACAGTAAGATATCACCTCACAGTAAGATATCACCTTTTCTGTCAGAAAAGCTAGTATCCAAAAGATCAAAAATAATAAGTGTTGGCAAGGATGTGGAGAAAAGGGAACCTCATGTACTGTTGATGGGAATGTAAATTGGTGCAGCCACTGTGGAAAACAGTATGGAGGTTCTTCAAAAAATTAAAGTACAACTACCATATGATCCAGCAATTCCACTCTGGGATATGTATCGAAAAAAAACCCAAAACATTAATTTGAAAGGATATATGCACCCCTATGTTCATTGCAGTATTATTTATAATAGCAAAGATATGGAAACAACCTAAGTGTCCATCAATGAATGAATGAGTAAAGAAGATGTGGTTGGACTATCTATTATCATCTATCTATCTATCTATCTATCTATCTATCTATCTATCTATCATCTATCATCTATCTGTCTATCATCTATCTATCATCTATCATCTATCATCTATCTATCTATCTATCTATCTATCTATCTATCTATCTATCTATCTATCCATCCATCCATCCATCCATCCATCCATCCAATGGAATGGATAAAGAATGGATAAATGCCATCAATGGATAAAGCCATAAAAAAGAATGCAATCCTGGCATTTGCAACAACATATATGGACCTATGCTAATTGAAATATGTCAGATAGAGAAAAACAAATACTGTATGATTTCATTTATATGTGGAATCTAAAAAACAAAACAAAAACAAATAAACAAAACAAAACTCATTGATACAGAGAATAGATGGGTGGTTGCCAGAGGGGCAGGGTACTGGGGGGGAGCAAAATGGGTGAAGGGGATCAAGAGGAGCAAACTTTGAGTCATAAAACACATAAATCATGGGGAGGTAATGAACACCATAGTGACTATAGTCAATAATATTATACTGCAAATTTGAAAGATGCCAAGAAAGTCAAACTTAAAATTTCGCATCGCAAGAAAAAAAAATTCTCTTAACTTTTTACGGTGACAGATGGTAACTAGACTTATTGTGGTGATCCTTTCACAGTGTATACATATGCCAAATCATTATGTTATATACCTGAAACTAATATGAAGTTATATGTCAATTATACTTCAACTAAGAAAATTAATGAACTAAAAAATCCGATTTTCAACACTGCAGAGGTCAGCCTGCCACTGGCACATCTCCGGTGAAAAAATTGCCAATCTCCTTTCTGATTGGAGTTATAAAAACTCCTTCTACTATTTTAAACCAGCAAGGTGCCAGGCTCCAGAATTGTGACAGGTAGAAAGGAAAACTTACCTTTTCACCGGTATAATGGAAAGACCCTACCCAAGCAGGTGGGGGAGGAAAGGATGGGGAGGAAATGTCATTAGAGCTGAGAGCTCAGAGATAATGGGAAGAGCAGTGGGGAAGGCAAGAGGAGAATGCTTGGTGTAGATGGGAGGTGTGTGCCATGGCAGGAAGATACAGAGGCTCAGGAGGAGTTGAAAGAAACCATTAAGGCTGGACTTTAAAGTGTGGGGAGTTGGGGTTGAGACTGAAGAAGCAGACAGGGGCTTCAGAGACCAACGAAGGCTTTGTGGCCTACTTTAAAGAGTTGGGTCTTTGTCTTAAGAGCAATGGGAAACCATCAAATGCTTTTATGTGGGAGAGTAAGAGGACCCTATTTTCATTCAGAAGAGATGACAGTGACTGCTACGTGCTGAATCATGGGGGGAGGGCCAATAACGGAAGGAAGAAAAGCAATTAATTAGGAGACTATTCCATGGGCGGTCATTTTAACTGGATAGACTACGGGCTAAATGTGGAAAACAGTGATGACCCCAGAGAGGTACTTCAGAGGTTATAGGTTATTTAACAGTAGTTGGTGATGATAGGTGAATGGGGGAAGGAAAGAAAGTATTAAAAATGGCTCTTGGCTTTCTGGTTTATGGAACTAGGTGGATGGTGGTGCTATTAATGGAGATAGCAAATATTTAAGAAAAGATCATAAATTTGGTATTATACATTGTGATGGAATGAATTATGTTTCCCTAAGTTCATGGATTGAAGCCCTAACCCCTAGCACCTCAGAATGTGACTGTATTTGGAGATACGGCCTTTTAAGTGGTAAATACGTAAAAATGAGGTTATACGGAAGGCCCTGATTCAATATGACTGGTGTTCTTAGAAGAGGGAATGAGGAGTCAGACACACACAGAGGGAAGACCACAGGACATAGTGAGGATGCTGCCCCCTACAAGCCAAAGACAGAGGCCTCAGAAGAAGCTATTCCTGCCAGCACCTCAGTCTCAAACTTCTAGACTCTGATATTATGAGAAAATAAATTTCTGTTGTTTAAGCAACAAACAAAACGAAGTCATGTTCAATATGAAATGTATACATTTAGATCCTCATCCATAAATGGATTTTTAGTAAGCCCAAGTTCTTCAAGGTTGTTTTTGAATTTTTCTACTCTAAATATAATCAATAGTATTTTCAATTACTAAATTCATTTTGTAATTAAATAAAAAGATTTGCCTGTGCTCCTAGGTAGATTTTTCTTAATTCATTGATTATTCTTATTTTTATAATTATCACTGGCTTTTAAAAGTATTATAGTTCATGTTTACTAGGAAAAGCCGTACAATAAGACCGGATGAAAAAAAAGAGCAAGGGCTTTGGATTTACTCAAGTAATTCAAACATCATCATGCACTTAATTTGAATCCATTTTTAATCATATTTTCATGATAAGAAAATCTGTTTACTATACTGTGCATATTGACAAAGCCAATCTTCAGCTTGTATGAACAATTAGCATACTGTGTTTTTAATTACCTTGAATTTCATTTAGCTATTCTTTGAAATGTGTCCTCAAATATTATTTTTTCCTATTCATATTTGACCCCGGTAGGGTTAAAAATGCTTCAATAAAAAGTCTTCTGCATTAGATTGAACAATGAATAGGAACATTTTTCTCGTGATGACTCATTCTTTTTAAAGCCGGCCATCAGTTGAATACTGCTTCCTACGTGCTAAGGTTAAAGGGCCATTTCCTACCACAATGTGGTGTGGAAATCTCACAAACTGCTCCTCTCAAGTACTAATTCAACACGGAGAGTTTTATGCACCCTCTGAGTAAGAACTGTGCTAGGTGCATTACTTATTTTATTATTACAATCCTCTCAACAGCCATATGACTTTAGGAATTTTTACCCCATTTTACTGATGAAGAAACTGAAGCCCAGAGAAGTATATCTGCTTCCTCAAGGTTACCTAGCTGATATGGGGTAGAACCAGAATTTTTTTTTAAAGACTTATTTATTTACTTTTGAGAGAGAGAGAACATGCAACCAGTGGGGAGGAGCAGAGGGAGAGAGTCCTGAAGTAGGCTCCCCGCTGAGCACAGAGCCTGATGCAGGGCTCAATCCCAGGACCCTGTGATCATGACCTGAGCCAAAACCAAGAGTCCTTTGCTTAACCGACTGAGCCACCCAAGCATCACTAGAACCAGAATTTGAAACTAAGTCTATCTCATGCTAAAATCCATATATTGTTCTTTCCAGTACATTGATTGCTAAGATTTGCAATCTCAATTTAACTCCATTTCCACATGCATATTATATGAGGTATTGTCCTGTTTTTGAGGATGGATGAATATTTAGACTTCTCACAAACCCACACCTTTGATTAGTACAAAGCAAGTTGACCTTGACACTCTTAACCACCACAAGATCTAAGAGATTGGCTCAAGGACAGCAACAAAAACCCTTCACTTCCCCATAACTGCTGTCAGAGGAATTGTGCCCTGACCTCCTCAGTTCATTTAACAGACTCCGTATCTCCTCTCAACAGAGGGGCTGAAATATCTTCAAGGTTGCTGTCATTGGGAATTTTAGGTCATTCCACACTGCACCCTTGCACATCAACTTAAAAACCACCTTCTAGCCAGGACGCCTGGCATACTGTATATTAATAGAATATTGATATAGTAAAAATACTGTTGTGGGATTCATCATTTGGTAAATCCTCCACCGTCTGCAGTTTTACGGAGCCATTTAATTAGCAATTTTACAACCTCTCTCCTCTCATTAAATTAATTAATAATTAAGTTCAAATATAGGCATCTTTAATGTCATAATTATATTTCAGTTTTATGGTCACTGGAGTTTAGCTCATTAGGGGAGGCACTCATAAACCATAGCCCTGTTTAGTGACTGAAGCACTTCGATGTCACCAGGCTGATTCCAGTTGGGTGTTTTAATGCCTCTGTTCTTTTGGTACCACTGTCATTTTTGCAGAGAGAAATTTCAGTCTTTGTCCTCTGTGAACATAAGATAACAATCACAATAATCACATCAACAAATGCAATGCAAAACACATATGATGTGTTCTAAGAGTCTCCTTGACTTTTAGGATGTCTCCCCGGAATATTTTTGTAACATTCGCCCTCACTGTGCTCTCTGATTAGATCAAGTGCTCCCACCTTTACACTTGGCATGAAGCACAAAGTAACCATGTCAAAGACCCCTGAGTGATGTCCTCTCATTGACTTTATGATTTACTAAGTCGGTAATGGCATTTCACACAATATGGTAGGTTGTACATTACAATGGATGGAGTGGATTTATTTCAGTCATTATCACTGATTAAACCAGCTTAGTCGAAGAGGCAAAACAAAACTTGCTTTGAAATTGTTCTTATTTAATTTTGTTCGCCTTCACATAACCCAGGACAGTGCTAATTATTCCTTGATGGAGCTCATATTTCTAATGTAATTCATATATAAATTCTAATTTGGTTCATATGGGAATGTTTGTGTTCCTTGCCTCCTCTCAGGCAAGAACACAGACACAGAATTAAAACTGTTTGGAAATGAAAACTTGATGTTGCCTTTTTTGACCCTGGCTTTGATTTGCTTTGCTTTGTTGTTCGTGTAACAGACCTAATCACTTTTGAAGGTTAAGATTTTAAACTGTAATTTAGGGGATAAAAACTATCCTTACACCTTTAAAGAATTTGGGTGCAAATTGAAGGTGCAAACTGCATTCTCTCATGCTAAAAAAACCTTACCATTTAAAGCTTTGCTCAATTTTTGCTGAAAGAAGATATTCTTAAGAATCTATGAGCTCTAAAATCACAGCCTGTATAAGCGATATTAAAGGAAAACATAATAATTATTCTACGATATTGCTGACCACTGGCTGTCATGAAGAAGAAATAAGAATGGAACGGATCTCAGATTAAAGATTCTTTTTTTAAAAATAGTGATGGGTTATTATGAGTCTGAATTGTCCACAGTATTGTAACTGACATCTTTGAGGAATCGTTAACTAAGACATTCCATGATTTAAAAAATGCACTAGGCTGAGCCAGTTATGTATGCTAAGTTATGGGTTGCCACTAGGTCAAGGTGGAAAAACTATAGGGTGTTGTATCTAAAATCCAAAGCAAACTACCAGTATAAGGTCATGCACAGAGAAGACGTACAGGTGACAGGCGCTTCTTAAAGAACCGAGTGAGAAACAGAAAGCAGAAAGGATTAGAAATGCAGAGAGGTTGAGAGCATGGCTGGCGAGGAGCCCAGGGTCACTTTACCTGTCCTCAAGGGACACTAGAAGGGCAGGGACTTACAAGGACTCTCTGTACTCTGCCAACTGGCTTTAGTCTCCTAGGTGTGTGTGTGTGTACTGTGTGTGTATAATGTATGTGTATACTGTGTGCACAGGCACGTGCTCTCTGCTCACTCTATCGTGAGACTGAATTCTGCTCTCATGCCCAAAAAATATTTATATATTGTATTTTAGAGAAAATTTTCAAGCTCAATATAATTAAAGACAAATGGAAAATATTTCAGATGAGTGACCTGAGATTGAAAGGAAAAAGGCAAATCTCAGCTAGACCCATCTCCATCTCAACCACGCTACCCTCGATACTTTTTTAAAGTGAAAAAATTGATTCCTATTTCTTTGCCATCTCTCTTAACACTCATCCACTAGACATTGCTTTGTAACGTATCTCACACAAACCAAAGAAAGCAGCAATGTCTCAGCTGAGTAAAAATTACAAACTGTAGAATGGACATAGACAAATAATGACTTATTGGGATTTTGATATCAGATCATATTTGCACTGCAGTCAGAAAGGACATTTTCAGTCATAACATCCTCACACAGACTGACTTTGTAATATCTAGGACATAATTACACTTGCATTCAATATGCACGCACACATCCATGCACACATCATGCTAACGTTAGAGCTGTCCGAAACTATTTTCAATAATTGATTTGCCGTTTAATTGAACAGCATGACTGACTAACATAGCTCATTACTTTACTCATTAGTTAATTATCGAAGAAAGTAGGACAAGTCAATAAAATGGAAGGCTGTAAATTCCAATACTAATTAGCACCATTTCCTTAGAGACATATTTAAGGGCAGATTGGCTACCTGAATGTCCTAGGACCTTGCAGATGAAGGAGAAGGGTAGATGTACCATAAATCTAGATTACTAGAGAGGAAGACAAGTAGACAGTAAGTAGACATGTAGACCTGTACTTAGCTACTGCTAACTCCACTATTTGAATGGCAATATTGAAACATGTAATTGGGTAGGAAATCATTATTAAGAGAAAGGAAGATACTTCATTGAGTGTACTTTGAAAACAATTTGCAAAACAACTTGTATCACTTTTTCTTTTAGAATAACATTTTCCACTTCGGTTTGCATATCACTGTATGGACATTATCAAGGCAAATGCCATTTATGTGTAGATTTCTTATAAATGGATTCCATCTTCAATATAATTAATTCTATTAGAGGGAAAAGTGCTTTTCAGAGCTAATAAATCATTCTTTTTGACTTATGAGAAAAATGTGGTCATTTATGCTTATTCAATCCATTTTAACCTCATGCAACCAACAGATGTTACTATGCAGCCATCATTCAAGAAGTTAAATGCTTGCACACACACATACACACATGCAGACATGCACACACACAACCATGCACCCACTTATATTTTATCTTTCTCTTTACACAGAACTGGATTTTGTCAATGTTAGTTAGTTATATGCACTTGGAAAAATCTTCTATCTATTGGGACCCAATATTTTCTCATGTATACAATGGGGACAGTAAGACCTACATTTCAGACTCGTTGAGAAGCTCAAAAGAAATAGTAACTGATTTGTTCTGCCACAGCGCCTTGCAGGGGCCTTCTTACTCTGTCCTTGAGAAAATTCCTAGACAGATTATATGCAGCTATCAGATGGCTCAGAACAGTGGTTGACCTAGTCCCAGTAGCAAGGGATTCTGGCCATGGAAATATTTTTCTAAATGGTTGGAACTTATGGGCCTGCTTATGATCACTTCTGAAGTGTGCTGATGATGTGTTATGAATGCACACGAGGGGCACTCTGTTAGTGAGGCAATGCTATCTTCCGCCTGGCTGTTGTACGGTTCATCTTTGGTAGAGTGTTTCTAGGAAGAGATGGCCAATTAATCTTGCATTAACCTTGATCACTTTTGACTTCAGCCTCTCAAAGCCTGCTTATTTTGTTCATGCTGTGGTGGAACCAGACCTAATAGGGTGCACACTTTCACACTGATTTTATATTTAATTGAATTAAGCTATAAAGGAAGAAACATTGGCATTTGCCGAGCCTGTGAAATTCTCCCCAAGTATGTTCACATATATGGGCTCAGAGTAGATACAGCTCTTGTTAACCTGTATTATAAATAATAAAATTTGGTGAAGATATTTAAAGAGACACAGTTAACTAAAGGCAAGGCAATGATTGAAATTTACCTTTCCTGATTTTCAATGTTCTTTTCGTAATCACAAATCTTGTATCCTAGAATGTTGTATTTAGAAGAACAGCTAAGATTAACAAGTCAACAACTCTTTTGGTTCAGAAAAGGAAACGCAATCTCTGAGAAGTGACGCAAATTTCACAAACCTTGTGACTAGATGCTTGTATAGTTTGGTCTAGATCCTGGATCTCTTTATCTCATGTTCAAATGTCCCTTTCCTAGTCCCCATCCTCCTCCCCTAGGGATTTGCTTTAATCTCATCTATTCTTTTTTGTTCACTATCCTCTGCTTCGTGCCCTTCTGTAGCTCTGTAGAAGGCTGGGACTCAGTTTTGGCAGAGTAGGGCTGGATCTAAGAGGAGGAAGGAGAAAACATTTTGTCTCTTAAGTAAAAAGCTCCAGGTTCCTAGAACTTGCTTCTGTGGATAGTAACAGCTTACTTTGGGTGAATATGAGTGTTCATTAGGCTTTCTAGTTTGTGCAAGAATATATAATGAGTGAAACGAGCTTAAGGGAAAACGCTCAAGAGTTAGCTGTATTTGTAAAACTACACATTGTCTTTTTGAACGGTACGTGCAGTAGATTTCCAGCCTGATATCCTTACCTTTATAGTTTCCTGTGCTCTTACCATATCATTTTTTTTTTTATGTTCACAAAATGCCCTAGGTGCTTTCACTTCTCAAGGCCTTTGTGCATTCCAGGCCCTCTACCCAGAATGCACTTCTCTTCCATCTCTACTGGTCAAAACCCTATTGAGCTTGATGAGGCACACATTAAATATCACTTCTATGAAGAAACTATCCATTACTCTTTAGAGGAATCAATTCTTTGTCTTCATAAAGCAATTTGTAAACACTAAAGTCCACATCCTAGTATTTCCTAGCCTACTCCCCACTAGATCGTGAAATCATGGTAAGCATCCTCTTCCTGTTTACACAAATACCTAAAAGAGAATCTGGTACAAAATTTGCACTTGACAAATATTAATTGAACAAGTGAATGAATAAATGAATTAAAATAAGTGAAATGGAATAATTGAACAAGTACTTTGAAACTTTTTGCTTTTAAGGAAACTAATTTTTTTTTTTTTTTTTGAGAGAGAGAGTGCTCCTGCCGGGGGTGGAGGAGCAGAGAGAATCTTAAGCAGGTTCCATGACCAGCACAGAGCACAACAGGGGGCTCAATCTCACAACCCTGAGATCATGACCTAAGCCTAAATCAAGAGTCAGACCCTTAACCGACTGAGCCACCAAGGTGCCCCAGGAAACTGATTTTTTTTAACTGCAATAGTAATAGTCTGTAGTAAAGTAGCTATGGATTTTGTCATATGTCAGAAATTTTTTTCAAGATTACATCTGTGTGGACGTTGGACATGGGACTTGGTTTTGCAGATGCAGTCCCTCACCAATTCCTTCAGGGTTGGTCCCCATCCATGTGATGGCCTATAAAGGAAGAGACATGGGGTTGTGTTCCCCAGATGAGTCCTGTGGTTGCTGGAATGTCCTCTCCAACACATATCTGCCTCTGAAGAAGCGATTGTGAGACCTACTTTTTAGGGGTGAAAACAGAGTCTCAGAGACTTCGGGTAATTAAAAAAAACCACAGAGCCATGTTTCCCAAAACCACTTATTAACAGTAAATACATAAATAATAAATTATAAAGTGGGAAAAGCATTATCTCAAAGCAATTTATGTATGATCCCAGTTTTGTAAAAATACTTATCTATAATATGTAAGCATTGATGTTTATATTCTAAGAAAAAAGCTTAGACAGAAATTCCTCAAAATGTTTTTGAAAATCTTAGTGAATTTCTCTAGTAAATTGCATTTTTTCTTTAATAAATTGCATTTTGAAATATAATTCCTTAGTATGTACATTAAAATGCCCTGGTTAGGGGTGCCTGGGTGGCTCAGGCGTTAAGCAGTCTGCCTTCGGCTCAGGTCATGATCCCAGGGTCCTGGGATAGAGCCCCACATCGGGCTCCCTGCTCGGCGGGAAGCCTGCTTCTCCCTCTCCCACTCCCCCTGCTTGTGTTCCCTCTCTCGCTGTGTCTCTCTCTGTCCTATAAATAAATAAATAAAATCTTAAAAAAAATAAAAAATAAAAAAAAATAAAATGCCCTGGTTATACTTTCTTCAGACTTATTATTAAAACTCAAATAATGAAACAGTTTAAATAAATTTTGTAATAAGCTCAAAATTAAATATAAAGGAAAATCGCAACTTATTTTTCTTTGACATATTATAGGTACAGTTGGTGTTATTCTCAAACCACAAGCAACAATTTATTTTTTCAAACGTGTTTTATAAGTACTGTATTAAGCTAAGCTCTTCTAAGGATTATGTGTGGAGTTTTTATCAGCATTTTTGAGAATCATGCCTTAGGTGTTAATAAATGAAGGCTGAGATTTAAAGGGGAAAATGTGGTGGGATAGTTTAATGAAAAGCTCCTGGTTAAAATAATAAAAAGGAAAAAAAGAAAGAAAAAAAAGGAAAAGAAAAAGAAAAGAAAAACTCTAATGATTTTAGCAAAAACGTCTAAAAATCCACACCTTGCATGAACATTTAGAAATTATGAACATCTCAGAAGAACATGGTCAAATGGCACATCCCAAATAAAATCAACCTGAGAGAAACTACACAAACTACATTTCCACTATTAATGCATAAATGCAAACGCAAGGTACCTTAGTATTGCAAAATAACCACCAATTGAAGAAACAATGTATTCAAAAATTTAAAATCTTGGCTCACATGAATTGGCACAGAAAAATCTGCCAGAATCCCTGAAAAGAAAAAAAAATAAGAGTGACAAACTATTCCGTATTCACCAGAAATCTCTTTATATAGAGGAATTTACATAATGGCAACATTACACAGGGAACCAGAAACACAACTGATTACTAGAATAATACAAATGTTGAATGAAATATGTATCTAAAATTAAAAGTTTTTTATTAAAATGGTTTCCTAAACTGCATAAAGTAACTGATTTAAAATTTAGAAATAAATTAACCAGTCTGGTGTCATGAAATTATATTTGCCTGATTACTCCCATTGGATTAACTAAATTGAGCATTTTAAAAAATAAGTTATAGATTTAATAAGATAAATGTATCACCCCAAATAAGGGAACTGGTAAAGAGAGTAACATTTAAATGCCTATCATAAATAGGCCCATTGTTTAACTACACAGACATAATGTGTTTTACCTGAGAATGTTCCGTAGTAGAAAAGTGGGAAATTCCCTATAAAGATAAAAATGAGTACATAAAGAATTTTAGTAAATAAATGCCAAAAATAATTAAGAGATTTGTTTTGTTTAGCTTTCTTATTGTATAAATTTGATCTTGTGAGTTTTCACCTTACTTAAGAAAATTAAAAAACTGCTTTGTTTCCATAATGTGTTTTACTGCAAATTCTAATTCTTATTATTTTGCATTATTTTTATAAAAAAAAAAATGGATGCCTACTCCGTGAGCATGAATAATTATATTTGAAACATATTTTCAGCAATAAAAACTCCTATAAAAGTTATCTTTCACTTTTTCCCTCTAAATCCTTTGTCATCCAAACATACCTCTTTATTCCCTTTTTGGGAAAATCAGTAAATAAGCTAGGGTGTTAAATATGATGAGCCTATCAGGACAATTAAATTGAAATTTATTTTTTTATCACTTATTTGTTTTAACAAACAGTTTCAGATCAATTGTGAGATCACAGGTATGATAATATTTCACTCAGATTTTTTTTTTTATTGTGGGGAAAATATATCCCAACCAGCAATATAAGAGTGTTCTAATTTGTCTACATCCTCACAAATATTTTTTTCTTTTCTTTCCTTTTTCCTTTGTCTTCTCTCTCTTTCTTACTATAACCATCCTAGTATGTGTGAAGTGATATCTTACTATAATTCTGACTTGCATTTCCCTATTGACTAATGATACCAAACATCTTTTCATACGCTTATGGCCATTTATATGTCTTTGGAGCAATGTCAAGTCTTTTGCCCATTTAATTTTTTTGGCTTTTTGTGGATAAGTTTTAGGAATCTTTTATAGATTCTGGATATTCAAATATTGTCAAATATAGATTTGCAAATATTTTTTCCAATTCTATAGGTTGTCTTACAATTTTCTTAATAATGTCCTCTGGTTTTAACTTGTCAATTCATTAGGTTATTTAATCTCATTTTGCAAAGTAGTGTTTGATATTATTACCTTCTTTTTAAGAAATCCTTCATTTAGTTCAATTCAACAAGTAGTTAGTAAATGTGTTTGTACCAAGAAGTGAGAATATGAAGATAAATAGGAACATAGGTCCCTGCTCTCAAAGAACTTGGAATCTTATAATGTCATCTGCACGTAAACAGAGAATTTGTTTGACATACACGGTTATAAACAAAGTAGCTTCTGTAATACGGCAAATGTTTTCAGAAAATGACCTAAATCTACAGTTATTAAATATGGAGGCACTAGATTTACAGAAGGATCAAGAGAAGGAAGTTGAAACAATTAAATGCCAGTTCTGCCATGCAATGGCTCTTAGACTCACTACCTAAACTTCAGGTATTTTAATTTCCTCATCTGTAAAACTGGGGTACTGATTCCTCTCTTTAGCTTGAGCAATTATTATGTAAGATCATGTGAGATAACAGATGTGAAAACATTTTGGGGATTTAAAGGTGCTATGCAAATGTAAGGTCTAACGTTATTATGTAAACATGTGCACCAATTACTTAGCATCATAATAGTTGGTAATAATCATTAAGGGGCATCATTAGAAATGTCGGCATGTGCACGTTTTTATGCAATCTTTGTGTTTGTGAACATAGCACACCTGCATTTGGGCACATTGGGATGTGCATTTATTTTATTTTCCAATCAAACTATGCATTTGTCTTGTAGTAAACGCTATTAAAGTACTGGCTTTCATTCGTACAGCCCTTTATACCAGTGCAAGATCCTGACATTTCCACCGTAGCCAGAGTAAAATGCACAGACTGGAATTGTTCACCGAGTTTTAGTGGTCCTCTTTTAGAAACTGGGCCCTCAGGCCTCTGCAGCCTTTAATCAGCTGTAACTGGAGTGAAGCTGTCAGCCCCTGCTTGTTCCCTGTCAGCTTTAGTACCATTTAGAGCATCCCTGATAAATGTATGGTACAAATTTAACAGTCAACCTGTGAGAAACAAAAACCAAACATCTCTCAAACACTGAAAAAAACTTTCTTCAGCCATGTCATGAAAAATCCATGGGCCAGTAACTCCAGTGTTGACAAAAGGGAAGTCAGTGACACGTGAAAATATAATACAGCAATTTGGGCATATCTACGGGTTTTGGAAAATATGCAAAACTAAAATAAAAAGGAAAGAGAAGAAATGAAAAAAGAAAAATTAGGATGGGCAGAGTTTGAAGAGAAAAGATAAAATGCCAGGAGAAAGTTGCTCTGGTTTTCTCCTTGAATTGGAAGAAAACCTTGGGGCATGTTCTCTAGCCACTCCAGAAGGTAGAAAGTACATGGTTTGAGAGAAGAGAACTGATATGATAATTTGGAAGTACTACAATTTGAACAATTGCACTTGAGTTAACACTTCATTATTCACTGCTTATGTGAAACCAAGAGAAACCCAGAAGTTTCAAAGGTGATTTTTAGGACTCAGTTTTCTCATCTATAAAATGAGGATAAAATAATTCTGACCTCACAGAGTTTTGGTGAAGACAAAATGAAATAATACTGAGCTTCATAAACTCTAGAGCATTCTACAAAATTTGGCTAAGTTAATGTAATTTGCTAGAGTCCTAAGAGGAATTTCCACTCATAAAACTACTTTTGCAAGATTTCTCTGGTGCTTATCGTTCGGTTCGATATAAACTATTGGTGAGATATAGAGGCAGTCATGAGACCCTTTAAGAATGTAACAACCAGCACATATTTGATCCTTATCGGAACTATGCAGGTTTTAGGTCAGCCTTCTGGGCTAAAAGTGAACATTTTTCTACTTCTG
Source organism: Phoca vitulina (assembly GCF_004348235.1). NCBI lineage: Eukaryota > Metazoa > Chordata > Mammalia > Carnivora > Phocidae > Phoca > Phoca vitulina. The sequence goes on from NW_022589734.1 coordinate 10,136,661, forward strand.
TTCCTCATAACCATGGTCAAAAAAATGTGTTTTTATAAATATAATGCATTATCTTCCTAATGGAAATGTACAACACATTTTAGCATGTCAAAGTTGCCAAGAAGTCTAGCAGTAAAGAAACCTGCTTAACATTTTAGAGTTATTCACCAGTTTGCACTGTGTACTTTAAAATTCCTGCTAATTTGCACTCCATAAGGAAATAGTCAAATGATCTCCATTCCTATCCTGCTTCGTTCTCTTATTCACTCTGTGACATAAGCAAGTTGTTAAATTGCTCTGTTTCTCTTATCTAAATATGAATAACAAAAGCTATTTCAAAGGCCATCTTTTCATCAGCACAAGTGTTTAATATATTGTTGCTAAATCCTACTTTCTGTTCATCAAATTTTGGACTAGTTGACTCTTCAAATGTTTTGTTTTTATTTTTGAAGGATGGCATACTTTTTTTAGGAGGAGTGTGACACACCCTTTTCCTTACTTTATGTATTAAAAAAATGAAAATCTGTGTCCATGATCATATGTCTGATGATAATAGTTAGAAGATGGGAATGAAAGTAGCATTACAAATATTTAGCTTTAACCTTCCCCACTAATAGATATCAGTTATACATGGAAGTGACATTCATGCTCCTTACAAATGATGTCCATCCATCTGTTCATTTGATTATTCATTTATTGAAAAAAATGTATTAAAGACTTAATTATCTGCCATATTTCATGCTAGACAGCAAATTCCTTCTAAAAGAGGAGGGAAAAGGACAAATACTACCTACCCTTGTATGTCTAATAGTTTATTGAATAGTCTATGAAATACAAATATGGTCCTTCTTAAAATTCCCCATATCTATTATAAGACCACTTGAAAATTTGACACCTAAATATTAAATATAAAGAAGATACTGGAAATAAATAGAAACAACATAGGGAAGAAACAAGCTATAACAGGAAGATGACAAACCTGGCATGGGTTGGAGATAATCTAGGCATGAATCCTAGTTTAACTACTTTTTAGCTCCATGATTCAACAATAGATTTAAATCATTGAAGAATCTATTTCTTTGAATGCAATTGTATGAAAATGAAGTGATCAAAAAGGCCTGGAAGAAACTTAAATGCATATTACTAAGAGAAAGAAGTCAATCTAAAAAAGCTATATTGTCTATGATTTCCACTAGATGTCATTCTGGAGAGGTCAAACTATGAAGACAATAAAAAGATCAGTAGTTGTTGGGGTTGCGAGGGAGGAGGGATGAATAGGTGGAGCACAGAGGATTTTTAGGGCACTGAAAATACTCTGTATGATACTCCAGTGATGGATACATGTCAGTATATATTTGTCCAAACCCACAGAAATATACAATACCAAGAGTGATTCCTAATGTATACTGTGAAACTTGGGTGATTATGACATATCAATGTAGGTTCATCAATTGTGACAAATGGACCATTTAGGTGAAGAATATTGACAAATGGCGAGGCGGTGCATGTGTGGAGATGAGGCTATATGGGAAATCTCTAGAACTTCCCCTCGATTTTGCTGTAAACCTAAAACTACTCTAAAAAAGTGAAGTTTTAATACAATAAATAAAAAGTCTATTTTTAAAAAAAGGTATATAACTAAAAAAAAGTTCAAAAGATTTATTTAACATTTAATAGACCTTGAATGTTAAACAAACATCGAATATTTCCAGTGTGTCAGGCACCCTGCAAAGCACTGATGAATAAAACAAATGTATACTGTTAAAGACCTCACAGACAAGTAGAGGAGATAAACAAGCAAACAAGTAATTGGCATTTAATTATATTAACACATATAATGCATAGATGTGGATACAAGTTATAGAGAGATACTAAAGAGGAGACAAAATCTTATGGCAGAATCGAGGAAGATTTCACAGACATGATGTTATTTAACTTCAGGATTTGAAGGTGAACATGAATTCACCAGACATAAGACTGTGAGAAGAGTATTTCAAAACAGGCAAGTTCTGAGAAATTGCAGGAAAAGATACTGAAGTCAAATAAGGCACACTACTATAAAAATAGAGTATTAATTCTACAGACCAGGAATAACAAATATGTTTCATTTGGCAGTTAATTTCTATTGATTATAAGAGCAATCTCTTTTTCCCTCCCCTTCCTTCTCTCATTCTCTCTCTCTATATATATATAGATAGATAGATACATAGATAGATACACACACACACAAATATATATTTTTTTTGTTCCATACTCCTTGAGGTCAATCTTTACTTTTTTAGAAGATTGAGCATGTTTGAATAGAAATTAACATTTTTATAGTACAGATAAGAAAAGTCAATATTCAGCTTTTTTTTTTACTTCTAAGACTTGAGAATTTAAAAAGGATTTTTGTTGTTGTTGTTGTTGTTATAAGAATTAGAAGAAGAATTAAGAAAAATGCTGCCTGTTATTCCTCCCACCAGCTACTAGAGAAAAGTACATAAAAATCAATTCGGAAGGTTGGGATCCTAGAGAAGAGGGCTCCTGAGCTTGGGAGCAGATGTGGGATGTTTGGGGATTCCAGAATATAGAGATAACAAACCACTGAGTCTGTGGTTGCCAGTTAAGGAAACTTGAAGGTCACCCTTCACCATTTGAGTACAATGATGTTGGCTATATGAGGAAGCCACATCAGCATCTATAACCATTTGCTTACCTTTTATTGGTGTTGCATATTTCCTCATGTTCCAACACTTTCTTGCAGTCCTTTAGAACTGCCTTGTTCAGATACTCTTCTTAATGATCTAGGACACATCTAAGCTTTCCTATTCACTTCCACCATGCCACCTCTGAACAAAAAAATAAAGAAGGCACACCTTTTGGAGAGTTAGATGTAGAATGAGATAGGAAGCTCCAGCACTATGGTTTGGGTAGGACTGGAAAATGGTGACACCCATTTGTGTTGCCAGGAATGAGAGCTGGGAATTGAGACAAGGACCTGTTTCTGAGCTTAGGCAAAAACAAAAAACAAAAAACAAAAACAAAAACAAAAAACAACAACAACAAAAAACATTTGTTATCATTTAGTCATGTCTGCAGTGAATTCATAAAGGGGAGTGTTGGTGTAGATGTTTCTATCTGTAAATGCTGCTTTGGTTGAGAACAGTTTCTGAAATAGCAATTTTGGGACTTTTAAGGTCCATTTAGAATCTAGGGGTTACATGTTAGTGATCTGTGTCACTGAATAAAAGCAAGCACTTTAGTGAGAGAGGCCAGTTTTCTGCTTTTCATTGAAAAGATAGTTCCTTTTGAGATGACTGCAGAGAGAGGCAGGAGAGTGAGGATTCTTATTTTATGCCTGAGAAACTGAAGGTTAGAAGTGCTTCAACATTCACTGAAATCATAGAAATAGGAATGGCAGAGAAGAGACTTAATCTTGTAAACTCACAACATTTGTTAGCCCACAGTATAATATGATTTAAAAAAAAATTCCTTTCTTTTTCGGCAGTAATGAAATGTTTAGGGCTTTTCTTTTTTTTAATAATGATTGCATTAAACATTTAAATTTTAGTTATTTTTTCCAGCTGTGAAAATATCCCCAACATAATATTTTCTCCATTTGTGCCATTTAAACACTAAGAGTGCAAGAAAAATAAGCTTTTGTTTCTTTGTTTCTTATTTTTAAGAAAGAATATTTCCATTAGCATTTCCATGCTTTTATGTCATTAAAGTAAAATGCCAAGCTTCTGAAAAACTTTTTACAAGGTTAGCTTCTAAGTTAAATTTTTTAAAAGATACGGTTTATGGCAAGAAATGTTTCTTAGTACTGAAAGAAGAAAATTTAATATTTTCCAATATACTTTTATTTATTTATTTTTCCTCATACACTTTTAAAAATTCCTATTTTCTATCAGGGTTAGGCTTCTTGAACATAAGATAAGACAATGTTTTATTTAAAAAGAGTTGTTTGTAGATAACAAATTCATGAGAATTCAGAAAAAAATTAATTTTGACTGATAATCCACCAATAACAAAGTGATGTATTAAACTTAAAAAGATCATTTTGGGCACACCTTTATTTGAGAAGGTAAGAAAAATACACCTGGTAGTCTTCCCTATATTATCTGGTTATTTTCAAATTAGAATATATCTGTTTAAGGGAGATAATCCCTGGTGATCATACATGCAAAAATTTTATTTATGATGTCTCATTAAATAAATATATCATCACTACCATTAAAGGATAGCTCAAAAAAGAATCTATTGACACAGAATTATAGGTGGCATCACACCTTATGACCACAATAGCCAGAACTCTTGAACATGAGATTTTTTTTTTTTCCTTGGGGTAAAGGTGAATAGGATGATCTTTTCTAAGATAACATTTTACTGACGTGAAACATATTGTTGGAGAAAGGGGCCTTGAGGATTGATCTAATATCCCATTCTCAAAAAAAGGAAGAAAGAAACAAAGAAAGAAAGTCCACCCTAAGTGTAAAAATACTGTGAGTATCTTGGTAATTCAAGGCACTGATTACAGAAATTGTACTTAAAAGCGCAGAGTTTGAGGTGATAGTGCTGACAAGCATTGTTTCTGGAGAAAGAAGCCTGAAAAGAACAAGTGCAGAGTGAGTAGTGAAGGGAGAAAAAGAAGAAGAAATTTAGAAATTTATAAGTCATAAGAGAACCAGTAAAAATCAGATGACATATACTCTTCTCTCCATAACATCATCTCAAAAGAAAACTATTAACAAAATTTCATTTTATTACTGATAGATGAGGATGCTTTAGAAATAAAATTGTATATGGTGTCAAATTCTGTACTAAATGCATAGACTCAAAGCTATTATAAGATTATAAGAAGAGAGCAGAAAACCAATATCAAAATATTTAAAAAACAAACACCAAAAAGACACAACCACATAACAGAAGAGACTATATCACAACATTCCAAAATACATTAAATATCCTCAAACAAGTACTTAGGGATATGAGAAAAATGTGAAAATATATATATATAGGCTAAAAGAAAGAGGAATAAATGAAACAGAACTTAGTCAAGAAATGAAACAAAAGGATGACACCATGTCAAAATTCACAGTTTCAAGGAAGAATAAATTGAAATAAAATTTTAATGAGAAGCACTACAGAAAGAAGAAAAACAACTGGGTGAATGCAAATGAGATGATAAAAAGAAATAAAATGGATCTCAAAAAAAAAAAAAAATAGCTGAAATAGAAGCCAGGCAAAGAAGATCTAATGAATGTATAATTGAAGTCCCTAAAGAAAGGCAGAAAAGCAAAGGGACCAAAAGCTAATATTTAAAATTATAATGTAAGAAAAATTCTGAAAATGAAATATCTGAATCTATTGATTGAAAACATCCTCTAAGATTTTACCATTCATAAAACTGATGTATTTAACTTTAAAGATTAAAAAAAAAAAATCAGGGAAAAAATAATATTAGTTAATTAATTAATTAATAATCAGGGATTCAAAGCAAAATAATCAAATAATTTATAAGTACAAGAGATTTGTACTGGAATCAGACTTTGTAAAAAACAATACACAGGAGGTTCCAGGAGGACAGTGGATTAGGAAGCACCAGGAATCTGTCTCCTCATCTGGACCAAAATTGAACAGGCAGAATCTATCTGATGTAACTCTTTTGGAACTCTGGAGACTACTAAAGGCTTACAATTTCCAGGTAAAAGACTTGGACCGTAAGTTGTGGTTCATTTTGGTCAATTTCAACTCTTAGCTAGGCAGTGGTTACTCATCCCCTACCCTTTAGCCCTGTGGCAGACAGTTGTGCATGTGTTACTGAGGGAGCTTGCACACAGCTTGTGGGAGTCAGGGTGGGCAAATAGAATCCTATTCTTCATATAGGAGTAATCTGTCCTCAAATCACTGATCACTGCTTTTAATCTCGAAGATATAGACAAAGAGGAACATGGCCATTATTGTCAAATCCCACTTGCCCCATTTTTGCAAGTCCCACCCTCTCTGATTGAAGTGATTTCCAGGAGATTTAAATGTCTGACATGCCTTTATTACCCATGCATTTGTGGGATGCAGAACAAGCACTTCTAATGGGGGGATTCATAGCTATAAATGCTTATTCTTGTTTAAAAAAAACCAGAAATGTCTCAAACCAACAACCTAACTTTATAACTTAAGGAACTAGAAAAAGAAGAGTGAATGAAACCCAAAACTAGCAGAAAGAAGGAAATAATAAAGATGAGGGCAAAGATAAATATAATAGAGAATAGAAAAACAATAGAGAAAAATCAATAAAACCAAAAGTCTGCTCTTTGAAAAGATCAACAAAACAGACACAGCTTTAACTAGATTGACTAAGAAAAAGAGAGAAGATGAAAATTATTAAAATCAGAACTGAAAGTGGGATTATTTCTATTGACTTTACAGAAATAAAAAAGAATAATAAGAAAATACTATGAAAAACTAACTGTACAGCAAAAAATTGGATAACCTAGATAAGAGAGATAAATTAATAGAAAGGTAAAACATACCAAGACTAAATTATGAAGAAATATAAAATCTGATTAGACCTATAGCCAGTAAGGAGGTGAGATCAGTAAACAAAAACTCTATGGCAAAGTAAAGCCCCAAACATGATGTCTTCACTGGCAAATTGTACCAAACATTTAAAGAAGAATTAACACCAATCTTTCTCAAACTTTTCCAAAAAATAAATGAGAAGGAAATACTTTCTAACTCATTTTTAGAGCCCAGCTTGACTCTGATACCAAAGAAAAATGAAGAGACAGCAAAAAAAAAAAAAAAAAAAAACAAAACTGCACACCAGTATCCCTTATGAACATTGATGCAAAAATCCTTAACAAGATATTAAATAACTGAATTCAGCAGCATATTAAGAGGATTACACACCATGACCAAGTGGGGTTTATTCCTGGAATACAAGGATGGTTCAATACATGTAAATTGATCAATGTAATACATCATATGAACACATTGAAGGAAATCAGGTACCTGGGTGGCTCAATCGGTTAAGCGTCCAACTCTTGATTTGGACTCAGGTTGTGATCTCAAGGCCATGGGATTAAGTCCCATGTTGGGCTCTGTGCTCAGCACAGAGTCTGCTTGTCCCTCTCCCTCTGCTCTTCCCCCTATTCTTGCTCCCTCTCTCTCTCTCAAATAAATAAATAAAATCTTAAAAAAAAAAAGAATGAAAGAAAAAATCCACATGATGATCTCAATTGCTGCAGAAAAAGCATTCAACAAAATTCAACAGCCTTTCATGATTAAAATAAACAACAACAACTCAGTAAAGTAGGACTAGAGGGAACTATCTCAATAATAGAGACCACATATGTAAAATCCACAGTAAACATCATACTCAATGGTAAAATACTGAAAGCTTTTCTTCTAGGATGAGGAGTAAGGCAAGAATGTTCATTTTTGCCACTTCTATTCAATATAGTACTAGAAATTCTAGACGGAGAAATTAGGCAAGAAAAAGAAATTATTTTTTTAAAGATTTTATTTATTTATTTTGAGAGAGCACAAACAGGGGAGGAGGGGCAGAGGGAGAGGGAGAAACAGGCTCCCAGCTGAGCAGGGAGCCCAATGTGGGACTCGATCCCAGGACCTGAGATCATGACCTGAGCTGAAGGCAGATGCTTAACTGACTGAACCACCCAGGTGCCCCAAGAAAAAGAAATTAAATTCATGCAAAATGGAAAGAAAGAGATAAAATTATCTCTGTTTGCAGGTGATATGATCTCATATGTAGAAAACCCTAAATATTCCACAAAAAAAATTGTTCAAACTAAAAATGAATTTAGTAAAGTAGCAAAATATAAAGTCAACACACAAAAATCAACTGCATTTCTATCCACTAACAGTGAACAATCTGAAAAGGAAATTAAAAAGACAATTCCATTTATAATAACATCAAATATAATAAAATATTTAGAAATTAATTTGATGAAGGAAGTGCAAGACTTGCATAATTAAAACTGCAAAACATAGCTCAAAAAATTAAAGAAGACATAAATAAATGGAAATATATCCCATGTTCATGGAATAGAAGACTTCATATTGCTAAGATATCAATAGTACTCAAAGCAATCTATAGATTCAGTACAATCCTCATCAAAATCCCAATCCCAATGACATTCGTTGCAGAAGTAGAAAAATCCATCTCAAACTTCATATGGAATCTTAAGGAATTCTAAATAGTCAAAACAATATTGAAACAAGTAAATGTGGAGGACTCACACTTCTTAATTTAAAAACTTCTTACAAAGCTACAGCAATCAATGTGGTATTGGCATAAAGACAAACATATAGACCAGTAGAATAGAATAGACTGTGCAGAAATAAACCTTCACATGTATGATCACATAATATTTGACAAGTGTGCTAAGACCAGTAGGGAAAGGACAGTCCTTCCAACAAATGGTGCTGGGAAAACTGTATATCCACGTTCAAATGAAGTTGTACTACAAAAATTAACTTAAAATAGATTAAAGACCTAAATATAACAGCTAAAACTATAAAACTCTTAGTAGAAAACAGAAGGCAAAGTTCACAACATTGGATTTGGCAACAATTTCTTGGATTCAGCACCAAAGGCAAAGGGAACAAAAGAAAAGAAAACAGAGAAAATAAACTTCATAAAAAAAATTAAACACCTCAAAAGACACTATCACCAGAGTAAAAAGACAACTCACAGAATGGGAGAAAATATTTGCAAACCATGTATCTTGTAAGGATTAGTATCCAGAATACCTACAGAACTCTTAAAACTTGACACCAAAAGAAAACAAACAACATGATTCAAAAATGGGTGAAGGACTTGAACAGACATTTCTCCAAAGGCACACAAATGGCCAATAAGCATATGAAAAGGTGCTCAACACTCCTAACGATTCAGAAATGCAAAAGAAAACTACAATGAGATTGCCACCTCATACCCATGAGGATGGCTGCTAGCAAACAAACAAACAAACAAAACAAAACAAAAAAACCCAAAAAGCTCCAAAAGACCAGAAAATAACAAGTGTTGGTGAGGATGTGAGCAATTGGAACCCTTGTCACTGTAGGTGGAAATATAAAATGGTGCAGCCACTGTGCAAAATAGTATGGAGCTTCCTCAAACATTACCCTATGATCAAGCAATTCCACTTCTGAGTATATACCCAAAAGACCTGAAAGCAAAGTCTTTAAGAGATGCTTGTGATCAGTTCATCAATTGATGAATGGATAAGGAAAATGTGGTAGATACATACAAAGGGATATTAGTCAGCCATACAAACGAAGAAAATTCTGACACATGCTACAATATGAATAAATTTTGAAGATATCATGCTAAGTAAAATAAGCCAGTCATAGAAAGATAAATACTGTATGATTCCACTTACATGAGTACTTACAGTGGTCAAAATCATAGAGGCAGTGAGCAGAAGAGTGGCTTCCAGGGGCTGGAGACAAGGGGGAAATGAGAAGTTATAGTTTAATAGGTATAGAATTTCAGTTTTACAATATAAAAATAACTGTAGAGATGGATGGTGGTGATAGCGCAATAATATGAATGTATTTAATACCACTGAACTGTACATTCAAAAATTATTAACATGGTAAATTTTATGTTATATGTATTTTACCATAGTGAAAAATATTGGAGAAAAGGGACATACAAAGCTAGGTAACAGTGGAGAAGCATTTTCAAATAACTCAAAGTAAAAACTTTAAATTAAAGATTTTACATGCAAGCACATATAAAGAATACCAAAAACAAATAAACAAGCAATCTAAAGAAACCAGTTTAAACATACAATAACTCATGGAAGACTCTACTCCAAAAACCTTCTATATCCCAAGCTTCAGCCAACCAAGAGATGACTAGGAAAATTTTGGTAAACCTACTTCTAAGAGTTTGCCTAAAGGTTCAGTTATAATGCTAATAAAAATACATATGAACAAAGTTATTCATTGCAGCATTGTTAATAACTGTAACAGACTGGTGACCATGTACATTTTCATAAGTTGAAGTTTGGTTCAGTAAACTTTGGTAAAACACAAAACAAATTGCTATGCCATCGTGGAAGAACGAGAGGTAGAAGGGGAGAAAGAGAATTTGATCTATGTGAACAAATAAGAAATCATTTCTGGAATTTACTATGAAGCAAAAATCAAAGTGCAAATGAGTTTTTATGGTTTGCTTTTTGTGTAAGAAAGCAGGAAAAATAAACTAATCAAATTTGTTATCTCAAGAAGTGAGTGGGAATCAGATGAAAGCACTAGAAATTGGGAATCACTACCCAATGGTACACTTTTTCTGTAGTTTTGACTTTTTTATATTTTTATATTTTAAATTTTCAAAAAATCAATCAAATCAGCATGAATGCGGGAAAACCCTAGTGTGGAATATAAACATAAGCAAGTGAACACATTTTAAATGAGTAGCATAATCACACTGAAGGGGAGGGAACTAATTAGCTTTTGAACACAGTATGTTGATTTTATATTCTAGAATGAAAGAACGGTAAATACGTTTTGAACTCTAATTCGTAGATTGGTTTTTGTGCTAGTATAGATGAACAATTATAAAACCACTTTCAGTGTATTCTGGGATTAAGCAAGTAAGTAAACATATTGAGGATACAGGAGTTATACAGTGGAAATGTAGAAGACCAAATTGGATTCTATGGTGATGGATTGGATGTAGAGATATAAGCAAGAACTTGTGAGTTTCATCTCTAACAAATAGATAGATATAGACAATAGATAGATGATAGATAGAGAGATGATAGAATAGATAGATGATAGATAGATAGATAGATAGATAGATAGATAGATAATAGCTAGAAAGATAGATGATAGATAGATGATGGATAGAATAGATAGATGATGATGATGATAGATAGATAGATAGATAGATAGATAGATGATAGACAGATAGATAGATAAATAGATAGATAGATAGATAGATAGATGATAGATAGATAATAGATAGATGATAGATAGAAAGATAGATGATGGATAGATAATAGATGATAGATGATAAATAGATGATAGATAGATGTGATAGGAAGAAGAGAAAGAAAGAAGAGGAAGGAAGGAAGGAAGGAAAAGAAAAGGAAGAGAAAAGAAGGAAGGAGAGAGGAAGAGAGGGAGGGAGGGAGGAAGGAAGGAAGGGAGGGAAGATGATAGATCTCTATTGCTAAACAGACAGCAATGTGACAATGACAGAACTAACAAAATCTCCAGTTTGGGTTATTGTTTGTTTTTTACCTGCTTCCTGCTCAGCTTCTTCACCTTTTACTTGGCACTACTTAAAAATTTAGGAAATGCAGTTCTTCTAGCTCCATCTTTTCTCTCAAGGATTATAGCCCTTCATGTCTGGATTGATTGGTTGCCCTGACCTCTCACTACTGCTCTGGAGAGTCCCCAGAGTCTTCTGCTTTACAGTCACCTTCTGACAGGACTTCTCAGGCTATCCTCTTCCTAGACTCCAGATCAACAACTGGGAAATATTCTGAAGGGAGAAGTGTCATGCAGAATATTGGTCTACCTAGGGGCGCCTGGGTGATGCAGTCAGTTAAGCACCGACTCTCGGTTTGGGTCCAGGTAATGATCTCGGGATCATGAGATCCAACCCCGGGTGGGGCTCCGCCCTCCGCATGAGTCTGCTAAAATTTCTCTCTCCCTCTCCCTCTGCCCCTTCCCCTACATGTGTTCTCTCTCTCCCTCTCTCTTTCTCTCTCTCCCAAATAAATCCTTTAAAAAGAGAGAGAAAAAATATTGGTCTACCTAAGTGAGCTTCCTTTTTCTCTGGGATCTTATTTCCTAAAGCCCTAACTGCTTGGGCATCTGTTCAATGCCTTCAATGAGATGATTTTAGTATAGTGTCTAGGTTCTAGAATTGTTCTTGATGAGAGCATTGGTCTGATGAAAACTTTTCCACTATGTCCTGAAGTGGAATCTAGAAGACAAAACATTTCACCACTGATTTTGATTTTGTTATGACACTCCCAGTATATGATAGTGTTGAAGAGTATGTGCCCTGAGCTAGATATACCTGCATCCAAATCCCAGGTCCATCACTTACTATGTAATGTGGGCAAATGTTTTAAATCTTTCTAATATTGTTTTTTTTTTAAGATTTTATTTATTTATTTGACAGAGAGAGAGAGCCAGAGAGCACAAGTTGAGGGAATGGCAGAGGGAGAGGGAGAAGCAGGCTCCCCACTGAGCAGGGAGCCCGACGGGGGGCTCAATCCCACGACCCCTAAATCATGACCTGAGCTGAAAGCAGACACTTAAACCATCTGAGCCACCCAGGCGCCCCTCTAAGATTGTTTATATTATCTGTGAATTGAGAATATAATAGTGACTGTCTCATAAGAGAATTGTGATGCATAACTGTTAATAATGTTCATAATATAATAAAAACTACTTTGGTTGCTCTTACAGCATAAATACTAAAATTTACTTGAGATTAGTGCAGATGTCATTGTTCTGTGTTTGCCATATACTGACTTCACGTTGATAGTCAAAAAAAAGAGCTAACTTGTGCTTCTAGGACCTTGAAATAGAGGGATCCAGAGTGCACAGAAGAGATACATATTTTTAAGTACCCATTCATGAAAAAAATACATGCTTTCTATTTATGCATGAGCTGAAGTTTCTACTCCACTTTTGAAACTACACATTGAGTAATCAAGTTTAAAAATCATGGCTCACATAACACATACTTCAAGGATTAGAGAACTGTAGATATTTTCTATGATTTTATCATCAACGATTAGCTTTTTAAAAGGTCATTCATAAACTATACTTAGGGAAGAACTTTGGGGAAAAGGGAACATTGACAAGTGTGGTCAGGAGGACTCTGTCCCAAACTTGGTATTATTCCATAATATTATCTGACTAAGATAACAGGAAAATGTGGAAAAAAATAAATTCAAAATGGCCTTGAAAAGGTAAAGTTGACGTAGAGGAATAGAGCATTTTTTCTTAGAAGATTTCTTGGGCAGTAGAATTTACAGAAAGTTGGAAGAGGGAGTAAAAAATGACCAAAGAGTTTGCAAAAGAACACAACTTTCTAATGTGGCACATAAAATTAATCTTTAATGAAAACAAGCTTAATATGTGAAACAGTGAGTCTTCTTATTATACCCAGGTAAGGAAGAGGATTCTTCTAAACACATTGCAGTTTTTTACCTGAGAATTTTCTAGAGAAATAAGTCTTTGGAAAGAAAATGTTATTTTTACAAGACATTTACCAGACAATTATTGGGATATTGGAAATAGCAAATTGGAAATAACCTGAATTTGTAACCACAGAATTGACACTGGGCAAATAGTAACATATCTGTATTAGAATATTAGATAAAACCTAGAGTATTAATTAAAAGTCTGCGTCACTAAATGTAAATGCTTACTTTTGTGAACAGAAAAGGAATACAATATTGTATCTAGTCCATAATCAAAATACATAGAACTTTGTATTTAATTCGACATGGACCAGCAAAAGCCTAAAATAAAGGCATAAATATAATTGTTAGTACGTAATCTTGGTAGTTTTAACTTTCTTCTGATTTCTGTTATTGTTATGCTGTTATTATGGATTAATAGCTTGAAATATGATAATCTTTGGGATAAATAATGGTAATGAGTAGAGTATAGAATAAAAGCTAACTGTAGTAAAAATATCCTCTCACTATAGCTCATTATATTCTATTACCAGTAAGTCAGCCAGTACCAGGGACTTTCAGAGAAAAGAAATATTAAATACTTTTGATTTTTATAAAGTTTTCATATCTTAATTTTAATATTAAAATATCATCAAGAAAACAAGCTTAAGAAAATATTCATGAATAATCACCTGTTAAGCCAGTAGAACTAAATATAGATCTTTATAATTTTCTTTTCAATTTCCTTACTGTTCTGTCTAAAGATTTTACCTATCACAAAATTGGAAAAATATCTCCTGAATTTTAATACTACTAGCAGGTAAGCATCTTATTTTATTAGGAATTTTGTTGCTGTAAATTTCAAACCAGGTCCCAGTATAGTGTTCATTTTTCACAATGATGGGGAAGGCTAATGGAATATCATTATCCTCATCCTCAGAAACCAAGGTTCAAATAGGATTCTTCTGCATTAACCATTTGAAAAGAGGCTTACATACAAAGCACAAAATTTTCATGCTCTCTCATGCCAGAGAAAACCCAGTTCTTCAATCTGCATAGAAGAGCCTTGCAAAGTTGAGATAAAATAATCCAAAAAGCTAAAATCGTTATGCTTAACTTCAGGTCTTTAACATAATTTGCCTAATGAAATTTTGTTTGCTATTGTTTACTGAGAAGAAATTAAGGTAATTTAAATGCAGAATTCCTTACCTGATAAATGACTTGAATCCTAGCTATAAATAAATAAAACAAGTGTTCAGAATCTTAGAGAATGAAAGGTTCCATAAGGACTGACAAATGTTTTAATAACACAGGAATTTTTATGCCATTGGTGATATAATTGGAAATCAAAAAGTATATTAAATATGAACAACATATAGAAATATCATAGTTTATCATTTCAAATTTTTTTTATTTCTGCATATCCAAATGAACATATGAAATTTGAGATTGAAAACATCTCATTCATTATTCAAACCTTATTTAAAACAACTCTGCACACACCAAGAAAGAGGAATTCTCACCTCTTTCTCATATAGTGATAGAGAAATTATGACTGGAATCATATATCATTCAGATTGTTTTCCAGGAACAATGAAACTCAAAGGCAGGAGCCAAAGTAACAAGTATCTCAATTTTAAGAAACACCCTGACAACAAACAGTCATTTGGTATTCTAATTTTCCCTCTTATTCTGAAATAATATTCCTTTTCTGGATACCTGTATTCCAGAATTCCTCAAATTTCAAGTGATCTTCAATCCAGAATTGACAGAAAAGACAAAGACCATTGGGTAGCCTCATATGTTGGGAAAATGGGTGACAATCATAAAAACACTAATGTCAGAATTAGGATTAGTTCACTAACTAGCTGAAAAAGAGGTTAAGACACCATTTATAAAATAATCCTCAACATAAAACATTTTTACAGATTAGACTGAAGCAACAGAAGACAAGAGAGACGAGAGAAAAAAATATATAGGAGAAAATGGCGGCAAAAACAGTTCTGCAAATGAGTATTTCAGAAGGAATGAGATAACTGTTTAGAGCTAATGACCACAACCATTGCCAGCTCAGACTCCTGCTTCCAAGGAAACCATTGTGTTACGTTAAAGGGATGCTCACCAGTATGGCTGGGGAATCTGAGTAAGTTGGTGGGGAGCAAGAGAAACCAAAATCTAACAGGTCTAGGACCACACCACCCCCAAAACTATAATGGTTGACAGAATGGTCTTGAACCAAAACCAATTTAAATGGTTCGTTTTATTTCGACAAGAGAAAACAAATAGTTGGACAGTTTACTAGTGCTTTTTATCAAAAATAGTTAAATAATGGAAAAAAGTTAAATACTAAATTACCCAGGAAAATCTCTTATCTAATGTTTATCTAAAGTGGTTTCTATCCTTATTGAGCCCTCTGACCTTCAAAATGGAATGTGTACTTTTGGAATTTTTGAGATCTGCTCTCTTAGCATGGTGCTCTTTGCACCTAAGAAATGCTGGAAGATAGGGTGTCTGGGTGGCTCAGTCGGTTATGCCTCTGACTCGGTTTTGACTCAGGTCATGATCTCATGAGTCATGAGATGGAGCTCTGTGTTGGTCTCCACACTCAGCGGGGAGACAGCTTGAAGATTCTCTCCATCTGCCCCTCCCCCCATCTCTCTCTCTAAAATAAATAAACCTAAAAAAAAAAAATGTTGGAGGAGACAGAACAAATAAACATAAATTTATTTAATCAGTGAATTATTCAATTAATAATAGAAGCTCTATTACTGTTTAATTGTTAAATTTATTTCATATCTTATTCATTTGACATTTGCTTGAATTGTTAAAATATTGTAAATTATTTCTCAAGGTGGAATTTTACTATCATCATTTGGGACAACTTCCTCTTTATCCTATAATTTTATGATTAAGGAAAAGGCATTATAGAAAATAAGAGTGATTATATCTTACACCTGAGATCAATATAGATAAGGTTCTCTCTCTCTCTCTCTCTCTCTCTCTCTCTCTCTATATATATATATATATATATAATCCAGAAAGTCTCCAAATTATTAGTGTATTTTATACTACTTGCAAACCAAGCTTGGAAACTATTTGAGGACATGGTGGGGGGTGCTTATGTTACAGGGATTCACATCTTGCATAGTTGTTATAAACTTTTTAGAGGAAGGTAAACACCAATAAACAAATTTGACAAAAATTATTATTGTCATGTCTTCAATGATAAAGTAACTCTGAGGCAAACAAAAATTATATAAAAATGAAACTAATGTTTACTCCTCACAATACTATGTTTAAACAGCTTTGCCAATAAAATATTGGGTGTATCATACCTATGCTTCTCATTTAAAATATGTTTTAATTTAAAATTTGTAAGTTTTGGCAAAATAAATTGAGTTGTCATTTTTTATTAACTTGTACTTTATCAAAGGATTTCATTTTGTAGCTTTCTATCCATGGGGCTTTTTTAAAGATATTGACTCCTTTTTTTTTTTCCTAACAGAAATCTAGACTTTTGTCTTTAAGTAATAACGAATCCCTAGGAATATTTTTCAGTTCAAGTATGATTCACCAAAAGTCTTTCACTTTTTTATTATATTAATAAACTAAAAAAAAAATATTCCACAGGACATGTTACACATCAGATTTGTGAATTTCCAGGTCTGAACTCAGATAATACATACTTTTCTCATTGGTGCCATTCAGCGTTATTCATTTCCTTGCATTTTCTCAAAGCTCAAGCTGCTATGAGAATTGTAACTTTGGTGCAATTTCCATAAACCAATTTACTATGGGTGTTTATCTGTTCCAAGAATGAGCAGGGGCTTCAGACGGAAGTGGGGGGAAGAGAGACCCATACATGGAGGAAGATGGAGTCTGGGGTAACAGGCTAGCAGATTTGTAAGAACAGAATAGTCGGATCTCACCCCTAATGAGCAGAATCAAGCAGCTTTAATTTATGTGTGTGTGTGTGTGTGTTTTGTTTTTGTTGTTTTTTTTTTTTTTTTTTGGCTCCCTGACCACAAAAGGGAATAGAGGACCCTGTTTAGGAGAGGGTTAGATGAGTCCTATGTGGTCAAAGGGAACAATACTGACATGTTAGTTGATCAGAAAGATGTTTTCACACTGTTTCTCATAGATGGTCCCTGGAGACAACTTTCTTTCTCTCTCTCTCTGTCCCTCTCTCTTTTTTTAATTACCAAGCATGACATTCATGGTTATTTCTTCTTTCCACCCAGTTGACTACAAAGAGTCCAGCTCTTCAGCCCCTTGTTGGTCAGGCCTGGGGGAGGAAGTGACAGAAGGCTCGCCTTATTTACCTTAGCGGCTTCCCGGTGTAATCTGGTTAATCATGTGGCTAATGGGAGGACACCACGGGTCCCCACACACTGTGCTCCACAATGAGGACTCATTCATATTTAATACAATAGAGTGTTTAAGTCATTCCACGCTTTGTGGAGAAGATTGGCTTTCTTTGTGTGGTGGCTCCTGAGAGGCCTGTCCCCCCTCCTCCTCTTTCAGACGGGCATATGTTTCAGCTCCTGCTTGCTGCAGCTGGACAAGGAAAGATCTGGCTTCTTTCTTTTTCTTTTCTTTCTTTCTTTCTTTTTTTTTTTAACCAATGAATTGATTACTGCGGTGTGAAATGTGGGCTGAAATGGTCCCCTCTGCCCCGTGGATGCATATATTAGACTTTTGCTATTCTAATAGTTCACAGCAAGACATCTTAAGAGGAAGCAGGGCTCATGTTCCTCAAGTTTGCCATTGTGCAGACAACAATCTGTTGAGTACAAAAGAAAAATAAATAAATAAAAGCCGGGGAGATGTTGACCTTGTTCTTTGAGTACTACACATGGATGACGCTGCTGAAGCAGCGCTCTGGAGTAAAGAATAAAGGCGGGGGCACTTGGGTAGTGGGAAATATTCTTGTTCCGCATGGAATTTTAAAACAACCGAATTGAAACGAGCATCTCATCAAAACATTACCACTTGGCCCATGGATTTGATTTTAAAGAAGAAAAACATGAGGGGTCTCTGTCCTAATGGGATAGATAATGGATGCAAAGATTCTGTCACACCCCACTGGAGAAACTGACATTTTTAGGGAATAATGGAAATTAATGACTTTTGATCTCTGAAACACAGATTTTAATGTTTTTAATTCTTAAATTTTTTTTCAAATTTGATTCAAATAATAAAACAATTGAGTTACTACAGCTTTTGTCCTCTGTCTTCAATCTATTTCAAACAGGCAGCTTTCATCCAGCCACTTTAGTGACAAGCTGAGTCCAAAAAATAAGGCGTCACTCCTATTTACATAGTAGGATATAGTTTAATCTCTATTTGGATAATAAGAATGGACTTTCAAAAGAAAAATATAAATTTTAACATTTTTACTCCCAAATGTTATGAGATTACTAAAGTCTTAGAATTCTAAAATCTTTCATAAGCTGTTATATATCTTAAGTCCTCCGGCGACAAGATCTTGAATAGAGAATTTTCATAAGAAGGGTCACGAGGAAGAGCATTTCTGTTTAGAGCAACAAACAAACAAAAAATCCTGAGTTGATCAGCCTCCACTTGAAGCTGTGGTGGTTCTGATTCAACCCAATGAAAAAATATTCTGCTCAAATGACCATCTATAAAGTAATAATGATAACTATGTACATGTAAATGAGCCCCACTCTCAGATTAATGAAAAATAGAGAATTATTGGCCAGGAGACTAAATAACCAAAGGAGATGATGACATTTATTTTTAAAACTATATAGAGTTTCCCTGGTCTAGGATCATACCAATATGATACAGCCCAAAGCAAAGGAGTAGATTGGCTGATTGATCCCATTCCTGGTAGCCTCATAGCACACACCTTGCCATGTTCGCAAGGGAAGATGGTAGAAGCCATCCACATAGCTTTATGTGGACCTGGGCAGTGGATGCTTAGTTCCCATTATAAACTTTATTTTTCACTCTCCAGGGTTGGGAAACAAATCGCTTAAAACATTAAAGAGCACACTTCTATTGGTCATTAAAAGGATAACTTCATAAACTAGCCAAGGCTGCAAAAGTAATTTAATAGTTGCTTTGGCTGATTCTATAAACCACATGTGAAATTGCTTGATTTGCTTCTATTTATATAAGGCCCTCTTGTTTTTTATAGTCAGCAAATTATGGACATAGGTTGGGTACAATATAGAACTGTTTTCATTATTGTTGAGTGTTCATAACAAAACTATTCTATGTGACGAAAAAGAAAGCATTGCCTATGATTTTTATGTAATTTATTGGAGAAACCAAATATTTAAAAAAGAAGTGAAAGAAGTTGAAATAAAAGTGTCTTCTAAATGTAACTGATTAAAAAGGAAAAAAAAAAAAAAAAAAGCTCAAGGTAGAGATTAACCCAAAGATTTTTCTGTGAATACTGGGAAAAGGAAAAATAGAGAAAGGGAGTCAACATTATTGAAAGAGAAGTCTTAAATACCTTAGGTTTACTTTATTTATTCAACTATAGGAAACCAAAGTGAACCAAAACCTTAATTAAAGTTTACTCTTGCGAACTTCTATCCACCCCCTACCCCCCCCCCACCTCCCCAGCTGAGAGGTTTCATCTCCTTACCCTCCACTTCATTAGAGCCTTAACAATCCATTATCTCTTCCCTAATCCTCCACTGCGTCAAGGAGTGGGGTTATTAGAGTACTTGAAGGGTTGCTGTCATTGTGATAGAGGTGTGAATTGATCACTAAGATGACAACTGGTGACAAGTGTGGTTTATTGGACTGCTACTTTGCCTCTTAATTACAACTGATTAGCCTGCCTGTGAGAGGTGGAAAACAGAAGAATTAGCAGCTTTTGTTCTTGTCACCTACTACATTTATGTTATTGTTTTGATTTCCTTTTCAATGTGACTTTTTTTTTTTTACTTTACTAGGAGATCTAGACATTTCCCAAAGACCATAGTAAGAATTCTTATTTTCTAAGCTGAAATTCTTTACTGAAATGTATTTCAAGAAAATCTACTTTTAGATTTTCCAGTATGAAATTTTTCATTGAAACTTATTTCAAGAATATCTAATTTTAAGTGTGAAATTATTTCATGTGCCCCCAGTCGAGGCATTAATTTGGATTCACTTGCATATTTATTTTTCTCCATCTTAGTTCGAAGGAGACAAGTAAAGTTTTGGGAAAAGCAATCATATTTTCTGTACTTTGGTTGTTTTCTGTTAAAGGAGAAAGCAAATTGTAACCTCCATATTCCTTCATTTGCTTAGAAATATTTTAAGCACTAATAGCTTATTATGAAATAATTGTAATTTATTCTTTTACTTATACCTAAGGTTAGCATGGGATACACAAGTCACTTAAGGTAACTGCTGAATCTACAATTGGAACCATGAGGATTTTAAAATATTGAATGTTTTTGTTTCCAAAACATTTTTATCTTTTTTGTTTGCCTCTTTTTTTCTCACTGATCTGACTGAGTTTTAAAGTTTTCCTTGAAGTATAGTTTTGTCCATTCTTATATTGATTAGATCCTAAAAGAACCCACACATTCAGCATTCAACATAGTGAAACTAGATATCATGATGGCCGATTGTAATAGTTAAGTGGAACATTCCTAAACCCTGGTTTAGTAGTTAAAGATTGCTTTTTTACTGATAACTCAAAGTCTTGATTTTCACTTACAGTGACTACTAAAGATTCTAATTTTAAAAATTTACATATTTTAAATATGTAGTTAAAGTACAGTAATCAAATCAGTAGTAACCAAATATTGTAGATGATTGCTTTTATTTAGAATCTAGCCACAGCAGGTAAGAAATGTGTACATTTCCCTTCCCTTTGCATTCACTTAAACCTGTTTTGAGCAGGTTGAGATGAAATGAAGGAAATGAAAAAGAAGGACCATGGCCTAATAGAAAACGGAGACAGCTGGCCTCATGGCCAACTTCAAGGGGAAAAATTAGCCTGGTTATCCTCAGCACACCCAATTGACCCTTGAAATAGCAACCTCTCTTTTGATTATATAATATTCCGCACAAACCAAAATGAGCAGTGAGAGCTAACATATCTCAAGAACTGAAATTTTCAAAATCACGACTTTTTTGTTAACTGTAATTATTTTTCACAACAAATTGTATGAAATCATAAGGTATTAAAGCTGGATGATGCATTAGAAATCAATCCAATCCCTCAGAACTATAGAAGCCTTAAAATATTAATTATATGTGTATATATATATTATCTTACAGTGAACCAGTATTAGGCTCATATAAGTGATTTTGATTTTGATCTTTGGACAATATTATTATTTTATTTGTTATCTTGACACCTAAAAATTTTTGAAACATAGGAAAATCAGCTGCTTACAGTTTATAATCAGTAAATCATTAAATTATAAAACTCATTCACAATTCAGTAGACTTTATAAATTAGTTATTTTTAAATGTTAGGCCAACTATAGTTCCAGTGAATATAATTTAGTTAATAATTATTGAGACAATATAGAAGTACAGTTAAAGTGGATTCTGGTGTCAGATTATTTTATTTAATTCTGACTCAACCACTTACTAACTTATGTGGTAGTTTTCTGACCTATAAAATAGAAACACTAGTGGAAATTTACTCATATCGCTGGTGTGAAGGTTAAAAGAAATAATATGTGGAAGGCATTTAGACGAGTGCCTAAAAAATCTTCAGCTAATATCATACTTGATGATGAACAAATGAAGGCTTTCCTTCTAAGATTAGGATCAGGACAGGGATGTTCTCTCTCACCACTTCTTTTCAACATGGTACTGGAAGTTTTAATCAGGGAAATTAGTGAAAAGAAAGAAATAAAAGGCATTTATATTGGAAAAGAATATGTGAAACTTTATTTACACAACACATGACCTCCTATATAAAAAATCCTAAGGAATCTATTTAAAAAATGCTAGAACTAAGAAATGATTACATCAAGGCTGTAGGAAACAAGTTCCACATCCAAATTTCAAATTCATTTTTATATACTAGCAGTAGATAATCCAAAAATAAAATTGAAAAACAATTCCCTTCATAATAACATCAAAAAAAAAAAAAAAAAACCTCAGAATTCAACTTAACAGAAGAAGTACAAGACTTGAGGCTTAAAAACTACAAAACATTGTTGAGAGAAATTTAAGAAAAACCTAAATAAATATGGAGAGACATCCTGTTTTTATGGATTGGAAGTCATAATATTGTTAACATGGCAATAGTCTCAAATTTGCTCTGTAGATTCAGTGCAACCCCTGTCACCCAATAGCTGACTATTTTGCATAAATTGAAATGTTCATTCTGAAATTCATATAGAAATGCAAAGGACCCAGAGTAGCCAGAACAATTTTGGAAAAGAATAACAGTGTTGGAGAACTTAACACTTTACAATTTCAAAACTCACTAAATGCTACAGTAATATGTTGTATTGGTAAAGGAGAGAAATCTATATCAAAAGAATAGAATTCAGAATCTAGAAATAAACTCTTATATTTATGGTCAATTGATCTCAACAAGGTGCCAAGACCATTCAATGGGAGGATTGTGTTTTCAACAAATAGTGCTGGGACAACTAAATATTCATTTGCAAAGCAATAAACTGTAATTTAAGTCAAAATGCATCATAGATCAAAGCTAAAACCATAAAACTTCTAAAAAGAAAACAGAAAATTTTCATGGTCTTGTGTTAGGCAAAATATTAATAGCTATGACACCAAAACACACACAAAATTGATGAATTGAACTTGATTAAAATTCAAATTATTTGTGCAACAAAGGTTAACATTTTAAAAATAAATAAGACACAGTCTACAGATTGCAAGAAAATATTTGTAAAACATTTATATATTAAAGGGCCTGCATCCAGAATATACAAAGAACTCCTACAACTAACAAGAAGACAAAAAATCCAATTTTAAAAATGGAAAAATGATTTGAACAGACATATTTAAAGAAGATATAGAAATGACCAAAATGCACACAGAAATAGCCAAGAAGCACGTGCAAATGCTAAATATCATTAGTTACTGGGGAAATGCAAATCAAAACCACAATGAGCTACCAATTCACCCTTACTGGGATGGGCATGATCACAAAGACAGACAGTGACAAGTAGCTAGTGGGAATGTAAGATGGTGCAGCCACTTTACAAAACAGTTCCAGTTTCTCAAAATGTTAAATATAGCATTAACACATGACTGTGCAATTCTACACTGAGCTATTTAGTTAAGAAGAATTAAAAATATATCCACACAAAGACCTGTATATGAATGTTTTTGGCAGCGTTATTTATAAAATCTAAAAAGTGGAAACAATTCAAATATCCATCAGCTGCTGAGTGAGTAAATAAATGGGTTGTATCCATACAACGGAATACCATTTGAAAGAAAGAAGTACTAAGACATGTTACAGCACTGGATTAACCTTAACAACAAAACAAAACAAACAGACAAAATAACATCTTATCTCTGGTTCTTTAAAGCTGATATTTAGCTTCTGGACTGGGATGAGTTCACAAAAGTACTTGCCATTTTGTGGTATCTGAGTGAAAAGTCAGCCTTCCTCACATACTGTTCCTCTGCGTTCTGTGTACTGGATGTCTTTGGAGCGAAAACATTTTTAAAAGGTTGTCTTCATATAATTTTCAGATGATTCTCTTACCCAAAAAAAGAAAAACTGACTCTTTGATTGTTTCTGTTATCCAAATTCCACTTCATTCCACTTTGTTGAGTATCGTCATTTTTCCTTTGCACCTTTGTCTCTTTGTGATTTATGGAATGGGAAGAGGGAGGTGAACTGAGAATCAAGAGACTTGGGTCTCCTTGTCACAGCTCAGAAAATAACTTGACTATAACACAGTCTTTGTGGATCTTAATTATTATATCATTAAAATGAAAAATCAGATTAATTAATGATTCCCAAAATTGGCAGTACATCAGATTTTCCATGAAAGCTTTAAGAACACAGGTAGATAGACAGATGATAGATAGATGATAGATAGATAGATAGATAGATAGATAGATAGATAGATAGATAGATGATAGATAGATAGATAGATAGATGATAGATAGGGGCACCTGGGTGGCTCAGTCATTAAGTGTCTGCCTTCAGCTCAGGTCAGTGTCCCAGGGTCCTGGGATCGAGCCTCTCATCAGGCTCCTGGCTCCATGGAAAGCCTGCTTCTCCCTCTTCCACTCCCCCTGCTTGTGTTCCCTCTCTCACTGTGTCTCTCTCTGTCAAATAAACAAATAAAATCTTCAAAAAAAAGAAGACAGATATATAGATGATAGATGACAGATGAAACATGATGATGATTGATAATCAATAAACAGACCTAAATAGATGATTGATGATTTATCTTTATTTATATTTATTTATCTATCCATCTATCCCTATCTCTATCTACAGATAATATGCAGATGATAAATATAGATACACAGACATAGACATTAGACATATTAGATATCTCTTACCATTACCCAGGCACACTAAATAGAAACTCTGGCAATTGGGTCCAAGGATCTGTATTTAAAAGAGCATCCCAGTTGCTTCTTATGCTTAGCAATGTCAGAGAAGGTGGACTTGGTGATTACTTAGATCCCTTCAGTTCTTACTTTTTTTTTCTTTTTGCTCTATTGGTTTTATCTAACAACTGTTTTTAGATTGGACTTGTAAAGGACTCAGCCCCTCATTGACTTCTTTTAATTTTATCAACCTGTTCCCTCCAGATTCCTATCATCAGTATGGGATATAAAACAAATCACTAGGTGAACCTCGCATTCCAAAATCTAGTCCTTCCTCTTTTGCTGATGTAGGGGTCCTTGCCTAAGCTTTTCTCCCTATTTAAATTACGATAATGACCCTTCAGGATGTCCTCCTGCTTGCACAATTAACAGACTGCAGCTGTACAAAATGCTGACATGGGGATTCTACTGTAGTATCGTATAAAATACACACATAACTCCACTTCTGCTTTATTAAACTGCTTGCCAATCAGATTACAAATTTTGCTTCAAGGCCTTTCAGTCTGCCAAGCTCTTTTGAATCTATTTCCTCTGATGTGTCGGCACCTATCACAGCTTAGGTGGCCAGACAGCCAGTGGATGCTGATTTTTATGCCAAAGACTTGTAGACCAAGTCTATACTTGGGATTGTATATGTTCACCAACAGGGGGATGCATAACAGTGAAAATTCCAAGGTAATCCCAAAGCCTCCTGTTAATCAAGAATTGCAAACTACCTGCCTACCAAACCAGCATGGCTCATTTGCATATTATTCCTTATAATCACTTTATTAACTCCTGTCTACCCTCTGGTGTGGTGGAGGTGCTAATGAGCAGTGAAATGAGTTGGGCATAGGAAGTACAAGGCATCGAGAAACATGATAATTAGTCCCTAAATAATGGAAATTGGGAAGGGGGTTACATTGCCATACTCTTTTCTTGTTGCCCCTGCTTCACTTCTAATTGAAGACAGCAAAGATCCTCAGTTGCATTCGACAAACATTCATTCAACACCAACAGTTGGCCAGAACTGTGTTCAGTGCTGACCAGTTACACAGGGAAGTAAAATATATTGTGCATTCTATACCCTAAGGGGTAGTCAATGCAGTAAGGAGAGTAAGACCCATAAACTAATGATTATAATCTGAGATATAATACAGACATTTCTCAGTTCCACTGCCTCTTTTTTTGGAAGGGAGGTGGCTAGGATTTTACAAAGCAAGTTATATAAGCACATCTCACTACAAGTGTTTGAAATCTAAGAGTGTCAATACACTCTCAGTGGCATAGCCAAAATAGAATGGTTTCATTAGCAACTTTTGTTCACAGTACAGTCTTGTCAGCTGTATTAATAGATAGGTAGATAGATGATGAATAGATAGATGATAGATAGATAGATGGTAGATAGATAGATGATAGATAGATAGATAGATAGATAGATAGATAGATAGATAGATATAGATAGATAGATAGATAGATAGATAGATAGATAGATAGATAGATAGAAGATAGATGATAGATAGATGATAGATGATAGAGAGAGAGATAATAGATATAGATAGATAGAAGATAGACAGATGATAGATGATAGATAGATAGATATAGATAGAAGATAGATGATAGATGATAGATAGATGATAGATATAGATAGAAGATAGATAGATGATAGATGATAGATAGATAGATATAGATAGATGATAGATAGGTAGATGATAGATGATAGATAAATAGATGATAGATGATAGATGGATGATAAATAGAGACATATAGATAGATGATTGATAGATGGATAAATTATAATAGACACCACTATATGCAGATGATAGATATAGACACATAGATACAGCCATTGACAGATAGATACCTCTTACCATTGCCATAAAACCGGTACCTGTTTTAAAAGAGCTTCCCAGTTACTTTTTATGCTTTATTAAGCCTGAGAAGTCCTGGACTTGATGATGTCTTAGATTCCTTCAGTTCTTAAATTCTGTCGTACAGCCGGCATAATAATTATGCATTCAGAAAGTCAGAGAGATTTCAGTGCCTGAAAGATGATCAGTAGTTTTCCTTTGGGTTTGTTGACATCTATAGAACCAGAATTGCCAAACCCCGGTGTATGCCTCTAAGTTTTAAGAAAGCTGTAAAAAATGTGTTTCCACTGCAATGAATGTGCATTCTGTTATCACTGTGAACATGATAGATATGGCAGAGACAAACTGTAAAGGTGATAGCTCAACGTCAAAGGTAATAATAGAAAAACAAAAGAGATGATGAGTTTTCATGCAGAAAGTTTACCCCTTGAATATATTAAAAAGTGAAGAGAGTCCAGCCAGTGCTTCCAGTGAAACAGTAAGCAAGTAAGGTTTTTAAAAAAAAAAAAAAAAAAACATGGATTCTTTTAAAGCTACCGTTAAGACATTTTTATAGGACAGTAGTAATTGACATTATTATTAACTCATATAACGATGTTTTAAATTAATTCCCTCAAATGTATCACCAAAAGTCCTAATACTCAAAAGTGTGCCACAACATCAAGAAACAACACAGAAGAGAGAACTCCTGGTAGAGGACATATATGGAAGACATACACATGAACAACTATGTTAAAACCATTTTTAAAATAAAATAAATATGATAATAAATGTTCCCATCCTAAAAATTGCCTATGAGGATGCTTGGTTGAGCTAGATCTTAACTCAAAAAAAAAAAAAAAAAACACCCCACATCAATTACTATGTGTGTCTTTCTTGGTGCCCTGGATTTACAAGGGTGTCTTTCCACTGATAAAGTGCTTGTGCTACTCACGGCATTAGAAAAATCAGAACTTTAGACAGAACTCAGACACCGGGAGTCTTGATACAGCTTCAGAAAGACTTGTGGCATCCATTACCAAGTTTTTGTCAATATTCAATACTACTTGCTTTTAATTGTGGGAACTCTACTGGGTTTATTACTTTTGTGATTCAAAGGTATTTACCAGTGCCTATTTCTCACACCAGGAGTAATGTATCAAAATTTGCATCTGTAATATTGTGATAGGGTTCCTGGCACAGAGCTCCTAAAACTCTTGTAATTTCCTGAGTGACAGGAGCATAGTCCCCAGTTCCTTACACAAGAATTTATAAGACCCTTGCAATCTCTGGAGTGACAACAGTGTCTTTTTGTATGCTAATGAGATGACTGGTGGTCAGGCCCCCTAGATAGCTTCAGGATGGGGACTGCTCATCAGATTTGCAAACTGGAACTTTCAGCCTCTCGCCTGACCTCTGGGGAGTTGAGAGGGGCTGGAGACTGTATTAATCACCAATGGCCAATGTTATTTTATGAATCTAGCCTGCATAATGAAACCTCCTTAAAAACCCCTACACACACTATGGGGTTCAGGTAGCTTCTAGGTCGGTGAACACACTGAGTTGTTTGGAGAGTATGTACCCAGAGAGAACAAAGAGGCCCTGCACCCATTCCTGCCCCCATACCTTGCCTTATGCATCCCTTCCATTTAGCTTTTCCTGAATTGTATCCTTATAACAAACTGGTAAATGTACATAAACTTTTCCTGAGCCCTCTGAGCCGTTCTAGCAAACTGTCAAATCCAAGGAGATGGTCATGGGAACCTCTGATTTATAACTGGTTGGTCAGAAATATGAGAGGCTTGGAACTTGCCTTTGGTGTTAGAAGTGGGGACAAGCTTGTGGTCTGAGTTCTTATTCTGTGGGGTCTGCATTAATTCTGGGTAGTTTGTATCATAATTGAGCTTAATTGTGGGACACCCAGATGGTATCTGGAGAGTTGAAGAATTGATTGGCATGAGAAAAAACTCATACATTTGGTGTCAGAAGTATTCTGTGAGTAGAAAGAAATAGTACCATCCTCTTTAGAATTGCTTTGAGAACACTTCTCCATTCTTATCAGATACCACTTACTTGTATAGCTATTTCCCCTGGTGAGCATAACCTGTATCACAAATTAAGAGAAAACCATGAGTATGTATTTATTTCTCCAAGTTGTATAAATAAACAAAATGTTTTCTCTTGGGCAGCCTTGGAGAAGTCACCATTGATGACTTCATTACTTAATTTTAGAAATATGTGTTGAGTGTCTGATTTATGTGAGGCCATATCTCCCATGATTGGGACGCCATGATGGACAAGACAAACAATGCCTTTGGTCTCAAAAGCTTAGAATCTAATGAGTAGAGCCATCCATCTTGTGCCAAACAATCTCCATTATCAAAGTCTTGGGATTTGGATGTCCACGAATTCCTATCGGGCTCTGGATAATCCATTAATTCTCCTTAGTATACTCTCCTTAGTAAAGCGTGCCCATCCTCTCCCCTGCCCCCACCCCCACCCAAATCTGCTTTGTTGCCAAGTATTTTCCTAGCAGCTTCATTGCAAAGTATTTTTCAGTTCTCTACCTGTAGTACACACCAATTCATTGGCACCCATGGAGCTGGAATCTACATTGTATATCAACAAGGAAATAAAGAAAGGAACTGAAGAGAAGATGCTCCTTTCCATGTCAGATGTCTATTATACACACCCAACTGACCCACTAAAAACAGAATTGCCCTTTGGATGAATACACAAAATATCCAGAGAAAGCAGATTTCAGTTTGTTTGTTTGTTTGTTTATAATGCTTTGAAACAGTTTCTTTAATGTCTTCCCAGAGATTCATGAAAATGAAGATGCGATCATTATCCTCTATGTAATTTCTTCATATAGTATAACTGAAGATTAATGTTTATGATTTTCAAACTTAAGAATTCCTTTTTAATTGGCTTTTCTATGCAGTCATGATCACAGAACTTTTTTCCCACTATAGATATATATGCCAAGGAAAAATTTCTTAGGATAGATAATAAAAAGAAATTATCTTTGGAAGAATCCTTCACAGAGGAAGAGCATCCCTATCCCAGGGGACTATGTTCCAATGGTATTTATCCATTGAGTTCCTGACCTTTAGTCATGATCCTTGCTTCTCTGCATCCACCTAATACATCTTTTAAGCTGGGCAGAGGAGACCCGCTCTGCATGTTCTACTCGGGAATGAATGATTTAGTGCATAGGCTGAGGATTACCACATAGGTCTCCATGTATCCAAAGGGATAATTTGTTTTCAGAACACTGTAAAATACTTTCAGTGTTAACTTGAATTGGAAAACATAGAACAAATAAAAGTTATTTGGATATTTGGTATGTGACTCATATCTTCTTTTATTTACTTTGTTGTCTGTTTTTTGTTTGTTCTGTTTTGTTTTTTTTAAGTCAAATCTCTTATATGTTTATTTTCTGGTTCTTGAGGGTTAGAAGTGGAAAGCTTTGCTTCACTGTGCAACTCCATGTAGAGACTAGAGTGTGACACACTTTTGTAGTCTTCAATGAACCCCACAGGGACATTTAAATTGTGAAAAGCAAACCCAGGTCACTTTACCTTGACAACTGTAAATGGCTTTAGGTTGAAGAACAAAGGACATAGTTCTATATTGAGAAAACAGGGGATAGGAAAATAAATAAGAAAGACAGGAGAAAAGTCCCTGAAAAAAATATCTTTCAGTTCTAGAAGGAAATACTCTTCATTTACTTTAGTTCCTCTTCTAGTATGACAAGAGTACCCTCTAACCCTACTCTTGAGTGGTCATATGTACACAAGACATTGAACATATCTTACTCCCTGATGGATGCATTTCTCAGCATCATGCAAATTGAATGTTGCATATTCCCAGAAACCACGATTTCTCTTTTAAAGGATAGCAATTTTGCAGTCAAATGCTCTACCACTGAGCTATACCCTCACAAAGGATAGCAGTTTTGATGCGTAAAGCTCAGAAAGTTCTGGTGAGATTGATGGTTCAGCTCAGAACTCTGACATTTGGATTAAAGCCTTGCAGAAATGAATCTTGTATTTGACATTTAAAAGGGAGGCTTTTCTACAGCTTGTAGTTTCCTAAATCATACCAAAAGGAACTGCCATGACAGAATGGGCTGAGATATCATTTTCCATTCGTTTCTGTATTTTCCCACACGATGACCAATGAAATGAGACTAGGAATCATTACATACTTGGTGTCACAGCAACATACAAACTAGTGAAGCAGTTCACGAATACTAACGATTGTTCCCCTTTTTATAGATAGAATAGCAAAATTTGATTTGCCAACCACATCCGCTGGGATCTTAAAGAAAGCATAACATTTGAAATTGAAATGGCTTTCTTCCTTCTTGCTGAAGATGCGTACTTCTTTGAGAAGTATTTTGAGAAATAGGGCAAGAAGTAGATTGACATGAACCGCTACAATTTGAGTGTTGAAAAAGAGAATTTCAATGAGTCTAACAAAATGTCTTATGTAAATAAAACATTTAGAGTCTTTACCCTGAAATGAAGCAATATATCAGCTTGGTAGTTATATTTATACATCCCCAAAAGTTCAAAATCAATTAATATTTAACTCCAACATGTTTGTTAAATCTAGTAAGATGATTCTCTCTCAACATTTTAGAATGGGAAATTTTGAATCATTTTCTATAAAAGTTACAGGCTCTTGAAAGGACAAAATACACTTTTCCAATGCCATGGGTTTGAGTTTTCAATAATGATGAATAGATTAGAGAACACCTTTAAAATACAATCATTTATCTCTGTCTAGATTATTCAAGAAGATTCTTGCTGTACTTATAAATGCTTCCATTTCTATCTCTTCTTTCCTGAAGTCATGGCTACAATTAAGTCATTAGTAAAATTGTCATTGTGATATTCTTTGCCAAAGACTACTAAAATACAATGATATAGAACATGTGCATTTATATCACCTAAAGAATCTAAAATAAATCATCACATCTTCTGAACCTACAGATATTTATTTAAAAATCGTATTTGAAATTGGAACTGTACCTGAAAAAGTTGATTGTATGTTTAACATGGTTTTAAGGCAATTAGATTAAAATAAATGGGTAAAAATATAATCACCTCATGGCTTTCTCTTGGGCTCACCTGTATTTTATGAATTGAACCCTCTGCCACCTCCTTGAGTCTATGCAGTAGCTCCTCATCCACACCATTTTCCCTGTGTCCTCATGTCATACTCAACTTATTCTTTCATTTCATGAATAGGAAGGAGACCTACTCTCCTAAAGCACTTTTGATTTTTAAGAAATAAAATTCCTTTTTCTCCTAGATAAATGTCATTGGGTTGTGCTTTTATGTTAGGGTAGTAACTGCTCTGCACATAAACTTTGATTGCACTTCCCACACATCCCATTTTAGTTATTCATACCTGTACACACTGTCACCTCCTTAAATATGTAGCTCTCTTCCATAGAAAAGAGCATACCTTTACCAGAATATTTATTACACAGTCAGTATGTCCTAGTCATTATGTTAGGTGCTGAGTATTCAGAGGATGCAAATGACACAATCCCTTGTCCACAAAGCTCACAACTAAACCATCCCGGGAAAGAGACACAAGTACCAGAGAGAAGGAGAGGCAAGCAGAGTATATATAGGGGCACATAGCGAGCCCGGACGACCCTGCTTGGAGATTAGTGAAAGATCCCTGGAACAGGTCAGATATGAGCTGATTCTGAAGGATGAGTAGGAAGTGAAGTATTTGAGGATGGTGGTTAAGGGAAGGGATGCCACAAAAAGGAAGAGAGAGAATGAAATATCAGGACTGTGGTACTATCTAGCACATCCTGGGAGCTAAGAGTGCACCTGTATCCTTGTGAGAAGAACAAGAATGAGAATGACAGGAATTGATGCTGAATAAAAGACCTTGCATGCCAAGTTAAGGATTTAGAGATTTTTTTTTTTTAATGTGGAGGAAAGACATGAAAAGAGCAGTTATTTAAAAGTCCTAAGTACCGGGGCGCCTGGGTGGCTCAGTTGGTTAAGCGACTGCCTTCGGCTCAGGTCATGATCCTGGAGTCCCGGGATCGAGTCCCACATCGGGCTCCCTGCTCGTCAGGGAGTCTGCTTCTCCCTCTGACCCTCCTCCCTCTCATGCTCTCTGTCTCTCATTCTCTCTCTCTCAAATAAATAAATAAAATCTTTAAAAAAAAAAAAAAAAAAAAAAGTCCTAAGTACCAAAATGAAAATGAAAATCATCTCAGACCAAAGATCCTGTCAGTGTGAAGAACTGGAGGCAGAATGGAACTGAACTGAGGAAGAACATTTAGGAGATTGCTGTGCAATCCAGTGGCCATGGGGATAGTGAAGGAGAACAGAATAATCCAGTGGCCACAGGGGTGGTAAATAAGGACAGATCTGAGAGATATTAGAAAGATTGAATCCACATAAATTTATCATAGATTTAATTTGTAACTTCACAGAGAATAAATCAAGATTTATGCCTACCAGTAGTCTTCCTTGGACATCTTAATGAATGTGTATGCCACTGAATAATATAGGTGAAAAGAATTTGATGGCAGAGCATAGAGTGGGGGTGATCAGTTTAACTGCTCCATGTAGAATTTGAGCTAAAACCTTCACATGGAGACATTCAGTGCATTGAATTTATGGGTTTGGGCTCAGAAGAAAGACTTAGAGGCTTAAAATGAGAAGTTACTATGGGGCGCCTGGGTGGCTTAGTCAGTTAAGCATCTGACTCTTGATTTCCACTCAGGTCACGATCTCAGGGTCGTGAGATTGAGCCCCGCATGTGACTCCACAGGGAGTCTGCTTGGGATTCTCTCTCCCTCTCCCTACGCCCCTCCCCTCCCCTCTCTCTGGAATAAATAAATCTTTAAAAAAATGAATGAGAAGCACTATTTTAAGCTGTAGAAAAGATAAGATTTCCAAGGAATAATGTGTAGCTAAATGGTGAGGAGACTGATCTCAGAAATCCGTGAAATATATATTGTGAAGGTGATGGTGAAAGCTGCTATATGACTGGCTAGAAATAAGAGAGCAACCAGGAGAAACTGAGTCAGACAGACAAAGAAAGAAAGAAAGAAAGAAAGAAAGAAAGAAAGAAAGAAAGAAAGAAAGAAAGAAAGAAAGAGGGAGAAAAAAGAGAGGGAGAGACAAGCATGTGCCAATACTCTGTTTCTTGCAAGCCCCGGAAATCAGCTATGTCTATTAAAAATACATAAAATAAGTTGTATATGTCATGAGAATATACAATTAAACATAGAAGTTAAAGTAATTAAATAAATAAATAAATACATCACATGGAAGGCAAACAAAATTTACTTTATAGGAGAAACAGAGTACCTTCCATACCATTGATTTCCCATCATACGCAGACCATACATTCTACTGAACTTTAGTTCTGTGGCCTGGTAAAACCTCTTTGCTTTTTTTTCACCATTGGGAGCTCTCAGATGCAAACCTCTGTTTCAGTTCTCCCCAGTACAAGAAATGCAGTGATTTAATCTTGCTCCTATCTTTGGAAGAAAATCTATCGGTGTTTGCTAAAACTTTGAGAAAGAAAGTACCAAAGGAGCATTAGCTTTTCTCTATTTACATCCTTCTTATATCAAGTTATCCTTTTCCCCTTGTTCTTTGCCCTTGTCTTTTAATTATTCAAGAGGCATTGTTTTCCAAGGAAAAAAGAGATCCAAAAATACTAGGCATGAGTATTTTCCCTGAAGCCTTCATTATACCATTCAGGAGAAAAAGTAGAGGGGCCATCCATTAAAGTGTTGTTCTTCAGAGAACTTTAGTGAGGATTTCGCCCTTCTTGACTAGCATTCTCAGTGGCCATTCACAATTACCACTTTAATGGAATCCATCAATGCATACATAAAACCCTCCTCTTATGAAAATCATTGGTCACAAATTAATGTCACCATCAATAACTTGTATAAAATTGAAACACGAAGAAAACCCCAAAGGATCAGGTTATTTTTCTAAAACAGGATAAAGAGTGGAATGAAACTGACCAATGATGAGAGACTATGGCATACTGAAATACACTGTAGAGATAGGAACTGTCATTTGTCTTAGGAATTCCACGGGGCTACATAATTTTGTATGTAATGGACATCTTTCCTTTTAAAAGTTGTTTTTTTTAAATAATGAAGCAAAAATATGTAACTGTTAGCACTTTAACAATCATTTTTCCATAGCACACAGGTAGATATTTTATTGACCCAGGGAAGTAACAAGTGGCTTATTCACATGTTTCAAGTGTCCTGGGATCATTAACTTTCATCTTGCCAACCATCAAAAATGAGTACTTGGCTAAATGATTAAAGATATAATTTAATTCAGCCCTGTAATTAGTGGAGCCAGTCTTGCAATTAGTGGAATACCTCTTTAAATATTGTAGGACCTGATGACTATATTGATAATGATGGGTTGAGCTCATAAAATGAGGAGCAAATCAATATTTTAACACAGATCTTCTCTGATCTGCATGATATCCACTCTCTGCTCAGTTTTCTGTTTATCTCCTCCTCATAAAGTACTAAATTTAGCAACTGTGTATGCCTACTGTGCTCAACATTTCAGAGGAACCCCTGACAGCGAGGATGTATGTCAGAAAGCTGTGAGACATTTGCACGCAGGCCACCACTCAAAGAGAAAGGGGAAGAAAGTGGGATGTCTCCCCTCTAAAAATACTCTGTGAAATAAGATGGGAAAGTCTTGGCTTGTGTTTAGACAGAAAAGTAACCTCAGCCTCTATGGTATCTGACAAGAGAATGCTGTTACTGCATGTTCTCCTGGGTCCACAGCTGAAGGCAGAACTATCAGAAGCACACATAAAAAATAAAGTAGCTATAAACACCCTCTTAGAAATATCTGCTCTTGCTTTATCTTTACTTCATCATGATCCTCCAAATGTGAGATTAAACTTTGGGAATTTCTGTATGCATTAAAGGGAATGTAACCATAAAACCTAGCCCAGTTTATTATAAATCCTATTTTTAAAACCTTAATAAAATCCATTAACATGTTCTAGGATTCCTTGAGCCAGCATCTTGCCCAATTTTCTTTTCTTTTCTTTTTTTTTTTTTAAGATTTTCTTTATTTATTTTAGAGAGAGAGAGAGCAAGTGGCAGGGAAAAACAGAAGGAGAGGGACAAGCAGACTGTGCTGAGCATGGAGCCCGATGCAGGGCTCAATCCCATGATACCTGAGATCATGACTTGAGTGGAAATCAAGAGTCGGAGGCTTAACCGACTGAGCCACCCATGTGCCCCCGCTTTTAAAGATTTTGTTCATTTATCAATTTTCCTTTAACACTTTGTTTCATTGTTCACTAACTGGAGTTCTTATCACACGAGCCCCATTATTAATCAACCTTGTTTAAAGTCTATCCATTCCTCTCAATCACTAAGCTTATCTTACACTTATTTGAACATTCAAACACCAACAATTAGAAAATAATTAATCAATTAATTAAGCAAACAGTTCTATTGTATTTCTGATTTCCAAATTTCAGATAAGATTCTATTAATTTTTGAAATAAAGGAAATAGAAGCTTATCCATTCCTTGGAAATTTTCGATTGCTTGGACTATTATGGAAATCTTTCAGGTACTATTCAAAAAAAAGTGTTATTTAATGCATACACAATAATAAAACTTTAGAAAATCATCCCCTGCCCTGACACAGCTATTTTAATTTGTCCATATTGCCTTCTTGTTCTCATTCACTTTATTTGTAACCACAAATATCCAGGCTGATTTTTAACCTAAAAGTTTATCCTAATTTTTCTGTTTCTGTATACACTTCTAGACTACTTATTACTGAAAGGTGGGTTCTCTGAAAGCAAACACTGAGAGTTTAAAGCATAAGATATTCGTTAGGGGTTAACATCCATACGTTTAAGGGGAAGGAAGCAGTATTGCATATGGCAAATACTAAACAGTGAAGGACCCATGACATGTCTTCTAACTAGACAGGAAGCTCTGAAGTGAGTATGAAATTGGACGAAAATGGCTCAGCCTTTCTACTCCATTGTGCTTAGTCATAGGATTTGGGCTGCCTTGGGTATAGCATGACCTTAGGGGAAGGCAGCTCTTTGAAACTGAGGCAGACTATTAAGGAGGGGTCAACTGCAGGCTGCCTGCTGACTCCACTCCCTAACGATGGGCAATACATCCGTATGTCTACCACACTCGTCATCTTTTCACTGCTAACGACAGAAACCAAAGTCAAACTGGCTAAAATTCCATTGTATCAGGCCAAGTGTGGCTAGATGCAAGTGCTCAATCAACACTGGTAAGAATCTGTTTTTCCTTTTCTTTCCTTCTTGCATAGGATCTTCCCTGATACTGAGGAACATGACTGCTCTCAGCTAACACAGATTTCCAGCAAATTTCCTGGGATTGATACTGATGAGCTAAACGTTCACCCTATGACTTGAGGCACATGAAAGTGGCAAAGACTGATTCAACATTGAAAAACTGAGATGCGGTTACCCTAAGGAAACAAAAGGGATTACTGAGCAGAGGAAAGTCATAGAGTCTTATTTCCTCGATAGTTATTGGTCTAAAGGGTGATCAATCAACAGAGCCATGCTAGGTCAATCAGCTTTTTCTACCTATAATTAGAAGCTAAGAGGGGATATCCAGACTGAAGATTGTTGGATAGTAATGTGGCCTTTCAAAGAGAATTGTATTTCTGCAATCGCTTCTAAATCAATATTACCATGTAGCACCACTCTGTGAAAATCTTGGTCAAGTTCCTCACTTGAAAAATGGGGTATTAATGGTACCTAGAAACAGAGACCCTTTTATAATTGAAAGAATTAGTCTATGCAAATCACTTGGCACAAATCCCAACATTTTGTAAGTGACAGTAATATAATTTGTTATTTTTGTCATTATTAGTAGTAGTGGTAGTAGTAATAGTACTAGTAGTGTTGTAGAACATCTATTAATCAAACATCTACCATGGCCCAAACAGCATGCTGCATACTGTGGAGGATACCATCATAAATCAAACATAAATTCTATACTTAAGGAGGTTCTAGTCTGCTGTAAGAAATAATGTGTATTAATTATATGCAACAATAGTGTGAAAGCTAGGCTCCAACTCTCAGAAAACACTGGGATTTAAGAGGAAAGACAGTGTTCTAGAGCTCTAGACAAACTGGCTGGGATTCCTGACAAAACTCATGTCTGTAAAGAAGAAGTGTCCCAACAGTAAGCAAGAACGGGGCGAATCTATAGGTCAGATGGGCCAGGGATCATTGCACATATGCCATATGTTTAAAGAAATTATAAGAGGGAAGATATTAAAAATATATTTCATAATCAGTATGACATGCTTATCAACCAATCAGAATAAATACTTACCATAGCTGGGGAAACAGATCTTGGAGGATCTTGCTATGCCACGAGTTAACTGCCTACTTTCTGGATCCTAGCAAAGTCTTAGGGCTTTGGTTCCCAAACATGGCTGCATATTGGAATAGACTCCTTTTTTCTTAATGGTGCTAGATACTGGATTCCATTCTTAGAAATTCTGACTTAGGGACGCCTGGGTGGCTCAGTCGGTTAAGCATCTGCCTTTGACTCAGGTCATGATCCCGTATCCTGAGATCGAGACCCCGAGGGGGGCTCTCTAGTCAGCGGGGAGCCTGCTTCTCCCTCTCCTTCTGCTCCTCCCTCTGCTTGTGCTCTCTCTCTCTCCCTCTCTGTCAAATAAATAAATAAATCTTTTTTAAAAATTCCCATTTATTAGTCTGGTAGTGGTCCAGGCGTGGTGGTTTTAAAATCTACCCAGGTGATTCTAGTATGCAGTAGAGTGTGACAATCACTGATCTGGCATTCCAAAAATGAGAAGACCGCAAATGGAAGAACACGCACCTGCGCACACACGCACACACATGTGTGAAACATTTGTTATCAATAAAATCTCTTCAAAATAGCTTGCTTCAGTTTTGATCATTTTTTTAAATTTCCAGAAAAATGGGTCATTGCTATGATTTCATATTCTCTTATTTCCCTTTTATTCTTGTTTTTTTTTTAAGATTTTATTTATTTGACAGAGAGAGACAACACAAGCAGGGGGAGTGGGAGAGGGAGAAGCAGGCTTCCTGCGGAGCAGAGAGCCGGATGCAGGGCTCTATCCCAGGACCCTGGGATCATGACCTGAGCCAAAGGCAGACGCTTAATGACTGAGCCACCCAGGCTCCCCTCCCTTATTATTCTTAATACCCTCTTGTCACCATCTCAAAACCTCTCAACATCCTCCATCTTCCAAGTTTTAGTCAATGTCAAATTTCTGCCACCTGCCTCTTATCATAGAGGCTAAATGCATTGCCTGATGGTTGACCCTTTATCTCACAAAGGAGTGTGAAGAGGTTTAATTGCCATAAGTTATTACCACCGTCTATGAAGTCATTTTTTGCTTTCTTAAAGATTTTTAGTCTGGGAAAATCCTTTCAACCAGGTTCTCCTCTCCTAGAAGAAATTATGCATGAAAATTCCTGTTTTACAAGATTTCATTGACACCTCAAATCATATCTGAAACTGCTCTATACTAGAGAAGAGTGTGCTTCAAGCTTTGTCTTGGTTAGATACAGAAATTAAAGGTATGAACCAATTTTTGAATAAGTATGAAAATTATTTTATGTGTGTTATGAAATGTGCCTTTGAAACATCTAGCCAAAGGCTTTTTCATCTTCTGGTTGTTAGACGAAAACATGGTCATCCCAAAGGAGTAAAAAAAAAAAAAAAAAGAAAAAACAACCCAACTGTGTTCCACCTTAATCAGATTCACAATCATGTCCTAATGTAATTTGTCCTGATGCATTTCAGAGGGAGACAACCATTTATGATTCCCAGAGACATGTGGGAATAAATGTGGCTATAGGGAAATCCCCTGGGTGTTCTATATACTATATTTACCAGTTCATAAAAAAGCTAATTACATTTCTGAAAAGAAGGCTTTATGGATGCAATGTATATTCTAATGCAAAAATCCTACCCTGGCACCCCACAGTCACATGGCCCTTTTTGCTTGCTGTACACACACTGCATTTCGGATTGCAGTAACTTATTTTAGAATGAGGAGTGCACACATTATGGTATTAGCCTGATCGCATATGTCAGTGTTTGAGAGACAATCCTATTTTTAGTCGTTTTACTGGGGGAAAAAAAATAG
Organism: Phoca vitulina; assembly: GCF_004348235.1. Classification (NCBI taxonomy): domain Eukaryota; kingdom Metazoa; phylum Chordata; class Mammalia; order Carnivora; family Phocidae; genus Phoca; species Phoca vitulina. The sequence goes on from NW_022589734.1 coordinate 10,176,389, forward strand.
GTAACACTTAGCATAGTAATAAATTATCTTGTAATAAAATAGAAACTGATTGGTCCCAGATTTTTTCCACTGATGCCTATGAAGACAAATACATTAGGTGGTTTGTTAAAAGAAAAATAAACATTTTTTTTAAAAGGCCCACCATATTTTTGTCTCTGAGAAACATGAAGCTGTAATAGAGAATACTGCCAAGGGTAATGAATCTACAAGTTTATTTTGCAATGAAATCCTTTTTCATGGATTTTATTTTTCATTACAAACATGTTTTTGCAAAAGCAATGTTTTCTATAAACAGAACTGGTAATAGATGACACACCACTAAAGCAAGCCAGAAATGTAAATAATCAAAGGATTTTTATTTACTTTTCTGCAGTGATCATGAAATCATACTGACCTAACATTTCGTCATTTATTTATTTATTTTTCATCGGATGTATTTTTTTCTTTTATCTCTCGTGAATTTTGATGTTCATTTGTTACTAAATGAGCTCCACTTTGCCCTTCCCAGCCAAAGGTTCCATATCTTTTTTATTTAGTTAATGATGTAGTTTCATAAGCCACACAGCACATCCCAGGATGTAGTAAGACGAGTATTGTTGATCATTGTTTGTAGGGAGCATGACCTCTGAAGATCTCTGGAAATCAAATCTTCCTTCAAAAATACGAGATATCATGAATTAACTGATTGATGAATTTGATTTGGATTGAAGTAAAACAAAGTAATAGCTAAATTTAAATGATATGAGGGCGCCTGGGTGGCTCAGATGGTTAAGCATCTGCCTTCGGCTCAGGTCATGATCCTAGGGTCCTGGGATCCAGTCCCGCATCGGGCTCCCTGCTAGGCGGGGAGCCTGCTTCTCTCTCTGCCTCTCCTCTCTGACTCTCATGAATAAATAAATAAAACATTTTTAAAAAATTAAATGATATGATATCTCTGTGTATTTGGCAAAGCTTTTTGATGCTATGACTAGAGGTATATGCAGCCATTTTTTTAATGTTTGACCTTAACTTTGGTCTCAACATTTTAAGCCCCTGACGCCCTTTAAACACTTGGTAAATGAGCATTCTCCGTCATGCCTCCCCACCCCCTGCTTACATCACCCAAGAAATACCTAAGTCCTTCAAGTCATATTCTTCCCTCCACCTTCCTCCTCCCTCTCTGGAATCCCCAATGACTTCTTGGGAGATAATTATGCCTGTAGCTCAGGGACCTAAAGTAATCACCAGGCTTGGCATGAGAAGATGCGGAATGCAAACTGTAGTGCCAAGCAACAGAGATTCAGCGCAGATATTATGAAAAGGGAGTGTATTATAACAATTACTGAGTGGGCCTGATTTCTGCCAGCCTACAGGATACAGCAAAGAAGCCTAAGCATAAACACCACCTAATATTACTCATAATGACTCATTGACGTTTGCTGTTTCGGACCCAGTGGAAGCCTTTGCACAAAGATCTGTGCTGTGGTAACAAAGCTTCCAGAAAAGCAAAACAAATCTTATAGACCTTGGCTCTTATTCAGTACACGATCAACTTCATTCTGTGTCTCTCTTTAAAGTTTAAGGTTCCTAGAAGAAGTTCTGTGTAGAGAAGCTGAATCATAAAATACCATGTAAAGTCATGGAGTGCTGTTAGAATGAACATTAGCTCAGTTGATTAGAGTCTGACGCAGCGGAGAATGAGGTTGAGTGTGATCGTTGGATGGAATGCCAGTGTCATGCTGTCACAGTCTATAACCCAAATCCCCACTAGCCACCTATTAATGCTTGCTTTTTATCACAGGGGCCAAATGAAATAGCACAGAATCATCCACGTAACTTGAGCAACGATTCTGAGAGCTGTAACAAGAGGAAAGCTATCACATCAGAAAGGTAGCATGCATCATGGATAAGATATGACAAGGGAGAAAAGACACAAATTGTGAATTCTTTGGAAGAAAGTTCCAGTTTTCCCAGGCCTGTCCCCTTCTACCTGAAACAGCCTTAGCTTGTGCATTTTTTCTGGGGTAATCATTAATTTCACCCTAAAGTCGAAACAGCTTAGACAATGAATTATATAGTCAACCTTGTTTTAGTCCATCTGACATGACTCAAAACTATCAGTAAGCAGATTTATTTTGAGCCTCCTTGATTTCTCTGGAGGTATAACTTGTGCTACTTAAAGACTCTGTGTTATTACATTATTTAAACAAAGGAATGCAACATGTTCTATTGGATGATGTCAATACATAGCAATGAGTGTGGGTAATTGCATAAAAGCTCATTAATAAGAAAAATCATGTACGATTTTAATTCTGATTTTTAGTATATTTCTGGCAATTTTTTATAGGCTATACAAAGTTCCTTGGAAAGGAGCCTTAGAAGTGAAACTTATAGAATTAAAAAAAAAAATCCTAAATGATAAATGGGCAAACTGTTCCACTTCCTCCAGCCCCTAACAGTCACACAGCTGAATGGAGATAACCAAAATTATCAGATGAACTGTCCCATGTCCCAGTTGGCAGCTTAAGGCACTGAATAATGGAATCCATTGAGTGCTAAATACATCAATTATCTATTTAATTTAGGACATTCATGGCCTGTTATAATTGTTCTGAATACTGGCAACTTCAACTCAGGAACAAAGTTGTAGTATTAGCTAATGTTATAAGTTAAAAGACAATTGTTTCTGGCTTTCTTTTCAATAATATTTTTTCATGCCAGACATATGCATGCATTTTGTTTGAGATGGTTTCCTTAAATAAGAAATGTAAAGCCAGGCTATTCATGGTTGCCAAATGTGACCATAATGTGCCTTCTTCTCATTTATTACACCGAATTGATTTTTAACTAGATAAAATATTCATCATAAGTGAAGTTAGGGACAAATTTTGGGGAAACTTTCAAAGAACAGAAGCTGAAGCTCCAAGTAATTATGATAATCAACACTGCTGCTCATTATGGCAGCTAATAAACCATTTGAAGCAATACCAGGAGAGTTTTTCTTCTGCTTTCTAACAATTCAGGTTGGGGCTCACTTGTCTAAATTACTGCAACAACTACCTTGAAACCAGCTTTCTTGCTTTAACCTAAACAACTAAATGCATCCGTGCTTTCACCTTTCTCTATTAAGGTTATTTATTACTAAGTGATGTTAGGATGATCTAGGGCCATAAACCACTTAGATGCCTATGTTTTTTTTTGTAATTTGCAAAAGTGACTTGTTTACCACTTTTTTTTCACTTAACGGATCAAATCACCAGAGAACTAAAATACCTCACGTTGATCCAATGTAGTGCTTTAAAGATTTGTTTATTTATTTGAGAGAGAGAGAGAGAGCCAATGTAGTGCTTTAGATTTGAGCCCATAAGAGAAGGGACTGAGATTCAATTTTTTTTCAATTATTTTGATTTTGAAACTTACAAGAAGTAGTCACAATGATTTCAGGAGTGTTTTCTCCAAAACAGCAAGTGTAATCTTTGATACAACTGGGCCAGTTAGAAGCATTATAAAATAAGTACAGGACTGGAAAATTAGGTCAGCTGAAGGGTCCAGCCATGAAAATAAAACACTGTGCATGGATATTTTCAAATACTTCCTGGGATAATTTGCTGCATACATGAGTCTTGTGAACTCAACCTAGAGTTGCCTGAACACAAATTCATTTCACTTGCTCCACATGGGTATGGACTAAGGTAACTAGCTACGCTTTACATATTCAAGGAAGAGGAAAGATCCAAACTTTTCTCCAAAACACTGTTGATACCAATTTGGCCAATGAAGTCAACTGGGCACTGAATTCAGCAGGAACATAATTACTGAAATTTAGAAAGAAACTGATTTACCCGATGAGGCCAGGTAAACTGATTGGCCTCGTGATCCCACAGACATTCAATTCAATGCAAGTAGTATTCGTCGAATAACTTTGTAACTTGATTATATATCCAAATACATACATCAGTTTTGATCATTCAGGCCTGAAACTTAGGCTTTTAAATGCAAAGTTTCTTTTTCTTGTGCACATAATCATCCTAATTCTCTCTTTCTCTCTCTCTTATTTTGTTTTTTTTTTTTTGCTATGTAAGCCCAGCATACCCTTATCAATAGAACAAGATAGACATTATTACCCATACTTCATAATTTATGTATTATTTATTTATTCATCAAGTGTTTATTAAGCATATAATATATGCTGTCCTCATTCTAGAGACTGAGGATATAGTGATGAGCAGGACAAAAACCCTGCACACTGAACTTTCAGTCGGGCTAGGAAAGTGGGCAGTGAAACAAATAATAGCAACAACTTTAATAAGGATTTTGATCATGAATGTCAAGGTTGCACTAGACCACAAAGAATCATCTCACATTGTCTGAGGTAGGGGAGCTGGTAAAGAAGAGGGAATGACATTAAAGAGAGACTTGAAGGAAGGTACCAGGGTGTGCAAGTGGAGCAGAGCAGTACCTAGATTCAGCTCCTCAATTAACTGTTCTTCCTAGATAGGATGTTCCCTCATCCCAGAGTTTCCTACATTGCAGGGGCAACTTAAAGTAAACCTGGTTCCCTTTAGCCAGATCCAGCCTTGGTATAAGTACACTAGCCTACATTGTTGCTGTTATTTATAATTGCATTAATCACAACACTTAAAAGTTCGTACATTTCACATAAAAATCCACAATTTTGGTTTCTCTTGGAAAATTGGAAGCAGTGAAAATAGTGGGCTTGCCTTCCTGAGCAACAGTAAATCCTTTTTGACCAAACGCGAGCTCTCTGGGAGAACATAGCCCCCGTCATCCTTTACCAATCCGCAGTATGGACACTAAGTATCAACTAATACTTCATTATTCATGCATCAGCTTTACTCACTTGGATCACTTTTCTGGCCACGCTAGGCATTTCAGCTTGTGCCTGGGGCTTAAAGCTACTCCCGGTTTTGAGTCAAGGAAATGTCTAGTATCTCATAGCCTTTTGGGTGTTTGGTTAAGCTGGTCCTTCTTTACTACAGGTTATATGTGTGTGGATGTAGTCCATAATATTTAACATTTAATTCACATTACTAATATATAGGAAACCTCACCCTGGATATTTGCTCAACAATTCTGTTTATCTTGTCCATACCTTGGCTACATATTTACATGCAATTTTGTTATTGTTCTCAATTGAACTGCACATAATTTGCTTCAACAAGACACATGTTCAAATATACAAAGTGTCACTTTTAAGTAAAGGGATATGCATGAGCTATAAAGAAAATACGATTTTTAAAAGAATTTAAAACATACTCAAGCTTCACATATTTGTACTTTGTGAATGATCCTATCAAAGCTGCCTGGGCAAGCCAAATTCATTGAGGAATTTTTTGAGGCAGATAGCAGAAACTGTCGTCCTTGGATATTCAAACAAACACAATAAAGGACAACACGGAAAGAACAATTTGGTGAAGGCATCTGGACAACACCTAGGGGTACGTGCATAAAGAACAGAGAAAAGAATAATATGGCAGGCTTAATGAACTCATTCACCATGCACTATACTCTTTAGTGTCTTTTTGTGAGCCCTTAAACTGTATATTAGACATTTGGAATTAAATGAGAATCATGTGTGAGAGAAGAGGGATATTTCAAGTTTGCACTTTTTCTTGATTTTTTAATTAAAAAAAAAAGGAATAAGCAAGTGCTATCTGAGGGAGAAAAACCCTTTCTTCCTGGCTAAGATCAGGGAATTTCTCATACAAAATGGGTCCCTCTTAAATACCACAGAAGACATTTGACTCGATTTGAGTGTGAAGCATTATAAGCCATCAGGAAACTGACTGAGCAGCCAAGAGGAGTGAATTGGGATTGAGGGGAAGAGGATGGGATGCGGTAAGGATTGTCCTTACCACAGAGTTTGGTTCAGAAGAGGGAAGTTTTATCCAGAGAGCACTCAGGTAGGGGCGGGGAGAGAAGTGAGGCTAAGATGATGGGCCCTCGACATCTCTTCCTCACTCTTTTCTATGTTACCACAGAGCTAGAAAGTTAAAATTTGCAGTTCCTAGGCTCTATTACAACTAGGGTTCTGGGTAGAAATCAGGTCTCTCTATTTAGATATACCTTCAGAAGATCTGAAAGGTAAAGGTGAGACAGAGGCCATCTTCTTGATGTTGATTCTGAAACCAAGAAAGGCCATGCAACATGAATGTTGGGGCCCATTTGCAATGGCCAGCCTCAGCATTGCCACGGATTCCTGATCCCTTCAGTGCATTTGTTTGATCTTAAACTTGAGTAGTTCTGGAGCTTCCTTCTCGTTTTGTGCTTTTCCATTCTCTCTATCTCTGTAAGTCCCTTTTTGTTTATAATATCTAGAGTGATCTCTATTTTCTGCACCATATTTAGACTAATACAGTTCTATTTCTAGAGTTTGCAGATAACAGATGGAAACAATCCAGTTGGATAGTTGCCTACAGAAGAGTTAGGATGGCTTTGGTCATCACTGGGGAAGATCTCTCTATAAATAGCACAATCTAGGTCTTTAGTTTAGAGAAGCCTTCAGAGGAAAAGTCTGGTGGAAGTTGGGTGCTGCCCCCCAAAAAACAGTCAAATGTTGGAAGCTGTGTCACCACCGTACACATAGGTAGCAAAAGAAAATAATAATAAAGAAAAATTAGACTAAAGTATTATTCCCTTCACTTAAATATTGGGTTGGAAGTATGGTAAAGGGAAATCTATAATTTAGAAGCTGGAAAAAAAAAAAGAAAAAGTCCAGGCCCTAGGTTGTAGTTGGCAGAAAAGATTAGGGAACTAAATAGAATCAATCTGTAGTGGCAAGACTCTAGATTCCAGATCTAGGGGCATGCCTTAACTCCAGATAAGTGAGTGATATATGACCTGACAATTATAGGACTGGCTCAAGAATTAGAATGGTAGTGAGATTAGAGGTAGGAAAAGCAATGCAGGGGGCTAATTCCTAGCCATGACCACCTCGGCCAGGTCTATTACAGTGTAAGTCTGCAGAGACTGCATGCATGTGATGCATATGTGATATTAGAAGAAGAGTTACAGGGGCTCCTGGGTGGCTCAGTAGGTTAAGTATCTGCCTTCAGCTCAGGTCATGATCCCAGGGTCCTAGGATCGAGTCCTGCATTGGGCTCCCTGCTCAGCGAGGAGTCAGCTTCTCCTCTCCTCCCAACTTGTGCTTTCTCTCACTATCTCTGTTTCTCTCTCTCAAATAAATAAATGAAATCTTGAAGAAGAAGAAGAAGAAGAAGAAGAAGAAGAAGAAGAAGAAGAAGAAGAAGAAGAAGAAGAAGAAGCGGTGTTACAGCAAAGCAGGCAAAACAAGAAGTAAAGGGATAGTAAGAAGAGAGTGGCACTGGGAGAGACCATAGGTAGTGGGAAGAGGGGAAGGAAGTGTGGGGAAGAAGACCATCATTTTTATTTCAAGAGAACCATTTGAATTTATAGCTGGAAGTCAACTAAAAGATTACAAAATTGAGTGATCTTACTCCCTACAACAGGAGAGAATATCCTCCCAAGTATTTATAAAGCACCATGGTAAATATTTTCAAAAGATAAGTGTCAGATTATAACCATCAGCAGAACACTTTTGCCTCAAATCTTTATTCAAATACAGTGCTTGTTCCTTTCAACTTTAATAATTCATTATTTTGGAAGATATGCCAAAAAACTGCTCAAGCAATGGGCACAGGCAGATAAAACTTCAAAATCAGGTAGCATAATGCAAAGGAAAGATCTGGATAGGAAAATGAGCCTCTAGACATTGACATGACTAGCTGTGTGTGTTTGGATAATCAATGAAATCTTTCTGGCCTCCAAAATTCCTGATGGGTAAAAAAGAGAATTGGGTGATATCATCTTTAAGATCAAATAAAGATAGATTTTAAATTATATACTTCAGATTTCTTTTCAAATGGGCAAAAGAAAAATATTAAATGATACTCATTTCTCACAATGATGCTGAGAAACTTAATCATATGTTGTGGTTGGTAATATAAGTCTGTTCAAACTTTCTGGAAACAATTTACAATATATCCCAGAAAGCCAAAAATGTACAATTTGACCAAGCAATGCTGTATTTTGGAACTTACTCGAAGAACACCATATGACAAAAGTATCTACCACATCATTTTTAGTATTGGGAAATCAGGCAACCTAAATATTAAAAATAGAATTCTTAGGTTAATAGAATAAATGTATAGGATTGCTCTCCACACTGGTGCATCCCTTACCATTTAATAAAGGAAGTCTTCCTGGGGCCTTTTCTGTGAACACAGCTGGCTGGTGGGTTTGCTGACTTCCTGTAGTGGGTCCATGCCTACCTCACTGGGCCTTCTATTCCCTTTCTACAACTGCCGGGTACTTTCAGCTTCTCCACCTCGTTTCTAGAGGCCAATGTCACGTCCAAGCCTCCAAGCAGCCATCCCATCAATGAATTAAGACAGGCTCAGATGAGCTGGTCAGCATGTTAAATCCTACATCACAAACAGGTGGCCACTGATGGTCAACCCTCCTCCATCCAGCCTTATGTCCCTGGACCTCCCGTATCAACACTTCCCTTCAATTTCTTTATATTCTTCCTGTTCCTGCTGGTACATACTACCCAGGACTTGTGAAGAATTTGAGGAATACCCTGTTTTTACCCATGTAGGAACAGTACTAAAAACTGGTACTTTTACCCCTATAAGAACAGTACTAAAAACAATGCTAAAAACTGGTTCTGTTTATTGGTTTAGAAATAGTAAGGGAAGATGGGGGCAGGTTTTGAAGAAAAGGAGCAGTATTATGTGAGGCATGTGCTATATGCAAGCTTTCAGAACGCCGTCCAAACAGAGTGTACCATTTCTAGCATTCAGGTGATTCTGGGGCTACAAGGCTCTCAAGTGCATCACTCAAATATCTTTATCTTAGGTCTCAAGGCTTCTCTCCTTTCCTATTAGACATGACTTTAATATGGAAAATTGTTGGGGCTGTAAATTGAGTATCCTTGTTGATTCCACTGCCATAATGTTCAAATCTTGGGCCCAATTTCATTATACTTTGTTTTCTAGGTTCAGGAAGAAGGTCTCTTTAAACCCTTTTGTGAGGACTTCTGACTTTCAGTGTGAACTCTAAGGTGAGAGTTAGATGAGCCTATTATATTAAGATTTTTATAGCAATTAATAAAACACAACCTACCCTGTGATCCTTGTAATGGTATTTGTCACCATATTGTCCGCATACTGATATATCCCCATACCTTGTACCCCATCATATTCCAGCACAGATAAGAGTTAGCAATGGTGACACAAAAGTTATCACCACTCTACTTATCACCAAGATAAGTCACTTGCTGCCATCCTATCAGTGGGTGATCCAACTCCAGAATTTTCATTGTGATTCTATGATACTAACTATTTTGTTTGTGTTCCCTTGACAGCTGCTGTTAATACAGGATTTGGGTCCATGCAGTTTATTTGGGAGGTGTCATAGGACGCATGGTGATGTAGTGAAGAAGTGAGGAAGGAAATAATGTGAGTAGAAGGAGGTTATCACTATGGAGAACTAAGCTTAGTGCCACTCCTTTAGAGGCTGAGTAGATTATATATCAGATTCCCAATGAAGCACAAGAAAGCTGGCATATCTATCCACCAACTTCCATCTCTCATTTGTTGAGAGCCATTCTTGGGACATTAACTCCCTGAAACTCCTGGCTGCTTCCATAGACAGAATGCTCTGGGGAAGAATGCAGAAAGCCATTGGCTTTGAATACGACTGTATTATGGGTAAACTAAAGGGTTATGGGTAGAGTACTAACAATGTCTACTATTGCTAGGAAGCTAATCATCCATGACACCTAAGTCAACTCATTTCTGAGCATTCTGGGGTGCCTCACAATATTTGACAATATAAAAGTTGCTTAGCTGATAAACTAAAGATATTTGGCATAATCCTAGGAATCCCTGCAAGGTCTTCTTTTAGAGTATGAACAATCTAAAGTAGAGGGAAAACAAATAGCAGGAAGGCATCTGAATTGAAGCCCTGAATCACTCAGGGTGTGAGGATGGGTTCTTGCTTAAAGATCATAGAATCACTGAAAAAGGGATAAGCTGAAAGAGAGCAGGACAAGGTAAGTTCCTACAGCAACAAAGAATGGGTGAAAGTAGAGAAAATGAAGCATGTTAATATATGATTTAAACTCCTACTCTCTCTCTCTGTTTAGTATACATGTCTCTAGTGTAGGCATGTGTATTTATGTGTGTGTCAGACATTTAGAACATATAAATACATGTATTATGTGTATCTCCATTATAATAATTTATATATGTTTATTTCTGTACTTTTTATAAAAATTAATTTTGTGTGCTTATTAGATCCAAAGCATCTAGTTTAAAGCCCAAATATGATATCAACTTACCTTCCTTGTGAAGACTTATGATCTACTAAGGGAAATTGGGTGGATCGGTGGAGAGATAGATAGAAAGATAGATAGATAGATGATAGATAGATAGATGATAGATAGATGATAGACAAATAGATACAGAAAATATGTAATGTAATTACATATCATTAAAGTACAAAAAGAAACTCTTATGGCAGTCCAGAAGATAGTGAGATTCCATAAATTTTAGCTGAGCGTTGAAAAAACAATTTGGGCATACCGAGAGGAGAGGGAGTGGGGAATAGATACAGACCAGACACTCCATGTGGAGGAAACACTTTAAGCAATAAATTCAGAGAATATACCAACAGAAAAAATAATAATAACACACAAGAAGGTTACATGTATTTCAAAATTTATTGTCCTATGAAATATAGTAGAAAATTGGAGTTGAACTTATGTCCCATGGTCAAATGCTTACCGCTGGTGGGTTTGGGGTTTTTTGTTTTTGTTTTTGTTTTTCATTTCTTTTTTTTTTTTCTTTTTTGAGGCTCAGAAGAGAAAACTGTCTAATTGTACATAATTACAGTAAAAGCTTAGTGCTAGTGAATGGCCACAAGGGGTATTAAAATAACAAATGGCTGTGATGGTTCCTTCCTCCTTCTGTCTGATACACCTAGTTAGCTATTGGGGTAAAAAAATCTAGGGCAAGGTGTTGTCCATCGCTAGTCATTGTCCCCTTCTGGCTGATTTCCCTTTTGACCTTTTAGGGTTCAGGCTGTTCCCAGACTTCATTTGCACGCCCTTTTTTTCTTGCTCCCTGGCTTAGCACTCAGTGTTTCCACAGCAGATTAATGACAGCTAATAATATCTGATATATCTGGACATTGCCACATAATGAGTTGTAGTCCCACTGGGTCCCAGAAGTGTCACCACTAACAAATTCACCAGACCTGCGCATAATTAGCATGTAAAGGGAGTGATCGCACAGTAAATCTGTAGGGGAAGATGGATAGCCCAGGAGAGAAAATATAAAAGGGGAAAAAAAATCCCTCCTTATCATGCCTTACTAAATATATGTTTCTTGGCAAGAATATTTTCTTGATAACAAACTGTGGACAGGTTACCTTTACAGTAACATTATTCCTTCCATGGCTGATAGGCAGAATTTCATTATGTCACTGCTAATGTTTCAATATTTCTGCAAAATGTCACCATATGTAAATGAGGAGAGGTTAGGGTTTCCCTTGCAGTTTTCTTTAAAGATGCACGGTCCCCTTTTCATCGTGGCTTTGGTGATCCCTTACACACTCTGTGACAGGCTGGAATTTAGTGATGAAACACACAGGAACTTTGCCCTTACCTTACCCAGACTAAATGAAGTGATGGATATACTCACAGTCCTGGCCCTAAAAGCTACGAATGTAATATAGTCATTGCCTGAAAAGCTACAAATGTGACGTATATTTAGGAGGGCAAAATAAAGACAGAGAAGGAATCCAGAAACCCACAGTGTGCTGGTATAATTATCAACTTGGAGATGTATTTCTCACATGATACTGAGCATTTAAATCCACGTGGCAATTTTAGGATTTGTCTCATACAATTAGAACAAAAATGGGAATGTTTCTGATTATGCTTGGTATGGCTTGAGGGCTTTGCCCTTGATCCTTCAAACCCAGTACACGAGTCTATGCTAGAGGAAGGCATGCTACTTGCAAGATAAAAATACAGCTAGGGAAATAAGCCTGTTGAGGAAGACACTTCTGAAATTTGGGTCAATTCTCTTACTATAAGAAGATTGTTACGACACTGAGCCAGAAGGCCAAGGGAGGAGTACAAAGTTTTTGAAAAACAGGCACTTCTGCACTATGCCTCAGAGAAAAGTGCTCATGGAGGCTCTTTCCCTCTCTTTCACCTTTGGTTTGGGAGGTGTGGCGGTGACAGCTCTTGTATCTTATACCTCACAATGCTGCCAACATTCATAGGGATGGGGGAAGGGAATCATTCTTCAAACTGGCCTTCTAGAAAGACAGTCCCAGATGCTCAGGACAATATAGTATGCAATCACCCCTTGTAACCTGATAATTACCCTGCAAGGTGATCAATGAGGACCCTGAAGGCACAGGCTCTTCTTCAGCCCTCAACCCTGTACTCAGGTTTCTGCCCTCCACCCTACTGAAACGTGACATCAATGACCTCCAAAGCGATCACTTTTAGGCTTTTTTTTTTTTTTTTTTTTTTTTTTTTACTTTTCCTGCTCTATATCTTGAGTGGTTAATTCCATTTGCATCCATGGTTTCAACCATCTTATCCTGCAAATTCCCACATGCATGCTTCTAATTCATATCTCTCTCTTGAACTCAAGCTCCATTTACCAATGGTCTACTGAACATCTACTCCAGAATGGCGCAAAGGCTTCTCAAGCTTAACATGTCTAAATTAAATGTCTCTGCCAGCCAGAGCAGCCCCTACCCCAAACCTGTCCTCTTGTACTGAAAAATGTGATAATACCTCAAAGTACCCAGTGTCCAAAGCCATTCTGTGGTGTCATCCTCTCCCTCACTGCCATATTCAGTCAGTGACATAATTTTCCTGAATGCCTTTCACATCCATCCCCTTTTCTCCAGATTCATGACCTTTCATTTTTCTCCTGGATTACAGAACGTATTCCAAATGGGTCCCTGATTCCTCTTATCATTTACCCATCTTTCCCCACTTGCTACCAGAATGATCTTTCGAAAACACAAATACAACCATGTTATTTTTTCACTAAACACCTTTCAATGGTTCCCCATTGCCCAAATAATCGAACTAAAATTCCTAATTCCTTAAAATGGCATGCACAATTCTCCTTTGTCTGGCTACTGACTGCCTGCTTTGTCAGCTTTATCTTTTTTGTTGCTTTTGTTGTTAGAAATGTGGGATCTCAGGTCCTACTTTAGTTCCACTGCATCAGAACCTTCCATTTAAGAAGATCTTGAGATGATTTGAATGCATATTTAAATTCTGAGAAGCACTAGTCATAGCACACTCGTTCTCAAACTTGGCTGTGCATTGGAATTACTTGGGGAGTTTTTGAAAGTGATGATGTGTGAATCCTATTACCAGAGATCCTAATTTATGATTTTGTCAATATGACATCAAAATCATGATTACAAAGGAAAAGAAAGAAATTGACAAAATTGGACATCTTTGATGATTGAAAACTTTTGCTCTTTGAAAGACACTATTAAATAGAGAATGGAGACAAGCCATAGACTGGGAGAAAATATTTATAGATCATCTATCTGATATAGAACTTATATCGAGAGTATATAAAGATAATTCAAAACTCAAAAATAAGAAGACAACCTAGTTTTACAATAGGGACAAAGATCTAAACAGACACTTCACCAAAGATGTTATATGAATGTCCAGCATGCACATGAAAAGGTGATCATCATCATGAATCATTAGAGAAATGTAAGTTAAAACTGTAATAAGATACCACTGCACTCCTATTAGAATGGTTAGAAATTAAAAAAAGATGGACTTGGGGCACCTGGGTGGCTCAGATGGTTAAGCGTCTGCCTTCGGCTCAGGTCATGATCCCAGGGTCCTGGGATCGAGCCCCACATCGGGTTCCTGGCTCAGCGAGGAGCCTGCTTCTCCCTCTCCCTCTGCCTCTCTCCCTGCTCATGCTTTCTCTCTCTCTCTCTCTGTATCTCTGTGTCTCAAATGAATAAATAAAATATTAAAAAAAAAAAAAAAAAAGATGGACTTCCTAACTGTTGGTAAGGATATGAAAGAACTAGAAGTCTCACCGACTGCTAGTGAGAATGTAAAACATTTCAACCACTGTGGCAGTTTGTCAGTTTCTTAACATAGGAAGTGTCCAGTTGCCCCATGACTTAGCCATTCTACTTTTGGATATTTACTCAAGAGAGAGAAAAAAAAAATATATATATATATATATGAATACAAAGACTTGTACATAGGGGTCATAGTAGCTTTATTTGCACTAGCCCAAAGTGTGAAAAAAATGAAATGTCCATCAGTTAATGAATAAACAAATTATATTATATATAGAACACTATTCAGCCCTAAAAAGGAGTGGACAACTGTTACACACAGTAACATGGAAGATTTCATATAATTATGGCGAATAAAATAAGGTGAATCCAATAAGAATCTGCTGTATGACATTATTTACATAAAACTCTAAAAAATGGAAACAAAACAAAAACAAAAACAAAAACAAAATAATAAAATAAAAAATGGAAACACATTTAGAGTGATATAAAGCAGATTAGTTGTTGCTTGGTAAGGGGAGATAAGGAGGGCTGGAAGGAAGGGCTTACAGTAGGATCCAATGAAGATTTTGGGGTGATGGACATATTCGGTAATTTGAATGTGAGGATGGTTTTACCACCATACACATGGGCCAAAACTTAAAAAGTTGTACACTCTAAATACTGTATGTCAATTATACCTCAATAAAGCTGTTAAAAGAAATAACAATGTGCATGCTAGACCAATTAAATCAGCTTCATCCTTTGCTTTTGTTTTAAGTATACTTTATGTTTAGCAATACAAGTATACTAAATTTCTTTCCCACTGTATTACGTCTCCTTGAATTCCCATGCACCCTCTCCATGTGAATTCTGTCTAGAAAACCATCCACATAAAGATTTAAATCACTTTCAATGTGAACTCTTCCTAGATTTTCCTTGAGTGACTTGGAGGGCTCTGTTCTTTATATCTTCCTATATTTATAATGGTTATGCCACATCACTCAAACCTTTATACATCTGCCTCATACATTAGATGGTGAGATTCTTGGGGGAAGGGACTTAGGATGATCAGCGTAGGGTTTAATATTTGGCCGGTGCTAAAAAATGTCAGTGGAGAGAGAAAAGTGGATGACATCAGCCTGAGCCATAGCATGTATGAAAAAGTAAACTTGGGTACCCGCAACAGACATAGGGTTAACAGGTAGGTTTCAGGATAACATAGGTTCTCTTTAAGTATTAGCAGACATTAAGAAAAAAAATTGTTTTCAAGAAAGTTGCTTGCCTCAAATCACCCCAGAATCTAAATAATAAGCACTTTTATCTCCAGTTTCCTTCACTAGCCACTGTTCTTCTCACACATAATCACTGGTATAGGAAAACTTTAGAGCAAAAAGAATGCCGTCTATATCATGATGTCTATTTCTCCTGTTTGCTAAACAGAATGCTCTCTTGGCTTTCTCTGCATATTTAAGTCTTAGATATCATTCAGGGCAAAAACCAAAGTCTACCTACTTCATAAGCCATCCTTCTCTACTGCTGTTGGTAATGAGTTCTTCATTTCCTTGATTCTTTAGAGTAATTACTGCATAACTTGATACTTACATGCAAATTAGAAAAAAAAAAGATAACCAGTAATACAGGAGAGTAAATGATTCCTTTAGCAAGAAGACTGTAAGCAGTCGAGATCAGGGCAGTCTTCTATTAAATCATGACAGCAGCACCAAGTGCAATGCCCTGCACATAGCATATTTGAGGAAATATAAAAACACTCATTCTTTGAAAATGTGTTCTTTTTTAAGTGTCTTATTCAAATAAATCTAATGCTGAAAATTGTTCAAAAGAGACAAGGGCTTTTGTAAAATCTGGATTATAAAAAAAATTATTTTCTTAGAGTTAACAGTATGGATGGCAGATAGATATATAAACCATTTAGTAAATGCATCAATTGTAAGATAAAACTACCCTTCCATTAGTCTGAGTTCAAGAAAATAGAGAAGTATCCATCATGTCCTTTCTGGTAAGGAAGAGAAACATTCATAGGAAGTTAATGAACTGGATACATTCTCAGCTCTTGAGATTATTTTGAATTATTTGTGAATTATTACCTATTATCTATTACTGTTATTATTTTATAATAATAGCTACCATTATTTTAATGCTTATTGCTGCCAAAAACTATAATAACCACATTTTTAAGCTTATTTATTCCTCACACAGTCCTGTGAGGAGGATTCTGCTACTACTCCAACTTCTCAGGAAACATATTTATATTTGCTGGTATGTTAATTTGAATCATACTTGATCTTTTCATGCGTATTCCCTATCCAGCCAGGTTTCCAAGAGAGAAATATGAGGTCAAATGTGGCATCCCCCTCTATCCTATATCCCACCCCAAGTTAGCTCATTGCAAAGTCTTGTCACTTGCACTTGCTTTTTCCATTCCTCCCCATGGCCAGGACCACCAGCCTCATCCAGGCTGCCACTTATTCTCATTGGCCAGCCCCACTTACGTGTCCTTTTCACGTGCACTCTTCACCAATGTCCAATCAGGTCTCAAAACAGCATCCCAAGCCTTCATTTTTCCTCCAATCACAAATATGGCCACATAACCCCTAAAAGGGTGATGAAAGATTGGAATTGGGAAAATATACAGGAGCTTACATGAAGGTCATCATCTTCATTGTGCTCTTGCCCACAGCCTCAGGATGGTTACATTATCAAGATTATTTTTTAAAGATTTTATTTATTTATTTTTGAAAGAAAGAGAGAGACAATGCATGAGCAAAGAGGGAGAAGCAGACTCCCTGCTGAGCAGGGAGCCCAATGTGGGACTTGATCCCAAGACCCTGGGATCATGACCTGAGCCAAAGGCAGACACTTAACCGACTGAGCCATGCAAGAGCCCACCAAGATTATTTTGAAGCCGAAAGCCAACACAGAAACAAAATGATAAGGAAAAAGTGAACAGTGCTATTCATCTCGGCATATAATGACTACACATTCCCCATGATGAATGCAATCAGAGGTAATATGTATTGAACACTTACAGTGCATCAAGCTTTGCTTGAATTAACTGATGTTATTTCAACATATATATGAAGCCGTTTCTCTTATTAATCTTATTTTACATGTGAGGTTATTATGGCTCTGACTCATTAAGGGACCATCTAAGATCACATAGCTACTAAGCGGCAGAACTGAATTCGAACCCAGAAATACTACTCATGCCAAATCCTGCATGCAGACCACTATATGAGTGATTCTCAGCCACCCCCAAGTACTGTATTTAATAGTAAATATTTTGTAATTCTTCTTTTACCATTTTGAAATGAAATTCTTAGGTAACATAAGGTGCCTAAAAATGTCATGAAAAAATTAGTACAGGACTCCTGGGTGGCTCAGTCAGTTAAGCATGTGCCTTCGGCTCAGGTCATGATCCTGGAGTCCTGGTATCGAGTCCCACATTGGGCTCCCTGTTCAGGGGAGTCTGCTTCTCCCTCTGCCTCTGCTTCTCCCCTGCTCATGCTCTCTCTCGCTCATTCGCTCTCTCTCTCTCTCAAATAAGTAAATAAAATTTTTTTAAAAAATTTAAAAAAATAAAAATATTAGTACAAAACTCTAAGTGTAGTATAAAGGAGTAATAAAAAGAAAGTATTATACAATAAAATAAGGTGCATTTTTTGTGTAAATATCAGGCACAACAGTAGTAGAAGACATAACAAAGAGGTCAGATGTTTACCCTGAAATACCATGAATGCAGCAGATTTAAACGGAGAATGATACAGATGGGCAGTCTGGGTGGCCAAAGGGTGAAAAATAGTATCACAGTCAAGTGACATGATTTTCTAAAATGGTGAACAAGCCACTGTAATTTTCCAGATAAAGTGACCTCTTATCTCAGTTTATGTGGCAGTTGTATTCCTAGAATATCCAATGTAGATTAAAATTGAGTGAAAAACAAAAAACAAAACAAAAAAAAACCCATAAAACAAAAAGCAACAGCAATAGCAACAACTTTTTGTTCATATGTTACCTGAGTTAGGCTCTACGTTCAGATGAAGATTCTCGTGTACGTGAATTTCCAGCAAGACTAACAGAAGTCATGTGATGCAGGCAGTTTCTTGCAGGGCAGAACTGAACCACACAATGCAGTGATAACTAAGTCTTCTGGCTTCTACCAGCACCCCTTTACACATTGTGACAACTAGAAATGCCCCCCAAAATATCCTAAATGTCCCCAGGGATGGTACTGCTCCACTGAGAACCACCATATTTCATATCACTCTCGTGTAAACAAATGGGGTATAATGCCTCTCTTGATAAACAAGAACCAAATTTCTTACTTTCAACTTGGCATCTCAAGCTCATTAATCATACAAATACAGCATTGTATTATCTAAAATAATGAACATCTACTGTAATAAATGAAGCCAACAAGGAATTCAACTTTAACTAGAAATTGATACCACAAAGAGAATGTACCTCTTATTCAGAGACCACCATTACAATTAGGATCCAAGATGCTTCTTTGGAATGGAATTGATAAGTCTATTAATCGACAGATACACACAGCTAATAAAGATGAACATATTCCTTGAACTTTGGGATATTTTGTGTGTCTAATTAAATATAAGTTTTGAACAAACGTTTTACTTTGAAAAGTTAATTATTTGGGGGTGTTTGGCCATGCTCTACTGAAGCAACATCGTTGGGTTTAATCCACAGAAAATTTCATTTAGCAAATCTTTCTTTCATAGGCACTTCTTTATATTTTCTAGCCTGAAAAACTGTGTATCCATTGCTTTGAAAACGAATGTTGTCTTACTGTTTCTGTTTCATATTTATAAACACATGTGTGTTTATGTATGTATGTATACAGTTACATGTATGTATAACAAAAAGCCTTTGTAAATAATTGTGATTTTAGTGTACAGGGAAGAAATGTCAGGAACTGCTAGATGCCAACACTTTATGTAATGGCTTCCTTCAATCCTTCCAACAGCCCTAAAATGTGTTAGTAACTTCATTCGGCAGATGAAGAAAGTGATACTCAGAGAAAGTAGGTGGTTCTACCAAGTTCAGCCAGAAAGCAAGCAAACCACAGTCCCAAGCCAAGTAGGATTGACTTTAGAGCCTGTGTCTTTTCTATTAGACCATGCTGGTGCATATGAATCCAGTAATGCTTACTTGGACTTGGGATACTAAATCCTTGCACCAAAGGTAAAATGAAAAGAAATAGAGCCTTTCCAGTTGAACTTCAAAACCCATAAAAGCAAACCTGCTTGAATGATGTCCAACCATCTCTCCCCAACTGACTATAAAGCCCCTCTGAAGAACCAGGATGCTCCAAGGTGGACATTTTTCAAACTAGTATTTTAGAATTCAAGAGAGAATCTAAGATGAATGGTCTTTTTGGAGTTCAAAAATATAAGATCTTTACTTTTTAAAACTTTGAAAACTGGTTATAATAACTTTAGGAATATAGAAAGTGAAGAAAGCATTAGTACTCTAAATTATACATATCATTATCATTACACACACACACACACACACACATTATGGCACTTGATTTTATATATATGTGTGTGTCACAAGAGAACCACAGCAGCATATCATTATTACTACTAATACATATATAGGCATATTCATTATTACTACTAATACATATGTGTGTGTATATATATACAGATATATATGTAAACTCCAAAATGCCACAATATTTATATTTCAATAGCAATAAGGAAAGTGGCTTTATTGAGCATCTACTATGTTCCAGCTTCCATTCATACTTTAAAATGGACTTATCTCTCAGAGGAATACTCATAACTCAGTGCTATTTTATTCATTTTGCAGATCCAGAATTGAAGCCTAACACAGCTAATTATTTGCTGAAGTCTGCAGAATGTAACAGAACTGGGGCCTGAATCCAACTCTGTTACTCCAAAGCTGATGCTTTAAAACCAGTGAATTACGGCAATTGTCATTCTCTGCACTATTGTCTTAGTTCTAAAAGGAGTTACATGACATTTCTAACTGAAAAGTGTTCGTTAACCGTTTATGTAAACTAAACAAAACCTCTACCTCTCATAACTGATGACAGTCAATTACTTGGATTCAACATGAAAGGTAAAACAGAAGAGTATATATTTATCCATTGAATTTGTTTCATACAGAAAGTTTAGTCTCATTAATTTTTGATAAAAGTGGAATTAAAATCCAAGTTTTTAGGTTGGCTAATAAAAAAAGTCCCCAAATTTGTTTTCCAAGTGCTAATTAATAAATGCAAAGTAATTAGAATAGTGCCTGGCACTTCATAAATACAACTGTTAGCCATGACTGCTATTATAATTATATAATGGGAGCTCAAGCTGTGGTTCTTCTCATTTTGGAGGATGACTTTCCTGAGTTCAACAGTTGTTCTCTATTTCTTGCAATTTGAAGAAACCCTCTGTGCCCTAAATCCTGAATTAAACAATGATCCTTTAACGAATCCTAAATAGCCATACACTTTTAAGCTCAAAAGCCAAACTCATGGGAAAATTATAAGTCAGAAAGTTTAATTTGTATTCTATAGACAAAATGACTGGCTGATCAGTGGGGTAGTTCCCAGAATTTGGGTAAGTAGCAAATTCTTTAAAAGGAATTTCAGGATGGCTCTGCCATCACATGGTCCTAAAATATAAAAACACACAAAGTGGGTCTTTCTTCTGGTAAAAGCCACACATAAGAAATAGGCATATGATAATATTCTTGGAATGTGACCTCATAGTAAGAGTGCCTTCTTTTTATCTCAAGTTTGCAATTTTGAAAACAAAATGCATCATTTCACAACAGGAAACCACTGGGGATGATGAGGGGCATTAAAATATGTTCAAACAAATTAATTTTGTTTAATATGTTTTGACTCTTCATTTTTGTTTCCTTCTCTTGAACATGCAGTCCTTTGTTTATAGCTGTTGCATGGGAGAAAACAAGCGCCTTATGTGCATGAGAGATCCGTCATATGATTACCTGGAGGAAATTAAAATGATACACAATGTAATAAGGCAAATGGAATGTTGAGCAATTATTCAGGAAATCTGATTGGCCAATGTACAGGGCCATTAGACATTCCATTCTCAGTGAGATCTTGTACTACCCTCGGAGATGTGAAAAAAAAAATCCCCTTGCCTGTAGAACCCCCATGGGAAGTCAATGCAAATCAGTGTACTTCCTCTTGTTCTTGCTCTGCATAAAGGACCTGAAGGGCAAGGACCATATGTCACAAAACATCACGGGAGCATATCATTACTACTACTAATAAGAATAAATGGAACCTTCGCATCTATAAGGAAGTCCTGGGAGGTATATATATTTTTTCTCAGCTTTTAAAATCAATAATAAGTATCAGGGCATTTTCTCGGGGTTAATCACTAGCTGGAGTTTTGTTACTTTGATATGGAGCAAAGTCCAGTCATTAATCCTGAAGCAGTTCTCTGCCTTTCAGTCACTGATAGGGACCAACGTGTGGATCATTGTTCTATCTCAGACTCAAGGATAATGCCACAAAGATCCCAACTAGGACACTGAATTTCAAACAACTACAGCAACAACAAAAAAAGAAAGAAAGAAAGGAAAGGAAAAAGGAGAAAGAATTCCTAGCCTCTTCTGGGTTATGGGAGTCAGAATTTAATACAAT
Source organism: Phoca vitulina (assembly GCF_004348235.1). Taxonomy (NCBI): domain Eukaryota; kingdom Metazoa; phylum Chordata; class Mammalia; order Carnivora; family Phocidae; genus Phoca; species Phoca vitulina. The sequence goes on from NW_022589734.1 coordinate 10,198,173, forward strand.
ATACCAGGTAAGTATTTTAAGAATCCTACAGTGCTTCTGGGTAGCTACAAGCCCAACATGTTGTGAAGAGTAGATTTACAGCTGCCAACCTGCCCAGGCACCTTTTGCTTCAGTAGCGGGTCGAATAATTCCAAGAAGATCAAAAGCAAATAGCATCACGTGGCTCCTCGCCAGATGTGTAGCCACTGCCAGGCATTGACGTTCACCTATGCGGAAGAAAAAAATTCTGTTAGGGAGGAGCTTATTAACAGTAACAATCATTCCCACAGGGGTGAACATACATGCGTGTACTTCCTCACCCGAATACGGGTGTAGTGGAAGAACTGATAATTTCAGGTAATTTCAGCTATATATGAAGCTCAATGAGAATGTTCAGCAGTCATTGAATATGACATCAGGCATGGAGTTTAAAGGCTGATGTTTCCATATGACAATTGCATTAGTTATTTGTAATTACATATATCCATACTTATAAAATTACTTAGACACCTTGGATAATTCTTCAGCCATATTTATTAAGGATTAAGGAATTAACATTTGTGTTATTTTTCTGCTACACTGAGGGACTAATTTGATTGTTGGGAGTATCTCACTGCAAAATGAAGAGGTTATGTAAAGGGTTCTTCACACAAATACATAGCTCACTTTAGAATCTGTGATTTCCCCTCCCCAAACTCCACCTGACTTGCTCTCTAAGTACTTCTCCTTTTTGGGACTAAAATATCCACACACAAGTCCATACAAGGGGGCAAACACTAATAATGAGAATGGATGAGAATGTTCTTGGGTTCTTGTAAGCATTTGCTAATGCTCATTATTGCTCTTATTTACTGAGTTGCCTTTTATATGCCAAGCTTTGGGTCATTCTTCTTTTGGTTATTTCTAATAGTTATTTCCAATTCTTACCATAATTCTGGCACATGGCTATTTTTATCCCCTGTTGATAGATGAAGAAGCTGAAGCTCATAGAAGTTAAATTTTTATCTAATTTATCTACTTCAAAGAGTTATCTTCTTCCTCAATCACACTGATTCCTTTCTATTATCTTCGATCATGCCATTCCCCCCCAACTTCTTTTTCTCAGAATTCTGTTCATCTCTCTGTGAGGCCAATCAAGAAGAAGCCCTCAGTTTGGTCATCCCCTGAGTTGTCCTTGGCTGCATTTCTACTGTAGTACTGTTTTCATTCGGCCTTGGTATCTCTCTAGTCTAGAACAGCATAAGAAACTTTCCAACAGCTGCTGTTGGAATCCCGTTGACCTCCCACAGTAACTAAATCAGGGCTCTACTTCACATCGATTCTTGAATGTTTGATGAATCTGAAAACCAAACTCTAACAAAAATCTAAATTAAAATTAAGCTTTGCATGGCCTATCCATTCACCATTTTGATTCTGATAATCTGAGATGAAATTTACACTGCAGCTTAAAAAATGGCTGAATTCTGATAAATCATTTAACTTGGACACATCCAGTTGAATTGAGTCCATTCAAATTCAGCCGTTGTGCAAGTGAGGGTCTATATTTCCCCTCCTCAATGGAAATACAAACTAGCTAAAATGAAATGAATGAACTTAATCCCAGCAAGAGCGATCTCTCTTTCTATTCTTGGCATCCAAGATTAACACTTAAGTGTAAGTGAAACTCATTGCCCATAATTTTTTGGATGTATTTATTGCAAGTGGTTCTTGGCCTGCTTACTATACTAATAATTGTCTCAGCTCTCTATCTTACTTAAAAAAAATTTTTTTTCTAAATTGGTAAGCATTTCCATTGCTTTTAAGTGGCAAGAGATATGTAATTTCTTCCTGTTTGCTGTTTTAGGATACATGTCTTTAAAACCAAATTTTTGGTGGCTTTTATTTTCAAGTTATTTTAGCTAAAGAACTACTGCAGAGTTCACTTCTGTCATAATATTTTGCTTGTTCTAAATCTATCTCTGATTTCTACCCTAAAACTCAAATTTGAGTTTTTGAGGAAACTTGGATGTCTTTACCATGGGATTTATTACTGGTTTTTAAGATGCATAATGTAAACATTATTTAGAATTTTACTTTTTTTTTTTAAGTTTTACTTTCCACTGACTGAATTCTGAGTTAGCATTTTCTACATCCTCAATAGCAAGGCTCATGTGATAAGGTCAGTGAATAACATACATAGAACTTTTACATCCTGAAAAGAATAATATATAGTATCTTGCATCCCAATTAGGTGGAACAAATATGGTACAATTTGTAATTATTATAACCACTACCATTATTTTTAATGAATCTGTTCTTGAATTAAGGTTCTCTTTCGTTTATTCACAGTATTGTAAGAACTGTTATAAAAAATGAGCAAAGCTTTCAACCATTTATAATAAAAGCTGAATGACTAAACAGACCTACATTTTTTTATTTGCATTAATGAGCTCATCCTCAAATATATATGCAATAATATATAAAATTAAGTTATAAATGTGGGGATGTGCTCCAAGTCACCATGAAAATCTGCATGTAAATGCATAATAATCACAAATCTACAATATTACAATATTAAAAAATACCCACAATTAAATTATCATGTGGAAATAATCATAATGTTATTGGAAACTCAATTATTGTGGCAACCCTTGTCGGGGAATTAGCAGAGTATGGCAAAGGCAAGTCAGACCTGAATTCATCAAATATATATTATCACAATATTACATGTTCACTTCGATTCCATGCAAAGACAAACATCCTCTCTCACTAGTATCTGCTCAATGCATTTGTATTATTCATGAACAACTCTGTGATCTATTATACATACAAAACTGATTGTACGCTTCTTGCCGCAGGCTACGATGCAGAGACACAGAATTAATTTTATTATATACACATGCATGATAATTGTGAAGGATTCGGTCAAATACCGAACTCTGCTCCTGTGGCCCATGATTCCACTTTCCAAAAAAAAAGAGGGGTCTAAGGTCAGCAGGAATTTCTCTTTGGGACCATGAGACTCTTTCTCATTTAGAGTAGAAAGTTCCTGGGTACTAATGAGCCCCAAACTGTGAAGAATAGTCCATATACTCCTTGCTGCCAAAGCAAAAAGTTCCTTTTGTTGATACCCTAAAAACTTCGGTCAAGCAACATAATTAGGACTGCTTGGGAATTATTCAGTGTGGGTAGCCTATATCCGCCCAGTTTCCCTCTGCAAGACAACCAGATGAGTTTCTGACACTAAGCAGGTTTAAAACAGGTTTAAAGGTAACATCAGTTTGCAACTTTAAGACTGGATACTTCTTCCTCAGCAGGTACCCTTTCCTGTTCTACCACTTCCTCCCTAGCGCTCATTATAAAAGGTCCTGTTTCCTTGCCTCAACTGTAAATTCCTTGAAAGCCTTGTTTATTTTGATTTTTTTTCACCCTTCTGTCCTCCGTGCCTGGAAGATTATTAGGGACATAGGAAAAAATAAATACTTTTTCATAAGTTTAAGAGATTATTCCAGTGGTGGTCTATCACAATCTTATTTTCTGGATTGTTCCATACTGCTACCATCCACTAACAATACAATACAAGCCAAATGCAATTTTAAATCTTCTGGTGGCTCTATTTTTAAAAGTGTCAAAAGAAACAGGTGAAATTAATTTTAATAATATTTTATTTAGTCCAATATTTATTTAGTCCAAATTTAGTACTTTCAATATACACTCAATATGAAAAGTTATGAATGAGACAATTTATTGTTTTATATAAAGTCTTCAAAATTTGGTGTGTATTTTATTACCTACCAGTACGTCTCTTAGGACTGGCCACATTTAATAGTTCGGGTCCATGTGTGGCTAGTGGCTACTAGATTAGACTGTACAAATCCATATGCTGGTAAATTCACTGACACTAAACAGTTAAGCTAGTTTAGGTGTGTGTATCCCATACGTACTGATTGTCAACTGCTTTCCCTTTTCAATTGACTTTCTTTTTTTTTTTTTTTTTTTAAGATTTTGCTTATTTATTTGACACAGAGAGAGAAAGAGAGAGAGAGAGCACAAGCAGGGGGAGGGGCAGAGGGAGACAGAGAAGAAGACTCCCTGCTGAGCAGCGAGCCCAATGCGGGGCTCGATCCCAGGACCCTGGAATCATGACCTGAGCCGAAGGCAGACGCTTAACCGACTAAGCCACCCAGGTGCCCCTTCAACTGATTTTCGATGCCATGTGATACAGCTTCAGATACACAAAACTTTATTCTAGAAGAATAACTAGAAATTAGAGCAAGTAAAAATAACTAATACATAGTAGAATAATTTTTGTTGCTTTTGTCATAGACAACTCTTCTAGAAGTGGCAAATGAGAAGTCAGTCTTACACACAATTTATATTATTTTTTTAAAGATTTTATTTATTTGTTTGAGAGAGAGTGATCGAGAGAGAGAGAGAGCATGAGCAGGGGAGGAGTAGAGGGAGAGGGAGAAGCAGACTCCCCGCTGAGCAGGAAGCCAGATGGGGGACTCCATCCCAGGACTCCGGGATCATGACCTGAGCCGAAGGCAGACGCTTAACCGACTGGGCCAGCCAGGCGCCCCCACGATTTATATTATTATAATAATATGATGTCAGTTGTACACCATTTCTATTGTTTGAGTGAAATGGGTGTATAGAAGGAAGTGTGACATCAGAGAAAGTGACAAATCTGAGCAAAATCTGAGACAAATCTGAGCAAAGTCACAACTCTGCCTTTGGGCCATATCTCTGAACCTTGGTTCCTAATCTATAAGGTGAGGTAACAGTATCTAGCTCTCGGGCATGTTGTAAGAATTAAATGAGATATAAAGTGCTTAGGACAGTGGCTAGTAAACAGTAGGCACTCAATAAATGTTCACTATTGTTATTTTTGTCATTATTTTAATGATTATTTAAAGACTCCTAACATGTCACCCACCTCTTTCAATGTAAGTCTTACTTACAAATAAGTAATGAGAATGGTAAAAACCGGTGCTTCTGGATTCCAGCTGGAGATGAGCCATTGCAACTTTGGTAAATGCGTGTGGAAGAGCCACAGAGCGCCACATGCGGACGGTCACTGAAGTGCACTTTTACGTTATGTTCCCCTCTCTGAAAATAGATGAGAAATTCAATTTTTTGAAGAAGTGCTTTTTCGGATCTTCACTGATTAGGACCATCATAAAGAAAGATCTGTTTGAGGCTAATAAAGAAAAAGTCCTCCGTTTCATGGCAGATGTTCCAGTAACTCAGATGTGTACAAAAGGTAATGAGTGTTCCATTTAAAATGTATATGCCCGATTTTCTTTTTTCTAAGTTATGGGATACATTTGAGCATACCTTTTCTTTTCTTTTTTTCTTTTTTTTGGAAGGAAGCACAGTTAAGGTATATGTACAATGAACACTGTGTAGGGCTCCTAGGTGCCTCAGGCCATTAAACAAGCGACTTGGTTTCGGCTCAGGTCGTGATCTCAAGGTTTTGAGATGGAGCTCCGCGTGTCTCTTCGCTCAGCACGGAATCTGCCTGAGATTCTCTCCCTCTTCATCTGCCCCTCCTCCCATTCACGCTCTCTCTCTCTAAAATAAATAAATAATATCTTTAAAAAAAAAAGAGAGAGAGAAGATGAACACCCTGCACGTTCTGAACGCAACAACAATGATTTTGTTTTCTGCCTTTTTGCCTAGGATCACACATAGAGAACAAACAAGTATTGACTGAATGAAGAAATTGAGCTTTCAACAAGCAAATAACTATGTGAGGATTTCTTGGAAATTTTAATAGACAATTTGAAATGCCAAGAAGTTATAAAAAAAAGTCTTTAAATAATGTTTGTTCCAATTAGACCCTTCATAATTTTTTTTTTTTTTCATCTCCTTTAGAGTGTGAACCTAAACTTTTGGTGCAGTTATGTACCTAACAATGTGCATTTAAAAAAAAAAAAAAATCATGCTGGGGCAGGGGCTAGGGAAGGGGCATAGTGTTCAATGTTAAAATCTGTTTAAAATCATAGATTCAAGTGTTATAAAGTCGAAGCTACTTGGTCCTGTTTCTTATAAGAATATGCTTCAATGGGCTTAATCATGGTTTGCTGTAAAACATTTATAACCACATGCTCTAAAGTACTGCTGATATAATGAAGCTTTTCTCAACAAGTAGCAACATAATCATGGCCAAGGTGAGGCTCAGGGAGGAGGACTTAGGCGATCGTCCCTGGAATTTATTTGCTCCATAACTTTCTGACAAGCTCATTCACCGCGTCTCTAACTTTATACAAACTTCAAATGTATAAAACGACCCTGCAAATTAATTTTTTCGGTTTTCTTTTACCTTTGGTTCTCTATATTAATGAAATTTAGAATCTTCCATAGCTTCCCAATCAATGTATCTCATGTGCACACACTCTCTAGTCTCTTTCTAACTCGTTTTATTTTGTGAGCAAGTTCATTTCAAGTTAGCCTTGCATAACCCAAGGCTTCTTATTAGCTCCAGACATTCAGATGTTCAGAGAGAAGACACACCTCAAGGTTCATGGCATAGATGGTTATCAGACAGGTGAGGCAGCTAATGATATGTTTGTATCTGTTGAATGATATTTGTAAATGCAGTGTCTAGAATGTGGCTACATTTTGACTAATGTGCTATAATACTCAGAAAAAAGCTTGTTTTTTTACGTTTCCTGGTTTTACGATGTGAGATAATCATTCTTTGTCATGCCATGATGTATTCTGTTCCCCTTTCTACAGTTTGCTTACTAATAGTCTCTTTTATATACAGTCAGCTAGGGGTAATAGAAAAGAAATTTAAATACACTTTTATTGTCAGAATTTTCTCTTTCCTCCCTGGAAGTCTATCTAGCCCAGCGCTATCTATAAGAAATATAATATTAGTCATATATGCGAGTTACCAATGTAATTTGAAATTTCCTAGCAGCTACATTAAAAAAAGGTAAAAAGAAACAGGTGAGATTAATTTTAATAATATATTTGATTTAACCAAATATACCTAAAATGTTCTTATTGCAACATGTGATCAGTATGAAAAAAAAACTAGGAATGAGATATTTTATGTTCTTTTTTCAAAATTCTAACTTCTGAAATCCTGTGTGTATTTCACACTTACAGCACATCTCACCTTCCAAGCATTAATTACTTTCCAAGTACTAGTTACTTTCCAAGTGCTCGTCTGTGTGTATGGTTGCCTGGTGGCTACCATATTGGACAGGCAGCTTCTCACCCAACTATTTGGCCTTTCCGAGCCTGAACTGCAGGATGCTGCCACCAATAAATGAAGCAAAAGCTTTCTTTTCACAAAGCCCTGCTGCTGAATGCTGACTGACATTTGAACAAAGAAAATGTCCTTATATTTAAGCACCGCAACTATTACTTTTCTAATAACGCACAACCCTTGGGTCACTTTACGCCATTTCTCATGATTTGCATTAGGTGTTCTTTGAGACACAACATTAATCCAGTAATAATTAAAATGATGTACTGTACTATTAACATTCTCAAATCTTTAAAGCAAAGTGATCTATGCCTGCAGCACTGCCCAGGCTGGCTAATTAAACAGCATACAGTTGTAAATGGCTATTGTAAGCAGTTCCCTATTTAAAAATACAGCTCTGAGAAGTGCAGTTTATAGTGACAGGGGCGCTATGGGATTGAGCAGCTTTGAGCAGAGGCCGATGCAGCACAAATTGAAAGTTGTACTTGAGAGACTGGTATCTGGTTTCGCTGCCAGGATGGAGCTTTGGTCACAAATGGGCCTCCTGTTGAATGGCAGACTGTGGGCCGGTGAACGCCAGACACACCACGGGGGCCGAGGGTGCAGGATGGCGGTGCTCTGGGCATGGAGTCATCCCCTTGTTCTTTCACATGTGAGTCAGCATTCCAGGGCAACACCACCAACCATCCCAACAGGAGCCACACTGCTTCCACTCCACCCAGCAACGTCTAATCTGTCGTGATCCATCCCTGAGCCAAGGGATTTAGGTGTGTAAACTATAAAAAGACTTGCCTGCATTCCCTTTCTCTCTCTCTCTCTCTCTCCCGCTCCCCTTTTTCTCATTCTCTCCTTCTGCTGGAATCAGAACTGAATTCTTTGCTTCTTATTCTCTCTTCTCCCCCTTGTTCCTCCATTAGCAATCCAAGTGAATCACTTCTCAGATTTTTTACACTAACCTTTCCACTGTTCTGAAGAGGAAGCCGTATTTGAGTGACCTTAATTCCTTGAAATGGAGTTTAAAATGTGAGCCCACCGACATCCACAGAGAGGGAGTGGCAACATCTTTTGTACATTTCACTTCCTCTCAGGACCTCACAGAAGAGCTCAGATAAACTCTGTTAGCCTTAGATAAACCCTGGAAGTAAACTGCGTGACGCCACCTTCACGAACCCCACATGCCAGTCACGCTGTAAGGATCTTCATGTTATCAATTATCATTGTCCTTGTATCAGGGGTGTGTAGTTACAGTACCTGGCACAGAGTTCATGCTCGGTGAATGAATGAGCAAGTGGATGAGTGAATGAATTACTGTCAACTCGAAGCCAGACTTTCTGGTGATGTCTTTTGAGGCTTAAATTCAACTTTTGATATTTTCCATAATATATGGGAACATGTAAGAAAACTTAGGTTATAGAAACTAGGGTTTTCTAGGTTTGCTACTTTTACTCTTCTTCCAGGTTCTCAAGAGGAGAGGTCAAGTGAAAATATGTTTTCCTAGATCAACTATGAAGTAGAATTAAGAATAAAGTATTTACGTACCAGAAAAAGAATTAAACCTGTTGCCTAAGGATGAAATCGTTGAAGAGGTAATGCAGCTACTTGCTCAGGACAATAATTCCTGTAGGTACCTAGGTATTCCAAAATGCTATTTTTAAAACATGTATCTGGAGATGGGGAGAATAGGAGTTATCCCCTTTGCTTTACAATCCATGTAACTTACACTTACCTAAAGTTTTTATTTAATCTGAACAGGGTGTTGGAATAGCACATTCTATATTCCAGAGTATGACTCAGGGGGCATTACAGTAAACCTTGGGTGTGTTCTAACACACAGCTCTCTAATGCCTCGACTTGCCCAAAAGAAAAGTGAGCTGGTCACCAAACAGATGCCCTATAGTAATTTGATGAATCATACAAGATCAAACTCTAACCGCATTTTATAAATACATTATGGACAATCCTTTCTGATCAGAGTAACTCTAATTTCCATAGTTCAAACTGCCAGACCTGTCAGGGTGGCTACATTTAAGTAGTGGAAGATGTGGTCAAATCTAGAAGTGACATTGATCGTGGGCTTTCCCTGCCAGCTACTTCGCATAGTTTAGCAAAGGGGAATCGTGAGGTTCCACCCAGGCATCAGTCAGCCCCATGCAGATTGTGGTTGCTGTGGAAAATATGACTTAAGACAACAGGAAAGAGCTGAGGAATAAGGAGAATGAGAAAGCCCAAGTAATAATACCTATATCAGACAAACTAGACTTTTTTGTTCTTGTATTGTTTTTATCCTGCTTTGGTATCAGGGTAATACTGGCCTCACAGAATGATTTTGAATGTGTTTCCTCTGTAAGATTTTGATAAAGATTGTTATTAATTATTTCTTTTGAATGTTTGGTAGAATTCACCAATGAAACCTGTGGTCTTGGGCTTCTTTGTCCTGGGAGATTTTTGATCCTTAATTCAACGTTCATTCTTATTATTCATCTAAGATTTCCTTTTTATTGGATTCAACACTCATGATTCGATCTTGGTAACTTGTGCATTTTTAGGAATTACCTGGGTTTTTTTTTCTAAGTTATCTGAATTGTTAGAATATAATTGTTTATAGTAATCTGTTATCACACTACATATTTCTGTGTTATCTGTTGTACTGTTTTCCATTTCTCATTTTGGTTTTTGAGTCTTCGCTCTTTTTTTTTTTTCCTTAGTTAATGTAGTTAAAGCACTGCCAATTTTGTTTCTTTTTTTTGGAAAAACTCGTCATTACTTTCATGTTATGTTATTATTTATTCTGGTCTCTATTTTATCTATTTCTGATTTTATCTATGTTATTTCCTTCCTCTACTAAATCTCAGCCAAGTTTCTTCTTTTTCTAGTTCCTTGTGGTGTCATGTTGTTGTTTATTCGAACTTCTTTTCTTAGTACAAATATTTATAGCAGAAATTTCACTCTAACATCTGTTTCTGCTGCATCCCATAGGTTTGGGAATATTGTGTTTTCTTCCCCTTTTGTTTTGAGACATATTTTGATTTGCTGTTTGATTTCTTATTTGTCCCATTGCTTGTGCAGTAGTGTGCTGTTTAATATTTACACATTAAATATTTAATATTTATATGCATTGTTCCAAAGCAGTTAAAAAAAACCAAAAGCCAGAAAAAATGAAAAAAGAAATAAAATCAATGGGTTTAAAAAATATTTAGGGACTGAGGTAATGAAGCACTAAGTGATCTATATCCTATTTATCTTCTCTAGAATACCCCATTTTAAGTTAATTCTGAAGGACACATAAGACTATTATATATGTAATAGTATTTTATATATTACATATATCAGGTTTATTTTTATTTTCTAAATTTTTCTTTAAATTCCAGTTAGTTAACAGACATTGTAATATCAGCTTCAGGTGTACAATCTAGTGATTCAACACTTTCATACATCACCCGGTGCTAATCACAGCAAGTGCACTCCTTAATTCCCATTATCTATTTTACCCAGGTTTTAAAACAATGCCCAAATAGTCAGGTGACAAGCACAGAGCTTCTGCTTTTTGGCATTAGGCAAACTATTGTCATATAAATCATTTAGTTCAGTGGCTAAATAAATAGTTCATTTTTCAGAGCAATAATTTTGACATCGTATAGGCATAGGAAATCCAAAATAAAGCAGAATGTATGCATCAATGTACTCTAGTCTACTCAGATATTTCCTGTTTGGAACATTTAAAAATTATGGAAGAAAGTTAACATATTTAAGTATCACTCCGTAATTTATAAGTAATACCATTTATTTGGTTCTCAACTGTTATTCACTTCTTAGTGAGGTTAGTTTTTACACAGGACGTAAATAAAATTAGTGTCCCTACAATTCAGTGTCTCAAGGGAAATGATGAACTACAATTTCTGTGGGGAGTAGATGAAACAAATAGTAAAAAATATAAACACTGTGATTGGTCATGTACACAATCACAGGAATAAGGAAGTTTTTTAAAAGATTTTATTCATTTATTTCAGAGAGACAGAGAGAGCTAGAGCTGGGGGGAGGAGCAGAGGAAGTGGGAGAGAGAGAATCCCAAGCAGGTTTTGCACTAAGGGCAGAGCCTGACATGAGGCTTGATCCCACGACCCTGAGATCATGAGCTGAGCTGAAATCAAGAGTCAGATGCTTAACCGAGTGAGCCACCCAGGTGCCCCAGGAGTTTTATTTTACAATTATCCAATTATCTAAATTTCTGACAATATTCATTGATCTATCTGTATCAACTTTTGCTCCACTCCACTCCCTTTTAAATATCATCAATATACTATATTCAGATTATGCTGATTTCACTCAATAAAAGTTCTTATAGAGACCATTGTTTTCTCCTGCATGAGAATAAGAGACTCTAAACATTGACTAAGCCCACTTAGACATATATTTCAAACCATGACTAAATGTAGTCATATATTTTAAGTAAACAGAAGTTCAAAATAATCTCAATATCCTATATCCCTAACCATCAGTCTCCCTAAAAATAGATCAATATAACAACAATACGGCAGAACAGCAAACATAAATACTAAAACCTAATTTGTAGATAGTTGCTAGAAATATAACACCTGCCATATATAGAAAGGGATACTGAAAAAAAAAAAACACTTTCTTCTGTAATAAGTATACTCTTTCCTGAGGGAAAGGTAAACTGAGATTAAAATTAACACAATGAAACTACTTCCCAAGTGTCTCATACTCCCAAGTTTATGCTGAAGAAGAAAATATCCTTTTGAGTAATTGAACTAAAAATCTAATGAATGCAACAGACACTGGATTTTACCCAAATGACATCAAGTCATTGATTAAGCTAAATATTAACTAAATATGTATGTGAGAAAAAAATCAAAACATGAAGTAAATTGATTGGATGTTTTCGAAAACTATGTATCAGAACATTATCATGATTGGGTACAACATCTTAGCTCTAAAAGAAGGCACGAGCTGCACTGAAACCACAGGCGAGTTACCATGGAAACAGAAGTGCCACCATAATTTCACAGACCTCCTTCTGCAGTAGTAGCCCTTTATTAGTCTGCGTGCACTTCACCCCTTTCATCTTCATGGGACGAATCCGCAAATATGCCAAGACTATGAGTCATATCCTTCAGTACCACATATTCATGAAAGAATCTTCAGAGAGTGAGTCATTTAACAGATGATTGAGGGGGAATTTTTAGCTTGACATTGTGTAATTTTTCTAACAGGAGTATTGTCTCTTCTCTTCTGGCTTCAGAGATGCTCTCTCAGACTCTCACATGGAAACTATCAAAGATTTTTAGCTGACTAACTAAACAAAGGACAGGATAGATGAATTGACTACACAGACCCAAGATGGTGGTCTGTGTGATAGATATGTCAGTCTTGGAAGGTCTGATGGATGGGAAGACCATTGCCACTGTTGACCTTCTCCCATCTGGTGGGTCTTCCCTATATAATGTACATGATTAGCTGATCAGTGGGATTTTCCATCTCTGACTCATCTTCATAATTTATATCTCCCTTTCCTAATCTTTTCAGCTCTCCATTCCAGTCATGATGAACATAAGAAAGGAAGAATATTAAAATAATTTAATAGCAAGCTCTTCTTTTAAGCCAGGCATGTGTCATGTTTTTAATGCATATTGCATCTCTTCATTCCCACAACCATATGAGGTAAGTATTATTATGCCATTTTACAGGTATAAACGTTACATTAAGGAAACGAAACTCATGGGGAATAAGCATAAAGAAATTTTATTTTGGTCCTTCACATCTTTTAATATGTATGATATGGAGCTTGTTCTTCCTCCATTCCTGTGGCTTTGGTGATGAGGGAGCTGTTTGCTCTCCCCTTCCCCCTGCCTTATACTTCTACTTCTGTTCCCCATCCTACTGAGTATGGGGTCTGACTCTCCAGGACGGATTAGGGCAATAAACAGGGGAACGTTGGATAGTGGGGGAAGAGCAGAAAGGTATTATTAGATAAATACTGTATGAAATCCTGTTGGTTCTCACTGAACTTGGGGCAAATATTTTGTGAGACTTTTGTGGATCATTCCATGTCCCTTCTGCTACACTGTTGGGAATTCCTCCTTGGCAGTTCCCTTGCTTTAGGTAAATGCGTCCCTTCCTGCAGTTTACTTGGCCACTTCCCCAGCATACGGGAATTGCTTCTCATCTTACCAGTGGACACTGAGCCGTCCCCCTGCCTCAGACCTTATCCTATACCCATTACCTTCAAGACTGAACTTGAGGGACCCCTGGGAGGCCCAGTCAGTTGGGCGTCTGCCTTCAGCTCAGGTCATGGTCCCAGGGTCCTGGGACTGAGTCCTGCATCAGGCTCCTTGCTCAGCGGGGAGCCTGCTTCTCCCTCTGCCTGCTGCTCTCTCTCTCTCTCTCTCTCTCTCTCAAATAAATAAAAAATCTTTAAAACAAGGGGCACCTGGGTGGCTCAGTCATTAAGCGTCTGCCTTCGGCTCAGGTCATGATCCCGGGGTCCTGGGATCGAGCCCCACGTTGGGCTCCCTGCTCGGTGGGAGGCCTGCTTCTCCCTCTCCCCCTCCCCTTGCTTGTGTTCCCTCTCTCGCTGTGTCTCTCTCTGTCAAATAAATAAACAAAATCTTAAAAAAAAAAAAATCTTTAAAACAAAAAAGACTGAACTTGAATCATCACATTCAATAAGGTGACCCTAACAGTCTACATCAGAGCCTTTCCTGTGTACACAATCCCATCGCATCTCATGCCTACTGCCATCATAGGATTTATCACAGTGCGTTGCAATTGGCTTTTGTTCCTTTATAAGGCTCTCTCAAACAGGATCTAAGACAATCCTAGGGCAGCTCTCCCATGTAAACAGCCCATACTGGGGAGAAGGGGTAGGACTCACAGGACCCAAGATGCAATCTAAAATTATTTTCAGTCTCTATTTTTATGACAGAATTACATGGTCAGAAAAGTGCTGCAAAATTGGTTTTCCCCACTTTTTTTGCAAATCCCACTTCTGTGGCCTAGCATACCATTTTGGTATATCCCATTTATCAAGCAGAATTACAATTAAAGTCATTCCCTTTTAGCATTCTATTATATTTTAAAACATCATGCAAAAATTAATAAAGATTTAGTGGTTTTAGAAGTGACAATACAGGGGCGCCTGGGTGGCTCAGTCGTTAAGCGTCTGCCTTCGGCTCGGGTCATGATCCCAGGGTCCTGGGATCGAGTCCCACATCGGGCTCCCTGCTCGGCGGGAAGCCTGCTTCTCCCTCTCCCACTCCCCCTGCTTGTGTTCCTTCTCTCACTGTGTCTCTCTCTGTCAAATAAATAAATAAAATCTTTAAAAAAAAAAAAAAAAAAAGAAGTGACAATACATTTTCTAGCTTTTGTCTGACAAAACAGAACTGTGGTTTTGGAATATGATTTGCTTCTTAAAAATTATCACTGTTTTGGTACTATTGTTTTCCTCTTTCAAAAAAATATTGCAACATTCTACATCTTTAAAGTATTTGAAACATGCTATTTTTCTTAGTAACAAACTGGGCCAAACAGCAGTAAGTTCTGGCATTCATTAAAAAGAAGAGACTATACATATCTTATTAGATGTTAAGATGTACTGCTTTCCTCTGTTGTTTCTTCGAGTGTGAGAATCCCCATCTACTCAGACAATTCTGATCACAAATGTGATTTTTTTTTAAACTTGGAATACACTTACACATTTCCTAGAAGTCAATTGGGAAAAAATGACAAAACTCTTAACTAGTTTCTAAAATACAGGCGTACCTCTGTTAATATTGTATTTTTATTGTTTATGTTCAGTTTTCTGAGCCTAAATGAATAATTTATATTTAGGGGTGTGTGTGTGTGTGTGTGTGTGTGTGTGTGTGTGTGTGTGTGTGTGTTGGGTGTCTCCTTGTTATATAGAAAGCCAACATATACTCTGACAATTTATGTCAACTTAAAAATAGAGAATTGAGCCAAAGTAGAGACAGTAGCAACATAACTATCTAGAAATTAAGAGGGCAAGCCAAGTTTCCAACATATGTAAATAGCAGATAAAAATAAACAATAATAAAAATAAGTAAAAATTAATAATAATAAAACAAGAAAAATTATGAGGACACAGGAGGATCAAAAACAAAATAAAACAAAATAAACATCTCCATAGCAAGAAAGAGAACAGAAACATGAAAACATAAGGGAGATAAAAATCCTTGCATAGGCAGTGGCAGCGAAGACTTTGTTTTCTGAAAGGGAAATGGAGACTAAACGTTTCCCATGTATAATTAGAAAAAAAAAACTAGACAAAAAGTCATTGCTAACTTCTGTTGGAAGATATGATTTTTAGAGCATTATTAGTTCAGGGACACAAGTCTGTTTTTTTTATTTTATTATGTTATGTTAGTCACCATACATTACATCATTAGTTTTTGATGTGGTGTTCCACGATTCATTGTTTTCATATAACACCCAGTGCTCCATGCAGTACATGCCCTCCTTAATACCCATCACCGGGCTAACCCATCCCCCCACCCCCCTCCCCTCTAGAACCCTCAGTTTGTTTCCCAGAGTCCATAGTTTCTCATGGTTTGTCTCCCCCTCTGATTCCCCCCCTTCATTTTTCCCTTCCTTCTCCTAATGTCCTCCATGTTATTCCTTATGTTCCACATATGAGTGAAACCATATGATAATTGTCTTTCTCTGCTTGACTTATGTCACTTAGCATAATCCCCTCCAGTTCCATCCCTGAACTACTCAAGCCGTTTCATTCCGCAACTGGATATGTGACGTCTCCAGCAACACTTGGAGTCGGGAAATGGGTTCTCTCACGGGATCTGGCTCCAGATGAAGACCCTAAATACAAATATATAATTGGTGGACAAGGAGGAGTTAGTGCAGAGAGAGTAAAGGCTGTGGGGAGACTTCTACACAGCATGCATATAAACCCAATTTCTAAGGCATGTGAAGAATCTAAGAAAGTGAAGAAAGAAGGTAACAAAATCAGTTGGAATAAGAATGCACTGTAGGTTAAAATAATTATATAGGTGAATTTGACAAGGCATTTGATGTCTATGGCCATCCCACCCTGAACGCGCCCGATCTCGTCTGATCTCGGAAGCTAAGCAGGGTCAGGCCTGGTTAGTACTTGGATGGGAGACAAGGCATTTTATATGTTCTAGATGTTCACAAAGAAAACATGGGTTCTTTTTATTTTTTAAATTATGAAATAAAAACAGGCATAAGTAAAACAAGAGCAGGTGGATATAATGGTGATATAATTTGAAATACAGGAAAAAATAACAATTTAATATAATAATATAATAATAACAGCTAAGAATGACAGCACAGCAATGCAGTAAAGTAGGTACCATTATTCTTATTTAAATATGAGAAAACTGAGGTACAGTGAAGAAGTAACTTACCCAAGGTCACACAGCTAGTACTTGGCAGAACAATCTGGTCTAGAATTCATAAAACATTTGAAAAAGCTTTCCATAAAATAGGTGGGATAGACTCTTGTCTATGCACCACAAATGTGAAAATTATTGAATTTCAAGATAGTGCTAGGAATCCAGAAAGAACTCAAGACAAATAAAAAGAGACATTAAAGACAAACAAACAAAAAAGCATAGTGAAGAGAAAATGGGAGATCAATTGGGACCTTCTAGCATTTGTCATATAATAAAGCAAGGAAAAGAGTATATAGATTCTGGAAAAGCAATATATTTAAAAATAACTACTGTTTTTGGTTTTTAAATTCAATTTGAATAAACCAAATATTAATCTTACAAATCAAAACATCCTCAAATAGTTTTCTTTCTGTGCACAACGGTCACTTGTTTAAAATTTTATTGATAATTTATTTTTCAAGTTTTATTGAGATATAATAGACATATAACATTGTGTAAATTTATGGTGCACAATGTGATTATTTGATATACTTATATATTACAAAATAATTACCACAATTGAGTTAGTTAACACCTCTATCAACTCACATAACTACTGACTTTTTTTTTTTAAAGATTTTATTTATTTATTTGACAGAGAGAGACACAGCGAGAGAGGGAACACAAGCAGGGGGAGTGGGAGAGGGAGAAACAGGCTTCCCACAGAGCAGGGAGCCCAATGCAGGGCTCGATCCCAGGACCCTGGGACCATGACCTGAGCTGAAGGCAGACGCTTAACGACTGAGCCACCCAGGTGCCCCATAACTACTGACTTTTTTCAGTATTTAATAGATACATAAAGTCTTCAGAACAAAAGGCCATTATAAGTACCAAATAGAAAATATATGGATAAAGAAATCTATATAGAGATATGTCGTAATCAAACTGCAGAACATAAGGAAAGGAAAAACAAACTAATATTCTAAAACAATTCAGGAGAAATACATTACCTATAGTAAGAGGGCAATTAAAATCAACATCATTCTTTTTAGCAACCAGAGAAGCTAGAAATTAAGGAATCATATCTTTAAATTTTGTGTAAGAAACAAACAAGTAACTTCTTAAGACAGGTATTCAAGACAAACGATCATGCAAATATAAGAGCAAGTTTTTCTGTTTCTTCTTCCACTACTTTTTGTCCTTCTTTTCCTTCCTGAAAAATTAAATCCTAATATCATTAGCCGGGGCTGAGCAACATGACATCTATACCAGGCATGTGGTTGGAGATGAGAAGGGGGTAGTTACACAGTGTGTCAGAGACAGAACAGAATGAGGGAGGAGAGATGGATATGGTTGTGGGGGAAGGGATGGTGGGCTCCTGCTTAGGAATAAGGTACCAATGTGCTAGCAGGGTGAGAAGACTCATCGGACATGGTATGTCAGAGGCCAAGGCAGAGGGGGTCCACGTGGAAAAGTGAGCTTTTCTGGATGTCAGTGCCACATAGGTTTAGTGGGGCATCTGCGTTGGATGACTATGAAAGACTGGTTATATTCAGAGAGATTGTTTAAATAGTAAACATATTAATTCCAATAGAAGCTATGTTTCTCATATTAGAAAAGAGTTTAGAAACATGGAAAAAGAAAGGTAAGAATGAACCTCATAGTTTTCAGTTCAAATGGGAGCTATACTCATGGCTTTCTAGATGGGTTGATAGATACAAATATTTTTATATATTTCTATCAGGGATTGACCAGAGAAACAGAAGTATTAGGAGTGATATAGAATAAGGAATTTATGGCAGATGTTTAACCTATGCAATTAAGAGATCTGGTTATGCAGTTTACACATAGCTATTGCTTCTGCCTCTGATGCTGGGCCAGAAGTCATCAGAGTGGGCAGGCAGGAAGGAAACATGTTTGTGAAGTGCAAAGGGCAAGGAAAAGTTGGAACCCACAAGGATGAACCCATATCAGTCTCCCACTGCCTCCAATGTTGATGATAAGTGATCTTATCTACAGGAGAAACTGATGCCCTTTATCACAGAGCTAAATAAACATGCACGTGACCTAGTTCTAGCAGGAGCGGGAGAACTGTGGATTCTAATGTTGGCTCATGTCAGCCAGATTTTCAGGAATGTTCATAGCATCTGACACTTCACCAACCTTCTGATCATAAACACGGCTGCTACCGTCTTCCTGCCTTTCAGATCTCAATCAGATTTCCCTTGTGAGAGGTTCTCACTCAGAACCATACAAGGAAAGGAATTCTGGGAACCCAAATTCAAGCTTAGCTAAGGTGAAACAGTGCAAAGCCATCATGATCACAAAAGGAAAAAGAGTCATTTTATATGGAGAAGGCTATCAATACCATTTTAATCAGGTGACCATTGTGATCATCATCACTAACGGAATAAATTGAGATTTTGTGCTCCTTGATAAAATGCAGCAAAATGCAGTATCTCTCCTAAAATATTCCTGTATTTGTAACATGAATCTCTTCATGAGGGAACAACAGACAAACCCAAATAAAGAAATGTTCTTCAAAATAACTGGTCGATAAGGTTCAGACATGTCAAGGACGTAAACGTCAAGGAGAGTCAGGAACTGTTCCAGATTGAAGAAAACTTAAAAGAAATGACAACTGAATGCAACTCATGATTTTGAATTGCATTCTTTTTGCTACAAAAGACATTTTGTAACAATTAGGAAAACTTGAATGGGGTCTGAGGTTTAGAGTAGTAATATATGAATGTCATTTTTTTTTTCATTTTGATCATGTTGCAAAAATTTGTTTTTAAAAAACAGATGTCAAAAAATATCTGTTTATGAAAATATATGCTAAAGTGTTATGGCATCAGGTTGGCCATATGTTCTCAAATGGGTCAGGAAAAAAGTCTTGGGGATTCTACTTTTGCCACTTTTTAATGAAGTTATTTCCAAGTAGAACAAATACAAGGTTAAAAGTCAAATGCTAATAAAAATAGTGAACATTTATTCCATGTTTGCCAAAAACAAAACACTGTCCTAAGCCCCTTATATATATTATCTTATTTAGTTTTCACAACCCTTGTGAACTAGAAATATTTTTTATTACATTTTTATGCTAAATACATAAATGTTAGTTTCCCAATGTCATAGAGCTAATAAGTACAGAGACAAATATGAACCTAGTTTGTCATTAGAACCTAAGCTTTTAATCATTACGCAATACTGATATTTTTCATATAAAATGACTAAAAGAGATTACCATAATCATATCCTTAATGAAGAATGCATTTCATTGGGGAAAAAAGTGAACGTAGTGTGGAATAAAAGAAACAATAGTGAATATACAAACTGATAGAATAAATTGGTAAACATAACTATGTACTATGAGAAAAAAATAAAGAAAATTCTAAATAACAAGATTGTTTGAGATTTGAAGATACTAAAAGCAATGAAAACCCAAATGCTTTGTAGCAAAACTAATGGCTAAGCAAGAATATTAAAATCTAAATGAATCATTCATATAAAGAAAATACAATCTATAGCTTTAGGAATGGCAAATAGAGAAAAGTATTTAAAATATACAAATATTTTTTTTAAAAAGCAGAAAGAGAGAAAAATGTTTTGATGAGAAAACTAATACAAAATGACAGAATAAGTCCAAATATACTTATCATTAAATAAACATAAATGAGTTAAACTCATTTGCTTAAATACAAAAGCTTCATCACAGATTTAAAATAATCTAGCTCTCCATGTTGCAGAGATTCCTAAAATAAACCCACATAAAGATTGAAAATAAGGGTATGAAAGAGAAAAACTAGAAAAATTTCAAACAAAAGATAGATCATATAACAAAATTGTTACAGAGCAATGGAATTCAAGGAAAAAGCTTTGATAGTCATAGAAAACTAGATAATTATTAAGATAACAATCTACCCAGAAGTTATAATGGTCACAATCTAGTGAGTGCATACGAACATGACTTCAAAATATAAAACAAAACTGACAGAATGACTAAGTTCAGATCAGAATGAGAAATGTTAACACACATGTCTCAGAAATTATAGTTCAAGTAGATTAAAAACTTGGTAGAAAAACAAGAAATTTGAACAATGTTATAAATATTTAAGGTGGAAATCTCAGAGATATATTCTGAGCTGAATAACAATGAAAGCGAAATATAGCAAAGCTTGGGGGCAGAATGCAAGTGCAACTTCATGTTTATTTTATATCTTGAACATCTTCATTTTTAAAAATGAGAAATCAAAAAAAGTGGAGTGATGTTTTCAAAAAGCTATGAAAAAAAGATGAAACTAAAGAAAGTAGAAAGAATGAAATAAAAACAGGTAAGCACTAAAATTAACAAAAACTAACACAAAGGATCCACATAAATATTTAAAAAACAAAACAAAACAAAAAGTAATACAACAGATAAATGTCAAGCAATACTAATAAATGGAAAAAAAGCTACCATCTCAAGTATATGATATTGGTACCACAAAACAGAAAAAAATGTTAACAATAGATTCACTAGATAGTTTTAAACAGTATGCCAATAAATACTATAATTTTGATATTATTTTGGATAAGAAAAAATATAAAGACCACTCTCTTATATAAAGACTAATGCAGACATCCTAAATAAAATACCAGCAAATCAAAGATGGCAGTGCTTGAAAATAAAGTATTGCAATTAAATAAGGTTTATTCACAATATGTAAAAGTGATTCAACTCCAAAGAATCTATTATAATAATATAACCTATTAACAAAATTAAGGAGAAAATACCATAGTCACCTCAAAGATACAGAAATACAATTTATTCATAGTAGAACTGCATTACATTTGTGAAGAAAAGGACATTTCTTAAGTAATAAAAGATCATCTACAAATAAACTACAACAAACAAAATGCTCATTGAAGACATATTGGAAGCCTGCTTGCTAAAGATAGGAATTATAGGAGACTTCCATTTAACTTTGTATTGGAGGTGCTAATCAGTACAATATGGGCAAAAAGGAGAATAATAATTGGAAAAGAGGAAATAAAATTATCCGAGAATAGTATATTTTGCTATGCAAATCCAAGAGAATGTACTTGCAGACGTTTAGAACTAAAACAAATAAATGGCTAAAAACAACCTAGTAATAAGAGCATTTCTAAGCATCCAAATAAATTGTTGTGAAATATACTAGGGAAAAAAGATAGCTTACCCTTGGTAGGAAAACAAAAACAAAATAACAATAAAGTGCATAGCAATAAGCCTAACAAAATACTGAAGATCTCTATGGAGAAAATTATAGAATATGACTGGGAGACAAAAAAACTGTTTTTATAAATGGAAAAATATACTATGTTAATAGATGGTAAGACTCAATATCAGAAATGATATAATGTCCAAATTAATCTCTAAATTAAACTAAAGCCAATAAAATGCCAAAAAGTTTTCATGGAATTTAACAATGTGCTGTTAAAACATGATGGTGGCAGGGAGACAAACATGTCCGAAAGCAGTAAAAACAGCACAGAAGAATTGCAAGGTGGGAGAAATTTATGAAGACATATTTTGAAGGTATAGTATTTAAAACACTAAACTATGATCTCAATTATTAAACAAACAGCCCACTAGTACAGAACAGAAACTGTAGAAACAGTTACCAGTATATGTATTTACATACACAAACATTTATATAATATATATGTCTATACTACACATATATATGCTTATATATGTAGTTTATATATAGCATACCATATAGTATACATAGTATATATTTATATACGTGGATATAGTATAAATCTATCTGTACACTGTATCTATTCCTATATATCTATACTATATAATTATACAGATGCATACATATATACACACAGTATATATACATACTATATACACACACACACACGACCATAATATATGGAGAGAGAGGGTGAGAGATATAGGGAGGAAGGAAGGGAGAGGTGTCTGTTTTGCAGTTTCTGTTGTGTTCCTCTATTCTCTTTATGAGTGTATGTGTTTATAACTACAGCTATAGGTATAGATAGCTCATATGATCAAAGTACAATTATAAATCAATATGAAAAGAATGACTAATGTACTTCTTGGCAATGCAAATGTTTTTTATCTCTGGGAAAAAGAAAACTAAAATTTTACCTCACACTGGACACAAAATAAGTGGATACTTGACTTAAATATAAAAGCAAAGCTTTACATTTCTAGACGAAAATATAATAAATTATAATAAATAGTATATTAGGAGTAAGGACAATTTCTTAAATTACTCTCCAAAAGCACAAGCATGAAGAAGAAAGCTGAGAAATTTGACTACCTAAAAGAATATATGTATAACAAAATATTACATACACATGTCATCATTGTACACACACATTAGTGCATATAAATAGGGCAGAGTATTAATGATAGACACAGCTGGATAAAATATTCATAACCGTTCTTTACACTGTTATTCTTAGAACTCCTAAGACTTCTTCTTCTCAAACTTCTAATGTTTGAGATGATTTCCAAATAAAAGTATTTAAAAGACAATATAAGGGCAATAAAAGAGTAGCCACAGATTGGAAAAGGGAAACAATACAGGGAACCAAGAGAGGATTATTACATACAAGGAAATCTAGCAAATTGCTAAGAGGAAAAAACCACCCAATATAAAAATGAACAAATCAGGGAGGGATGGGGCGGCTGGGTGATAGACATTGGGGAGGTTATGTGCTTTGGGGAGCGCTGTGAATTGTGCAAGACTGTTGAATCACAGATCTGTACCTCTGAAACAAATAATACATTATATGTTAAAAAAAAAAAAAAGAAGATAGCAGGAGGGGAAGAATGAAGGGGGGAGAAATCAAAGGGGGAGATGAACCATGAGAGACGATGGACTCTGAGAAACAAACTGAGGGTTCTAGATGGGAGGGGAGTAGGAGGATGGGTTAGCCTGGTGATGGGTATTGAAGAGGGCACGTTCTGCATGGAGCACTGGGTGTTATACGCAAATAATGAATCATGGAACACTACATCAAAAACTAATGATGTAATGTATGGTGATTAACATAACAATAAAAAATTTAAAAAAACTAATGATGTAATGTATGGTGATTAACATAACATAATAATAAAAAAATGAACAAATCATATGAACAGGCAACTCAAACAATTTTTAAGAAACCAAAATAGTCAATAAGCTTATGAAAAGGTGCTCAATCTAACTAATCATAAAAAGAATTGCAAATTAAAAGAATAAACCTTTTATTTTAAAAGTCAAGTGGGATACTCTGGTTTCTCTTCAGATCGCATGAATCTTTTGCCTTTTAAAAGTCAGGTGGTTAAAAAGAGAATGCCAATAGCCAAATTATGGAAGCAGCCCAAATGTGTTCATCAATAGGTGAATGGAGAAAGATGAGGTGGTGTGTATACACACACACACACACACACACACACACACACACACACACACGCTATGGAATATTACTCAGCCATAAAAAAGAGTGAAATCTTGCCATTTGCACAACATGGATGGAGCTAGAGGGTATAATGCTAAGTGAAATGAATCAGTCAGAGAAATACAAATATCATATGATTTCACTCATATATGAAATTTAAGAAACAAAACAAACGAGCAAAGGAGAAAAAAAGGAGACAAACCAAAAAACCAGACTGGTACTATAGAGAACAAACAGATTGTTCCCAGAGGGGAGGTGGGTGGCAGGATGTGTGAAATAGGTGATGGGGATTAGGAGGACACTTAACCATGAGGAGCCCTGAGTAACGTACAGCATTGTTGAATCACTCTACTGTACACGGGAAGCTAATAACACTGTATGTTAACTATACTGAAATTAAAAAAGAGAGAGAACACCAAGGGTGTTGAAAAAGTGAGTCAACTAGTAGACTGCTACTAGTGGAAGGATAAATGGGCACAACCACATTTGTGAGAAATCTATACACATGTGCAGATGGGGCAATTCATTATTGATGGCACAATGTTCCAGACGTTGTAAAATCAGGAAAATCTTTTCTTCGAAAATGAAATGCCAACTCTTTGGGTTGCCCCTCTGGAGCAAGTTTTGGATGCTGGCTGTTTACTGCACACTTTTTGTAGTAGCCAGTCTGAACTATAAAGATGCTTTGAACCACTGGCTCAGTCACTGGATCTACACATCACATAGATCTACATCAGATAAGCAGATGCAAGCCAGTGACTCAGCAAGCCACTTGGCTGTTTCCAAATATACAGACCTTTGTTTGTGGGGGTGAGGTTGCATCAGCCTCTTTCAACACACCTGGTGACAGAATATCAAAACCACTCTTGCTGTGACATTTGGCCAGAGTGATGAGAGGTGGGATTTTAATGTGGAGGCTTGATTAAAATAATAAGTTTCATCATTGCTATTTGGTTTTGATATTTTAAGTACAAGTGGAAAACAGCAGAGAGTATTGTTTCTTTGAAAGTATCACTCATGACTCAATATTTTAAATGTTCTCTGACACCTTGAAGTTTTCCCTTTGTGACAATTTCCCACTCTGTAACAGGCAAGGTATTTACTGAGCTCTTGTTAGAACAGCCCACAGACAGAAACTTCCCCTCATTAAAACCTGTTCCCTGTTGCATATTGCAATTCTCATGTGTGTCCATTTGACTCACACTAATGTCTGAGTTTGCTTTCAGCTATGCCTTTTGGGGGGAGCATAATTTTATTAAAATCAACTTATATGAAGTGTTATGTCATTATTTGAGTCCAACATTCATTTGTTTCAATCACAAATTTTATTGAGTGTCAATAAGGTAACCTGTCTTAACCCTGGTGCCAAATACAATACTAGCCAGCATTTATTGAGCATTTATTATGTGCCAGGCATTGTTCTGACAGCTTTATGTGAACGACTTCATCTATTCTTCCTAAGAACTCTATGAGGTAGATGCTATTATTATCCCATTCTACAGGTGAAGGAACAGTTACAAAGGGAGGTTAAATCATTTGTTCCAGATTACTCAGCTGGCAGTCAAGCGACCCAAGATTCAAACCTAGATAGTCTTGGCTTTAGAAAATATACTTCTAGCAGCTATGTGATTCTGCCTCTTGTAAAAAACGATCATAGTTCATATCAAAATTGGCATGGGAGATCTTTAACCCAGCACCACAGTATGTGATAATTTTAATTAAGTACAATAGTTTCATGGTATAGTTTAGCAAAATTATTGGGCCTTTTGTTTCCCTTTGACCTTGATTGAGGTCAATCTGAAAAAAAAATGGTATTAGATAGAGATTAACACTACAAGGTCAGACTTGAGGGTCTTGACAATAATAGTTGTAGAGTTTCAGAAAGTGGGCAAATAGAATCCCGATGTTTCCCAGCTGGGAACTGGCTGACTCTCCAGTGGGCAGGTATTTGCATCACTCAAGCCGGTAGCCTGGCACCAGGTATGGATAGTGGGATTCTGGCATATTGTAAAATGCTGAGTTGCAGTAATTCTGTCCCCTTTTCTAGTCCTTGCTTGCTCCACCAGTTCCTTCAGGACTGGGGTCTTATGTCTCTTCCCAGTTCTTGCAGGGACTGGTGTAGAATTTTTCAAGGGTCATTCCCTCCTTTGTAGTACTTCATCTTTTTTTTAAGATTTTATTTATTTATTTGTCAGAGAGAGAGCGTACAAGCAGGGGGAACGGCAAGCAGAGGGAGAAGAAGACTCCCCACTGAGCAGGGAGCCTGATGCAGGACTCAATCCCAGTATCCCAGGATCAGGACCTGAGCTGAAGGCAGATGCTTAACCAACTGAGCCACCCAGGTGTCCCTGTAGTACCTCATCTCATCCTCAGTTTTGAATGGCAAGAAGCACAGTTTCTTTCTTCCTTTCTTTCTTTCTTTTTCTTTCTTTCTTTCTTTCTTTCTTTCTTTCTTTCTTCTTTCTTTCTTTCTTTTTTTCTTCTTTCTTTCTTTCTTTCTTCTTTTTCTTTCTTTCTTTTTCTTTCTTTCTTTCTCTTTCTTTCTTCCTTTCTCTCTTTCTTTCTTTCTTTTTTTTCTTCTTTCTTTCTTTCTTCTTTCTTCCTTTCCTCTTTCTTTCTTCCTTTCTTTCTTTCTTTCGAAGCATTCAAAGGTGTTATCAAGCTTCACCAATAAGTGTAGTCAGGACAAAGAGAATAACTCTGTAACACAGATCTGTGAACAATTTCTAGAAAACCCTTCAGATCACTTCATCCTTAAAAAACAAACAAACACATAAACAAAAGAAACCAACAACACAAAACCTACACTAGAATCGCTTCCACTCTCACTTCTGGACTTTGCTCTGTGCTCCTGCCTCAGACCCTATCTTCTGCCCATTTTTTTAAAAGATTGAGCGTAACTCACCATATTCCATAAGGTGACCCCACGGTGCCCCTAACAGTGTAGGTTGCAGACCTCTCCTATATCCACAGTCCCACAGAATCTCACGCCTACCACAATCACAGCATTTATCTCAGTGCGTTTTCCTGTATTATTCTTTTTCATGCATCTTCATCCTGAACTTAAGTTCTTTGAGGGCACAGATGGTGATGACAATGATTAATTTTTTAATTATTACTTTTATCCCTGGTGCGTGGTAGAGTTCCTGGCAGAGAAAAGTTGCTCACTAAATATTTGTGGAAAAAATCCATAATTTTAAGTTTGAAAATGACTTTTACAGTATTATTGTATTTGACCTTCTGTGTATCACGATGAACAGCTATCATCCCTCCTGAACCCTGTTACTAGGGTTGGTATGCAAAGGGAGCTGGTTCACAGCAAAATACACTCGAGTATCTTTGGCCAGATTGGTCCTGGTACCTGAGTAACAGCCAGGTTACTGAGGGAGAAGTAAAACAGATGATTTAATACAAGTAGTTTAGAACACTCCTCTTCAAATAGTGTGTAACGTGCAATGTTGCGTGATGTATTGTTAATAATTTGCATTTTTTTAAAGATTCAGAAAAAATGATTTCCTGCGGAGAAGAGTATAAATTATTACTATGATGCTTCTATGCTTTTTTTTTTTACAAAAACCCGACAGCTTAACATTTAAATAAAGTAATCGAAGTACCTAATAAATAAAATGAAATGTGGAGAAAGTATATTGCTTTTGCCTAATAAAAGATAATTGTGAATAAAAAACAGTGAGTGCTATTTTTAAAAAGGAGGAATTAATCTAGGATAATAACACAACAATAGAAAGACACAAATAATAGTTAATTCTCTGGTTTAATGGAAAGTTAATGTGTATTTTTGAATTGAAAATTAATTATAATATTTATCTGGTGGTTATTTAAATAAAAGTTCACCCAAAACAATAAGTAAGTTATTTAAAATATATGACAATTAAATATTAAAAAGGAACACTGTTATAGAAAATATTTTGTTGTATTTTATAGATGTGATCCCTCACCCACCCCAAAAAAGTTTTTAAAGATGTTTTCACAGAAATCAAGACTTTAAGATTTGGTTTGAACAGAGCATTGTATGCACAGTATGTGCATGCACTCTGTGTTATATTATCTAGCTCCTTGGTGTGTAGGGGTGTATGCATGGGAGTGTGTGTGTGTGTGTGTGAGTGTGTGTGTGTGTGTGTGAAAGTGTGTATTTATATTACTATATCTGGGCTGGGAATTTCCCACCCGGGAAGGTATTGAGAAAAAGGCAGCTGGGAATGGTGGGAAGTGTTTATTTGAAAACTAACTCAGCCATTCCTTAATTCGTGCCCATTATAAATTATTCAACCACTGAGCCTCAGTGTCTCTATGTGTAAAATGGGAAAAAATGAGGATTAGCAATCACACATATGTAACACCTGATAGAATGCATGGCTGATAGATCCTGATAGATCCAATAAGTGGGAGCTAAGATTGTTTCCATCGTTACTCTTACTAGTACTCAGTTATATTTGGCTAACTGCTTGGTAAGACTCAGGGACAGGAAACCTAAATATTAGGGTTAGACTGGAAGCTTGAGTGTACTTCCTTCTTTCTATTACTGAAAGCTATAACTCTTCACACTACCTGTACCATTGTCCCCAACCACAGTGATTTATTAGAATGGTTATAAAGTGTGCTACGTTTACCAATTGCTTTCCAGCATTTGAAACCCTTTGGTCTTAGAACAACTCTATAGCGCTGGTGTCCCCTGATCATTTGCAGATTAGGAGGCTGAAGGTGGGGTTTGAAGGGATCAACCTGGGATCGTTTGGCCAGTGGTAGAGCAGAGATTAAACACAGGTTTCAGCTTCTGAAGCTCTACCCTTCCTGCCTTTCTCATTTGGTCTAGGAGCCAACAACAAGCCAAACACCATGTCGTGCAGACAGAATTTATCATCCAAAGCAGAACGTAGTGGTGGGCAAGTGGGGGTACTATTATGAATTATGCTGTGACAAGAGGAGAAAGTTGGGCAGAGCAGGAAACAGAGTAAGGTGTGCTTTCAAGCTCCAGCTTCCTTAGAAAGTAGCTTGGGACTTAAAATATAATTTAAAAAAAAACCCTCAAAGTAGCAAAGAAGAGACAGGTAGGTGATAATAGCTGTAGCTATTCAGACAAGAGGTATATACTCTTTATGTTCCCAGACTCCCAAGACCAAGTTCTGGAGTCTCAATGCCATAGAAAGGAACGGTGTCCGGGAGAGAAAGAAAACAGGTGGAGTTTATTAGAGATAGCTTGTATACACGGGAGCTGACAGCAAAGACCAGTGCCACTTCCTGAAGGGCTAGCGTCCAAGGTTTGTAAAGGCACTTTCCCGAAGGCTGAGGGGCTGGGAATAGGGAAGTGTCCCCTCAGTCTGACTGTCATTATCTTGTGGTGGTTACTTTTTAGTGGACACAAGACAACCACAGGAGATCTTTCTTCATGGTCGACATCCTTTAGGGCTCCCTGAAAATAGAACTACTTGCACAAAGAGGCTTTAGATTATTACTTCTAATTTTGCCCAGACAACCATTAATCCTTAATGGCTGTTATCTCTCATCTTTTCTAGAAGGAGGTATTTGTCTCTAAGCTTATGGAAACTTTTAACCCTTGCCTCAGACCGGTGGCTTTACAGGAGTTAAGTCCCTCTTGCTTGCCCTATACTGTCTCACTTAGACAGAGGGAGATACTTCATTCATTTATAAGATTCCAGAACTTTGTATAGCACCTAGAATATAGTAGAAACTCAATAAATGTTTATTAAATTGACTCGGATTTTTTTTGAGTTGAGGTGTCTGATAAATAGTGGGATGTTAGTCAAAGTTACACAGTCTTTTGACTTGCCCATGGTGGTAATAAATTTGTGATTATTTGGTGCCCTTTTCTAATAAATTTGTGATTATTAGGTGCCTATATTTCATACATTTCTAATATATGAAATATCATACATTAAATATCTACAGTTCATACTAAGAGATGACTTAGTAATAATCACACCGTGGGGGAGGATTTGGGGCAAAAAGGCAGAGATGAGGAAATTAATTTCCTGTTTGAGCAAGAAATATCTTTGTTGTAATATTAATCCATAAATAATTGGCTGATTTCATTAAATTGGTCAAATGGGTTATATAATTGAAATGACGGGTTCAATTCAATGAGAAGGACCCATCCCGTGTCTCTGGATAGGCACAGCTATATGTTTTGCATATGCTAATTAATGTAATGTTTCGCTTTTCATATATTACTCACACCTGCTGCCCCTGCTAAGTAGATACATTACAGTGTGCTCAATACAATATGGTTCTGTATTTCTGGTATGTGCACCTTGAATTTATTTTGAGGTGGGACCTGTCACGTTTAGAGCCTCTGAATGAATTATAACTGACATCAGGTGTAGAATCTGTGATGGGTGGGTCAGTTTGGTGGGTAAAGGAACTTAGTGACACACGATAGCTTCGTCATTGACTGGACACACACTCTTCAATTTATTGGGCTTCAGGGGTTGGGTCTGGGAATATTTAGAGGAAGATCCACAAGGTAAAGAGATTGTTAATGAGGAATTAACCCTGGCATCCAGGACTAGTATCAACAGCTTCTCATCAAACCTTCCCAGGCCCCGCTGCTTTATGTGCACTCTGTGATGCTTTCCAGAAGCTCTTCAGAAGACCTTTGGGTGGCAGAGGGAAAGTATGAGGCAGTGACAAAAAGTACACACTGAAATCAAGAATTCTCCCTTCTGGATCTGTCTGTGTCACTTGACCAAATGCAAGTCCTAGATCAAGTCATAGAGTTTTCCAGGCTCTAGTTCCTCATCTTCAATATGAGTGCTTGGTGTAAAGTATGCCTTGGGTTCTTGGGTCCCTAATGACATTTCCTGATCCATTTTCTGCAAATATCCCTTCTTCTGAGGTGTAAATGAAGGTGTAAACAAAGATGTGCGAGGATTTTCATCTTAACTAGTGAGGTCTGAGCAGAATCCACTACTGCCCCCAAATATTTTAAAACAAAGACTGCTTCTGAGTTTTTATCCCTTCTTCCAAAGTTTATTTTGAAATTTTACTCCAATACTCTTCTGATTTGCAACCCGCCTCACCTGAAGATGCTGGTGATGTTCAAGGGTCTAAAGGGTTGGAGAATTATTAAGTAGAAAGTCAATTTCACTGCAATTACATGTAACTTTACTTAAGAAAGCACTTCAGTTAATCTGCTAGGAAGGTGCCACATTCACATTCAAATTTATTAAGAAATTGCTACATGGTTGTAAAGTGACCCAGAAGATTCTAAAGGCTAAGGTGGAAAGTTTTCTCAACTGTACCCTCCAGTAGACGTGAGAATTATAGCATTTTCCTAACTAGTCCATTCAATGAACCATGGCTGGAAGATCAGACCTGTAAATGTAAAGGCTTGCTCAGGAGGGGAGAGGGCAGTCAGAACAGTATGTTCTAGCAGAACCCAAATACATGCAGACATAGAAAGACCCATTCACCAAGGATAAGAGGGAAATGCCTCAAACACCAGGACGATCATAGAAAAGGGCACCCATCCATGCCTTGGCCATGGCTAATAGATTTCCTGTTAATGATTAACTGGGAGGACTCCATGGAGCGCACAGCCTCAGTGATTTTTCAAATCCCGGAATGAAGCATTTGCCAGGTGACTTGAAGGTCTGTTAATGATCACTGAAGGTAAAACCTGCTTGTTGACAGCTTCCCACTTTTTCTTGAGAAATTATTTTGCTCCTCTGGGATAACTGTACAGAGCTTTTGATAAAAATATTAAAATTCTATTTAGATGTACAATGTTTTAATGCAAATTTTTAACCATAAAAACCAAACGCTCCATTCAGTTAAATTAATAGAATTACAAAAAGATGTAATGATAGCAATTAAGTCTTGAAAATGCAAATTTTATAGTCAAGGACAATTACCTCATTTATAGTATATTGGAATGGTGCCAGATGAAGGTAATTTAGATCCCCCCAGCTCACAGTTACATCATGATGGATATCTTCATTTCATTAGTACAACAAAGATGGGTGAGAAGTTAGACAATACACACAAAAAAAGAACCAAAGAGTATTTGACCTTTATAGTATAACTGGAACCAGAATTCATTCACTAATTTATCAAGTATTTAATGAGTACCAATTATCTAAAATATTAGTGATGTATATATTTTTTCTGCCTTAGAGAAAAAAAAAAGCTCTCTTTATTTTCAGCATCCACAAAACACTGATATCTAGAGAGATCAGATTTCTTCAAAACCAGGACGGGTTTTTGGTGCTTGGTGTGTTTCTCTATGCACTGTGCAGATGACCTGATTTCATGTTGATTGGAGTGATACCAAGGCTCCCTGCAAAAGAACAATGGATTTTCCACTAATTATCTTCTCTTTTATTTGAGCATGCTTAAAGTAATTTTTGGTGTCTTCAAATCATACAGCTGTGAAATTGTACTACCTAAATGATTATTTTTGACATTTTAATATTTACTATGTATTTTCTAATGCTCTTTATTTTAATATTATCATCTTGGCTGCAGTTCATTTGCACAACATCCAGAACACATTATCCTTTCCACATTACAGGAAGATGAGTAACTTTAGCAGGGACAGAGGGACAGAGAGAGAGAGAGAGGGAGAGAGAGAGGAGATTTAATAGTAGGAGTGCAGGTTTTTCAAACACCTATGTTCATATTTTCTTAATGAATTTTTTTCTGCTTATATTCATAAAATACTAAATAACCCATAATCTCCTCTTTTGCCCTCTAGAGGGCACTAGATTTCACTTCTCAAGATAAAGGAAGTTCAATCAGCCCTACTTGATGCTGTTAAAATTTTCCCCTTGAGTCATTATCTCTAGAGATTACTCCTGTCTAAAAGAGCCAGTGACTATGAGGAGCAGGTGGTTTACTCCTTGCTACATTGCTGCTGGACAGAGGGAAACCAACATCCTCTGGGTGCCCGAGGGACTATGCTGGTTAAAGGTGGGCTTTGGAGACAGACCTGCCCAAGTTGAAACATGGCTCAGGCACTTCCTGGATTTGTAATGTTGAGCAAATCATTCAACATTGCTATTTCCCAGTTTCCTCATCTGTAATATGAGGATAATAATAATAATACTCCATAGTGTGACTGTGAGTATTGAAATTAACAATACATATAAAGAAGTTAGAACAGAGATGTGTCTACAGCAAGCACTCAGTATTATTATTATTCTTGTTCCTTTTTCAGGATATGATCCCCAATAAAGATTCTACACTCCTGCCCCTAGGATTTCTTTTTTAATACCAATGACTCAAATGGGCAAGGCTCTATTAGGACTCTCTGAGAGAAATACACAACTCCCTTACACAGAATAGGTATTGACTCAAAGTACTTTTCAAGAAACTTATGCTATTGGTGTAATAGATATCAGAACAGAAGGTAGACCTCTTCAATTCAAAGTGACATGAGAACGTTATCATTTACTTTTTTGATCACAGACAAAAAGCTCCAAACCAAGACATCTAGAACTTATTGTAATGAAAGGTTATAGGAACATATACTAAGAAAATGAATATACATGATAGAAATAGGGCCCTTCTTCAGTATATAGAAAAGTTTTTGTTTATTTTGTCTGGTGTCTTTAAATGACATCAATAGTAAGAATCTTTAGGGATTCCCCCCAGAAACTCAGTAGCTAGAAGGGTCAATAATGCTTTTGTAAAGATCAATCTTTGTTTCTAGTGATGATGGTCAAGACTTGGTGGATTCATTTTCTTGGTTAACTTAGCTAGTAGCATGAGAGTTTTCCTAAAATATACATCTTGTTGATGGTAGATTAAAAGGACGACGTCCTTTTTCTGGTGTTTACATGTTGAGGTAAATTCATCAAACATTCATTTCTATTATTCAAAAAGAACTGCTTACATAATATTCTGAAACATATATACTGATAGTGAATCCCGAAAGCATGTATTATCCAATTAGCAATGTAGGAACCCCTATAAATGTTTGGTTATATAAATGTTCAAATACATATTTCAAGTCAGTTGTCCTTGACATTCTCAAGTGATAGGAATTCATCAGTGAGCCTACCGATAGTCTGTGCCATAACCTTAAACAAACCTGATTTTACCCTGGAAGCCCATTCAGGCTAAAATCAACAGACAACTCTTTGCCTAGATTGTATGTCAGATTTTCAAGTGCCTTATAAGCATTTCAGATATATTTGTACTGGTTTGGTCATTACAAATGGTTTGGTCATTACTAATGAACTAATCCACTATCTTAATAACTGGTTAGATAACCAGCTAGTGCAGACTAATAATCAAATCAGCTATATGTGTTAGTATCTCTTGGCATTTCTGTGGTCTGATGTATGGGTAGTATTATACACACTATTTTTTACAGATCCATTCAGAATGTAGAGACAGGATAAAAAGAGACTCATATATGTGTTTTTACTCTTTGTAATGAGTCAGTCTGTATGAGGTAATGATGCCTAGTACACCCTTATTCTCTTAACATCATGATAAAAATTAGAAGCTAAAACTTCATTGTCCTGTTAAAAAGAGAAATGAATTGTTGTTCTTACTTAAAGCCACCAAATTCCTGGCATTAGAGAAAACAAAAGTGCGTCTGATACCCTAGCTGCTGTGTCTCAGTTGTAAAAAATCTCGTCTGTGATCATAATAGGATATTGATTAGTTTGGATGCCATACAAAGCTGAATTGCATTTCTTGGTGGAGCACTAAAGGTCACTGTTTGATTACTCAATAACTTTTCAAATACAAGAAATGCTATTTAAAAGTATGCTTGAATGATTGGGCTGTGTTATAAGAGAGAGAATGCGGGGGGAATGGTACTTCTTTCATAAAGATAGATGTTAAATTCACATATCAGCTTATATTTATTTATGTTTGACATTCCATAATATTTTATATACTAGAACATAAACCATGAAATTAAATTATGAATGCAATTTTTACATGTTATGATCCATGTGATATCTAACCTATGAAACACATAATTCACTTTGTTTTTTAGCTATTAATTGAATTTGTCAGTGGGCCCATCTTATATTTAATAATATTTATTTCCTACTCTGACAAAAGTAAGACATTTTGTATTCTACTGTACAAAATTTGAAAAATGTAGAAATATACAAAGAGGAAAGAATTATCTATAATTCTGATATTCTGGTTAATATCTGTTTTCTCTTTTTATTTTTAAAAACAATATAAAATCTTATATTTATTCTATTTACTACAAATTATATCACTAGGGTTATTTTATGCTAGTTTTTAAAGATTTTTTCCCCTTTATATTACACTGGGGAAGTATTCTTATGAATATTAAATAATATTAGAAAATTAATTCTTAATGGTTGCATAATATTCCAAATGATGGATGCCCTGTATCATATTTAACCTATTAGTTTGTGCTCATAAGCTCTCCCCCACTTATCCTGTTCATATGACCTTTTGTTTGCTTGTTAAGAGGCTTGTATGAAGGAGAGTTCATTACTCTCATCATGTATCATTACTCACATCATGTTCCTTCACTCACTTCCCTTGGCATTCCATATTTCTCTTTAATCACTGGCATCCTTGCCTCAACTTGACTCACTATTTGCCCAAAAAAGTATTTGTCTTTGGTGGGTTGACCTTGATCTAATTTGGCAAAGTAAAGGCATCCATTCACTCTATCACAAGAATGGGCTAGCAATATCCTAGCACATTGTTAGAATTTAAAGTATATTTGCTAATAACATAGATGACTAAATGGTAGGAGGGAGGTCAGAGAAGGTAGAAAATAGTGCATGTAGGGGAAGTGGGGAATTTGATTAGTAGATGAAGGAGAAGGAAGAAAAACGGGGTGATGTAGAAATAATGAGAATGCCACAGGAATGGGCAGGCATAGGAGAAATAGGGTAGAACAACGAGAATGGGGTCAAAGAGTCAGGTGTTGGAAAAGAAGCAGTGTGAGAATTAATTGGGATTCTCTGTAACACAAACCTGTTCTACAACATGGGCAACAAGGCGAAAGCATCATGAATGGTAATCCCTGGCCTATGTGATGACCCATAGAGAAAAAAGACTGCTTTCATAATAGTTATTTGATTTAGGATATCAATAATATGATATATCTACCTATAAACCATGTGTACCTTTGAGACATTGATAGAAGAGAAATATCTAGAATGGGGGAGGCAATGACCTGTTTTTCTACATGCAATCCTGAAGCACTTGATTCATGAACAGAATCAGACATAAATCTGGGAAACAGACACTCCAGATATCCTGGAGGATGATCAGCTCAGTGAAGGGGACCTAAAATAGAATCACCCCAAAAAAGCTTAAAAGAACGCTTGGAGAAGATGTGGCCAAATCACATTTAAAAGATGACTCCTTGAGAAGGGAATGTCAAGTAGAAAAGGAACAGACCAGCTCTGACTATAAGGAGAAGAACGATGGGGTCAATGTACAGGCTTTTTTGGAATACAGATTTTGATTTGTTCAAGGAAATCCCCTCACACAGTGAAAGTGCTCGAACCTGTGATTGGTAAGTCCTTCAACAATGGAGTTGTTGAAGTACATATGGATAATTAGTAGTTGGGAATTTGTTGTGGAGGTTCACTTCTATCCGGTGGAGCCAGATAATCTTTAAAATCTTAGCCACCCTTGGGATACTATGATTTTATGCAGAACTTTATCTAGATCAAGCAGAGAAAGTGAATACCAATTTGCATTTATATGGCCTAAATTGCTCTAACAAAAGTTTGCATTTTTAAACCATTTCGTTTTTACACCATCAAAAATTTTGATCTTTTGCATCAAATCTTTGACCTTTCATAAGAAAACACTTAGAACAACTGTAACATCGTTTTTAAAAAATTGTCAACCATAGTTTTAGTCTGAAGATATTGCATAGGTTTTCTGAAGAAATCTCTAAGTGCCAAGATATATGTCATTGAAAATGACCCTACTCTTAAGTTGCTCATACATATAATGCATTTAGAATGTAGAAAGAACCTACAAGGGCTACTTTGAAAGCCCATTGAGGTAAACCTGCTAGAGCCCAGAAGGAACTCTCCAGAGTTGGGTCTTATAAGCATGAATAAGAACTAGCTGAATGATGTGTGGTTCAGTTGGTTAAGGGTCTGACTCTTGATTTCAGCTCAGGTCATGATCTCAGGGTCATGAGATCGAGTCCCCCATGGGGCTCTTTGCTTAGCATGGAGCCTGCTTGGGATCCTCTCTCCCCCTCCTGCTACCCCTCCACTGGCTTGTGCCCTCTCTATCTCTCTCAAAAATAAAAATTTAAAAAATTTAAAAAGGAACTAGCTGAATGAAAACAAGTGAAGGGATAGGAAAAGATGCTCTTGGTAGGAAGAAGAGCATACAGATGAGAAGCTGTAGAATTTGTAGACATCTAAAAGTAGGTTAGTAAAGCTAAACCTTATGTTTGAAGTGAGGCATGAAGGATGATGGGGCCAATGATAGATGCAGTCAGAGGACAGCCTTTTATGCTATTCTAAGTCACTTGACTTTCATACCCTAGACACTGGGAAGCTACTAACATGAGTCAGACAGATTTGACTTTAGCTCAAGCATTGTCATTGTGTAAGGATCGTACAATACAGATTTAAATGGACAAAGAATAAAGGCAAAGAGACTAATTAGGTGGCTACTGTAAATCGCCCTCAGAAAGATCTTAAAAGCCTAAGCTGAACAGTGGTAATAGGCACAGAAAGAAAGTGAATTACAAATAATTTTTTAAGTAAAATAATGGATTACTAATATTGATTGGTAAGATTAGGCATTAGAAGATGTAAGAGTCAGTCATGACTTCAAACTTCTTACTTGGGTGACCCTGTTAGAACCCATCAACTGACATGGGAGCACAAGATTAGGAACATATTTTGAGGAAGGGAGTTGATTTATTCCAGTTTGGACTTATTTACTTTAAAATGGTTTGGAGTCCTTTAAGTAGTTACATGATCCAGGCACCTGAATATGAAGGTTTATATCTCAGGAGAATGGTTCTATTTGAAGGTATAAATTCAAGTTTTGTCTACATATCAACAATAACTAAAGCCATAAGTTTGCCCAGGAGGAAAAAAAAATGGAAAAAGAAGTGGGCTTAGGGAAAAAAGAAAGAAAGAAAAAATAAATGCTATATTTAAAATGGTGAGCAAAGAAGAGACTCACAAAGAAATAGGGAGGAAGTGGTAGGAGAAGTAGAAGCTTAAGAAAAAAAATTGATATCATAAAATCATGGGAACAGTTCCAAGGAGAACGAATCAACGGCAGTAAATGAAATCCACAATCTAGCAAAATAAGAGATAAAAGTGCCTATTTAATTTGAGAATTAAGCTGTCACCTTAAGGAGATTGGTGTCCATGGAATGGTGGCCAGAAGACACATTGCTGTGTTGACTATCAGCAAGGAATTAAGGACCTCATATGTAGAATATTGTTTTCCTAGGAAGAGCTCCTCCTTCTCTGTTCATGTTGGAGAGGTTTAAGTGAGGTGAAGAACAGAGAGATGGCATAGGAACAGAGAAATTGACACTTTAATCAATCAAACTGGACAATCAGACAAGGACTCATTTATGATGTCTTGAGAGCTTTTTTGGAGGTTCTAGCAGGGAAGCACTATTAGTATACCCTTGACCGAAGAACAGTCCTCCTCTATTGGGGAGGGTCGTCCTCTTCAACTGAGCGCGCAGCTTCGGGAGGGATGCACATGGAGTGGTGAGGGAGGAAGGGGACACCACCTAGCCAGCCAGATCAGCCGAATCAACCCTGGCGATCAATGGGGTGACAGATGTCGCAGCCAGACCGCCCTCACATCCTATGGTGTCTTTTAAATAATATTTTGAATTATGCAAGTAGTATATAAATTTGTTTTCATTATGTCTTTCAATTTATAAACAGCCCCATCAGTTCACATGTGCAAATTCATTACAAACCAATGAATTTCACCCCCTCTTTGGTTTCTACTAAATCCTTTCAGGTGATGTAATTAGACTGAGGTAACAATTTTTTCTCTATAATGCTACAGTGCCCTGTGACTTCCTGGTATGACATCTCCCACCTCCATGTTTATATAGAACCCTTTAAAAAAATAAATAAAAACGGTTTTGTGTAGAGGAATCCAGCAGTTTGGTAGAGTTTCTTTTTAAATAGTTGTAAATATTATAAATCATTTGTATAATCAGATACCTACACATGATGGCATATGCTTTCTTATTTCAGATGCATCTGGGAAATCCAGATTATCTCAGAAGAAAACATGGATGCCTGTAAGGGAAAACCCCAACCAATAAGATCAAAAGAACCCAAATGAATTCTCACATCATAACGTGTTCATCTCTCTATCCAACTTTCATAAATGACTTTAAATGACTTTTAGAATATTGATCCTTTGTATCAAAACAAAGACACTCCCTAGTCACATCTAAATAAAGATGTTTTGTAAATAAATTGAGGAGGAAGAAGCTGCACAACATATGATAATTATAATACAAATTCTTAGTTTCCTTTTAAAGACACAAGTAACTGAGTTAAGTTTTCTGTTTGGACAACCTTTCCCCTTTTGTTTTTTGTGTGTTTTTTTTAAAGATTTTATTTATTTATTTATTTGACAGAGAGAGAGACACAGCGAGAGAAGTAACACAAGCAGGGAGAGTGGGAGAGGGAGAAGCAAGCTTCTCGCGGAGCAGGGAGCCCGATGCAGGGCTCAGTCCCAGGACCCTGGGATCATGACCTTAGCCGAAGGCAGACGCTTAACGACTGAGTCACCCAGGCACCCCTCCCCTTTTGTTTAATTAAATATTTTCAAAATATCCTTTACTGAGACACTGTTATCTTTTCCTGAGCAGCCATGGCAATTTGAACATCCTTCTCTTGTAGCACTGCTATGTTATTTAATAATGTTTACAAATTTATACTTTCAACTGGACCATGAACTCTTCAGGAACAGGAATTGTTTTATTCATAATTGTCTATTCGTCAAGTAGCTAACGGATAATGCATAACCACTGCCTCTCCACTTCCTTAGTATTCCAATTCAGGATGAGCCAGCATGGAACCCTGATCACTGAGAATAAATGGGGCTATGGAATGACCAGAAACAGCCAGAGAGAAATTGAACCAGATCACAAGGGTCCACTACGTTCAAGAACAAATGAGAGAAACTATACCCATTTGTCAATTCCCAAGGATAAGTGTAGAACCAATAACAGAAGCCAAAACAAGAGATCCAAATTGGGTAAATACAATGACAAAGCAATGATATGATACAGAGGACAGATGAAAGGAGACAGTCAAAAAATTTAATGTCTATAGCATCGGGGCACTTGGAAATTGATTTGAGGGGCATGTCATTATGTAGTGTGGAAAAAGAAGGCTCACACATGTATGTACAGGAACATACAAAGGAAAATGTAAACATGGAAGAAGCTATGATCACCCGCTTCTGTTAAGATATGTGTGATACATTCTTCACCTGATCCAAGTCCCCAACTCCAGGACTTGATGATGTTGGGGGAAATAGCAGTAACTATGATATAAACCTATTTGCTCGAGACACTATGGTAAATTATACATAACACCTAGTTATATTTACCATTGATTTGGATAGATGTGCCTTGCAGATAATAAGGGATTAATATAGAGTTATTGATTTGATTTGAAAAATAAGAAAGTTTCAGGGCGCCTGGGTGGCTCAGTCGTTAAGCATCTGTCTTCAGTTCAGGTCATGATTCCAGGGTCCTGGGATCCAGCCCCATGTTGTGCTCCCTGCTCAGCAGGGAGTCAGCTTCTCCCTCTTCCCCTGTCCCTCCCCTCCCCTGCTCATGCTCTCTCTCTCTTTCAAATAAATAAATAAAATCTTTAAAGAAAAAAAAAGAAAAAGAAGAAAGTTTCAACAAATACATAAATAAGGAAAATGTCAACACACACATAAATTACATGAGTAAGTAAAATGTCTCCAAAGTGCATATAGAGGTAGAACGTGTATGGTTTGCGGTATGAAGAGGCGGCCATGTCAGTGGCATGTGCCCAGCCACAGACCTGCTGCCTTTCCCCCTGTCACTTCATCATGAAGGCTAAAGAACATTATCTGAGCTTTTCTGGATTGATTTGTTTAACGATTTATGGAGAGAGGGGTGGGAATTCCACAACTGCTTGAACAACAGGTGGGAGAATTTGCAGAACTAGGGTGCGTTCCACACCTGAGACACGGAGCAGGGGTAGGAGTGGGAAGAACAGACAAAAGACCTCACTTGAAAGGAATGGGGATGATGGGCAGGGGAGTAGGTGGTTCCATGTAAAGTTTACATGTGTAAGATGTTTGTATTATACCAAGACAATAGATAAAGTATTCCAGCCAGCTGACTGCAGATGTTTACCATTAGCACGGTACTCTCTGCTCTCATTGTCCTGAATTCTGCTCTATTCCAAAGAAACCTGGATGGTTTTCATCCTTATTAACATTACACAACTTATTCATATTGAGGCACACTTAGATAGATGTTACTTCCAGATATTATATCTTCCAAGTGTTTGCGTATTGCAAGGATTTGATGTTCCCTAAATAGGTAATGGTATTACTATATTCCAAAATGGTCCCTTTGGGAAAATCCTTAAGTCGTTTCCTGTTTCCTGTCAGTATGGTTTAACCTACACACAGAGAGGGGTTGCAGCAGGTTTCAATGTTTCAAAGTAAAGCTTGTTTGGGTTGCCTAGAGCAGTTGCTACCTGAAGCAGAGAAAGCATCAGGATGCTCAGTTTCTCACTGAGAAGCCTTGAAAAGCAGGTTTTTGTCACTTGTTTGTATCATTTTTGTATGTCTTCCAAACAGATGTAGTTTACAAAGTCTTGGGAAAATGAATGCACATTTGTGGAGAGGACTCAAACTAGGCTTCCATCCTCTTTTTGTTTGCTGGGCCTTGTTTTCCCATCTTCTTGACGTACCTTAATGAGCAGGGAGTTATTCACAATTAACGATAGCCAATCACTACGGTGGGGAATATCTACTTATAAAATTATGACAGATAGCCACACACCGTGTGATCAGAGTATACAAATTACACCATAAGCAGAAAGTAGTTATGCTTGATTGGAGCAATTAAATGTTTTCTTTAAAAAAAAAAACTCCAGTGAGAATATTTTAGAAAATGGTTTTTTAATCATCTGTAGAACTGCTAAAATTACTGTCTCATAATAGTTTTAAAGTACGTCATCTTTAGAATTAACTGTAATTCCTTTGCATAGCCATGGGATTCTTCCCCCAGAAACCTGTTTACTTGAAACTTATTTTTAATCACAGACCTAACATTAACTCAATCTCCTGAATGAAGTGACAATGATTTTTTAGGACTAGAAAATGAGACATTTGGTTTCCACGAACAAGCAAGTACTACCCACACTGCACAGCCAGATTAGGGAAGAGAAAATCCTAAACAAACATGCCCTGCACCCTGGCAGCTGGACTGCGCCCACCAGTTTGGAACATAGCCGTGGGTGGGGGTCAAGTTCTGGGGAACTCCAAAAAGAGAACCTAGATTATTCTATAGGGCCACTCTAGAAAGAAAGCCAAGGAGCCACGTGGTCTCATCTGGGAATGAGTTGTATCACCTGAAACCCTCTGAGTAAAGGGGGCTGGTGAAGAGATGTTTGGATTTGCTTTTGTTTTCTTCTCTCTTTGTTTAGCAGGGAGGAGAGAGAAAAAATGCAAGGGAGAGCTAAGGTTCTGAGCGTGTCAGAGCAATGAGATCTGTTGACCCACTAGGACCCAGAAACAAGTTCTGACCTTTATTGAGATTGAGCCAATCTCTCTTTTCCACTGAGCTTTGCACTTTGAGAAAGCCTAGAGAATCTTCCTGAATAGATTACATGGTCCTGGGGGGAATGTCAGGGGACATTGAGAAGCAGAACCTATTTAAGCAACAGACAACATGCCCAGTAAGTACCTAGTAACAAAGAGGGAAAGTATCCGCAAGGTGTGCACTTGACTCTGACTATAGGTGAGGTGGTCCTCAAGGACTTCCAGACATAATCACTGGGACTGCACAAGGATGCTATGTGTCCCCATCGGGAAATGGATGCATACCACTAGCAATACTTAGCTAAACAATGTTAGCACTATCTTATCCACATCCATAGGCTGACAAAGTCTGAGAATATTTGTTTTGTCTGTTGTGTAAATGAAAATTTGAGAAACTACTTGTAACAATTTTTTTTTTCTAGTAAAGCCCATAAGTCTCCCAGAATAAACTGAATGCAGAAATTACTTTGTGAATACATGTGCCAGAGGCGTTTATATTAAAATTTTGGCCACTGAGGCCACACGCCTTCTAAAGTACACAATTTAGACCACCATTTAATAAGAACTACATCTTTTGGAGGATTTACTAAGTGAAGGGCACTGAGTTTTACATGTACTAAATACATTTAACCTTTACAACAACAAACGTTTTCAATATAAGAAAACTAAGGCTCAGAGATAAAGTTCAGTTGATCATGATAAAAAAATCGAATATTGGGGTGCCTGGGTGGCTCAGTCGTTAAGCGTCTACCTTCGGCTCAGGTCATGATCCCAGCGTCCTGGGATCGAGCCCCGCATCGGGCTCCCTGCTCTGCGGGAAGCTTGCTTCTCCCTCTCCCACTCCCCCTTTTTGTGTTCCCTCTCTCACTGTGTCTCTCTCTGTCAAATAAATAAATAAAATCTTTTAAAAAAATCGAATATTAGGTAACACATATACTGAAATCCGTTCCATTTGATTTCAGAGACCAAATTTGTACTAAGAAAGCATTCCTTTTGGCATCATACAATAGAGTCTTTTTTTTTTTTTAAACGAGGGGTAAAACGTCACCATAGATGTATAATTTAAGAGAAAAAAAGCATCTGACTTAATTTTATATTAACAGTGCACTCAATAAAATTAATTTTCCCATTGTCTTACCATCACAATCATTCAAACACTTAATTTGGATTTTTTTCTAGACCTCTTCTAGATCTTATATATAAACCTACACCATGTTGGTTCAACTTTATAGTCTCTTTTTTTCACATGATAATAAATTACATGAATTTTCAGAATTTGAGTTACTATTCAGGCTGCCACCTTTGTGGTTGCATGATCCGCTTAACTCATTAAACTAGTAGCAAGAAAGAAATGTATCTTTGTTCTGTCTAAGAACATGTCTTACCTTGATTATTTTGAAATTTACACATTTTCCCCTGATTCCTATTTCTTGACTCTTGTCTCTATGTTCATAGGTAGGTAAGTTTTCTCAAATGCCCTCTGAGGCATGGCTGCCCTCCACTTCCTACTGCCCATATGGGGTTACACAACTTCAAGAAAAATCTACAGTGGGCCTATCATGAATGATCCCTTTTTCTGACTTTTCACCTATCCCTTAACTTTTCTAGGCAATATG
This sequence comes from Phoca vitulina, assembly GCF_004348235.1. Classification (NCBI taxonomy): domain Eukaryota; kingdom Metazoa; phylum Chordata; class Mammalia; order Carnivora; family Phocidae; genus Phoca; species Phoca vitulina. The sequence continues at coordinate 10,242,581 of NW_022589734.1, forward strand.
GCAGGAACAGATGGATTTGTTGTGGAGTTAGCAACCTCATTCAGGATGCATGAGGAGAAGCTGTTTTTCTCACCAAAAAAAAAAAAAAAAAAAATCTAAATATAATCACCTTAGGAAAGCTGATTTACCTTACAGAATGAAAATAATGTCTCAAGGCTTTAAATTTACAGTGACGTATATGAGTCTGTGAGGTAAGGAGTCTGGCCAACTACTATGGATAATGCAAATTTGTTCCTCTTGATCTCTTTATTGGTTCCTTCATCCTTATATCCTCCACATTTCCAAATTGAACCCTGATCCTCACATTATGTATAAATAGTAAGGTATGCATTTAGCCAGAATGCCATGAAGTGAAACTAGAAAAATCCCCAAAACAGATCACTTCTCCCATTCGGAATAGGATCCTTGATCACACTAAGTAAATGTAATCCCCTTATCTGCTGAAAACCCCAGGATCTAAACCCAGGGTAGATCCTGCTGTTAAGAAGACAAAACTTAGAGAGATATTATAAAACAGCAAAAGGCCAAATATTCTCTTAAATTCTCAGCTTTATTTCTCATCTCATTAGCATATTTAATTGTTTCCAATAAGACCTCTTTGCAGCAGAAATAGAAAGACAACGTGAGCCAGTGCACTGATGTGTGATATCATTTGAAATCCACACAGGATCTTTGTCTACCTGCTGTGCTTAATTTCAGTATACATTTCTGTGATTAATTTTGTTTTTCTTCAGTACATCAAAATGTTCCAGTCATTCATGTTTATGCATCTTAAGCTAGGGATTAAAGTGGACTAAAGATTCCTAAGAACTGAGATATTTTTGAATGTGAACTCTAAGGACACTCTATCATGAAAGATTATTACCTGAGATGTAGAGTCACATGCATGCACGACTCCAGAATCCCTCAAGAGAATTCAAGGAGTCTGTGAACCTGGATGGGAAAAATGACTTCTTTATTTTCACTAATATGTGATAAAAATTTTGGGCATTTCCTTTCATTTTTTCATATTGTCAAAAACTGTAGTATTATTAGCAGTACTTATGATTTTGTCACCAGTAGAAATCACAGATTTACTCCTATCACATGGGTACAGATATCATGGAATAGGATATATTTCATCACCCCTTTGACCTTGTGGTGATTATTGGGTCCACCACTTGATCTTACTATTTAATAAATTGATGAAGCACATGCATTACTCTATCAAAATCCTTTAAATTTTGATAACTTTATTTTCATATAATCAGTTTCACTTGTAATCTGAAGTATTTTACTTTGTGCATTTAAAAAATGTCATTCTGAGAATGGATTCACAGGCTGCATCAGATTCCAGAGAAACCCATGACTCAAGAAGAGTTAAGAAGCCCTGCTTCAGGTTATATAAAAATTTATGTCACTGAGACATTTTAGTTTCTAAGTGGAAAACAAACAAACAAAACAAAAAACAAAAAAAAAAAACAACAAAAGCACATGTTCACTCTCTATTCTGCATAGCTTCTACCACATCAGGGCTTAATTAAAGTTTATTATTATACGTATATTTTTCCATAAGATTTACCTTCATGTTTCTATAAAATGTATTAATGCATCATTTTATGAGAATTGGTTGAGCACTCGGTATGCGCATGCTCCAAAGCAAGGCACTAAGAAATACAATAGTAGTGATTCCTGCTCTAAAAGACCTTGCAATCAAGCTGAGTGGCCTGGCCATGACTTATAATGACTAAAACATAATCGTGATCCAAATACTCGATTAGCGCTAACAATAAGTGCAAAAGCAGAGTTCGGAAAAATAAGAAGACGTGCATATGGACCCCAAATGCTGGGCAAGCTTGCATGGAGGGGTGAGGCTTGAGTGGGACACTGAGGTATGGTTAAAATTCCAGGAAGCAAAGGAGGCAGGCCTCACTGGAAGGTCAAGAGAAGGAGCAGCAGCTGGACAGGAACAGTCACCTTCTGTGTCCTCACTCTGTTTTATTTTTCATCACAGCACTTACAACAACCTGGCATGTATGTACTTACCTAATTATCAATTGTCTCCAATTAAAACATAAGACCAGCAACTTTGTTTAACCTGCTGATGTATCCACAGCAGAAATGAATAGTGCGGGGTACGTAGTAGATGTCTGGTTAATATTTATTGAAGGAAGAAAGAGCAGGAGGAAGTAAGGCAGGGAGAGATACAGAGACAGAGGGCAGAAGAGACAGAGGGAGAGAGGTAAACCTGTGGACGGAGAAAACTGAAGAGAACAATCTGATTAGAGCAAAGCATGTGTGTCCGGAGAAAGGTGAAAATACATAGAGGTGGTTAGTACTAACAACACCCATAAGAGAATTAATTAATCTGTACAACCAGTAACTGGGAGCCAATCTGAGTAGGCAGGCTATAAGGCATTCTACGTAATTGAGCTAATTTACATCAAAGTACCTAATTTTAGGCCTGAGAACACGGCAGGGGTTCAAAAAATGTTAACTCTTCTTTCCTGCTGTTGAAATGTTTAAGTTTTAAAGCTTGATAAGTCAGGCCTCATTTTAATTGCAAAGGGTGTTTCACTATAGGTATTTATAAATTTTAGAAAAATAGGAATAAAAATCATTTTCTCCAGAAAATCTTTACCACGTAGAATCATCATAACTGGCTTATGCTGTTACGCTGCTCCCGGCTTATAGAGTTGCTTAGATTGCTATCAGTGGCTCATTCAATACTTGATTGAATCCTTAGTAAGATATTAAGACCCACGCACAATATTTAGCTCTTTTTACGCTAAACTTGTTATGAGACATTCAATCGAATAAAATGTCGGGGGTGCAGAACTCTTGGATATTAGCTAATCTAATCCTTTTGTTTCTTAGCTTAAAAACAAACAAACAAACAAATGAAAAGCCCAGAGAGATATGATACTTGTCTAACTAGAACATAACTGACTAATTCATCCAACTACTCTTGTTGCCATGTTCTCTGCTCATATCTTGAGTAAGTTTTCACCAGTGTTTTCTCAAAGGGTGACTATTTTAGCTACCCGTCTAAGTGCTGAAGGAAGGAAAGGAGAAAGGAAGGAGGGAAGGACCAATGAATGAATGGATTATGCTTTCCAATTTTTTGTGTCAGATCATAGTTCCTCTCCACCGTAGAGTTTATCATCTCTCCTGTAGGTGTGATCATGGGAGCTGGCAACAGCTCCAAAGTTTTCTCCTCATGTTACTTTATAAAGAAGATCATTATATTTCATGTCTGAGGTGTAAGTGGTTACAGGTTCAAATTTATAAATATCTATAATGAAACACTTTTTATAATTAAGATGTGAGATACAGGAATGATAATGGATAGCAGTTGGTTATAAGAGAAAGGTCATGTAATTTGGAATTTAAATAACTTAAATGTATATACTAGCTCCATTTATTTTCCTTCTTTCAACCCCAGTTCTGTCCTTATAGAACAGGGATAATGCTAATATATTACTACCTGTGCCATAGGATTATTTTGAAGCTCAAATGAGCTAATGCTTGAGGAAAGAGTTCTTTTTTTTTTAATTTTAATTTTTTTTTAAAAGATTTTCTTTATTTATTTGAGAGAGAGAGTGAGAGAGAGAGAGCACAAGACAGGGGAGTGGGAGAGGGAGAAGCAGACTCCCTGCTGAGCAGGGAGCCCGATGCGGGACTCGATCCCGGGACTCCAGGATCATGACCTGAGCCGAAGGCAGTTGCTTAACCAACTGAGCCACCCAGGCGCCCTTGAGGAAAGAGTTCTTAAAATGCAACATGCTATACATAAGAAGAGTAGTTGTTATTGCTATTCATAATTTCCCATGGCACAAAATAATGACCCTAGGCTATGTATAAGGATTAACCTTGTATCTGACAGAATTACATAAATAATTTTCATTCACTAGACGCGAGGACACTGACCTAATATTAATTATTTGTATTGTTCTCTAACGGGGACTTAACGTATCACCCAATTACCCTTCTGTTCCCTTGATTAAGCACCAAATGGAAATTATTAATGATGGTAAGAGAAAAGAGCTTGGAATTATTCTGAAATTCAAAAACTTGGACAAAAAGCAAAATTTCAACATGTGAGAATAATGAGCTGCAAACCAAGGATTTCCTTCAAAGAAAGGACGGATGGATTTCATGTATTATTCGGTCATCTCTAGCCCTGACAATGCAGGAATTTGGACATAAGCAATATATATATATACATACATATATATATATATATACATATAACATATGTACAAATATATACACACACAGGGCAAGGTGTGCGGGTAGAGATTGTCCATAAACGCCAGCATCTTGCAGACTACTTTATCAGAAGAAGCCAAAGCAGCTCAGCGCAGCTTCTACCTTTCATCATGCTAATCAGCTGGTAGAAGTTGATTCTTACATAGGTTATAAATTGTTACAACCCCCAGATGAGTATATGCGTTCTCTCAAATGGAGTGCCTTGCTAGAGTAAACCAATTAATTCTCCACCAAGGAGATTGTATATTTATTATACTTTCCAGATTTTCAAAGAGTAGTTAAAGCATCAAGTAACCACTGAAAGATTTAAAAGGGCATCAACAAATGGGCAAACCAAATAGATTTGCTATTTGCAGATGGGCACTAGAGAAACTGCAAGCCTTTACTTACACGTGCATGCTTGTGTGTGTGTGTTTGTGTGTGAGTGCATGTGCAGGTGTATGCACATGTGTACGAAGGGCTTTGGAACAATTTACAACTGCCGGTCTTCTGATGAATGAAGGCATTAGAATAGCAGATGTAGAGCACGAAGCTAGAAAGTGAGAAGCTAAGGCATTGCCTTGGAGCGCCAGGAAATGGGGCCAGCATGGTGAAAACCATCAAGTTGCCTGGGCTGTGAATGTTTTAATGTACAATAAAGCACTTTGATAGCTGCCTTAAAAAAAAAAAAAAAAAAAACCCAACTGGTAATGTTTGCAAGTGTTTCCTGAAAGCCTCACTGAAATACCTCCAGCAGCTAACAAAGGGGAAAGGTTTAGTCGTCATCAATGATGTGGGGAAAGATGCTAAATGACTCTGGCAAATGGCACGGTAAGTTAGAGGCATGGGGTGCAGCATGGGGCCAGAACACAGAACACGAGATCGTAGCTGGAGAGCACCACCCCTCCCTTGGGAGAACGAGGAATCCAGAAGCAACTGTCTCTCTGCCTTAACCTTCTTACCTGCCGCAGAAGACTTTTGTCCTCAGAGCTTGGTTAGTCTTCAGCTCTGACCCCTCAATTTGCAACTTTGGCTTTCATGAGTCATCTGTTGTACCACGTAGATAAATGGAATTCCCAGGCCTGCCCATAAAATATTTGTCTTACATTTAGAGAAGACTTAACCCAAGACCCTGAGTAGAGAGAAATCATCGTTTATTCCTGATTGTATAGGTCCCTGGGTGCCATGGAGAAAATACAGATACAGCACTCACAATATCTCACACATCATTCCTTATAGAAGAGAGCAGCCACTTCTACTCACGAGATCTGTTAGTTTCCCCCTGTTCATCATCTCCAACTGTGCCCTCACTTAAGGGCAGCTTGTTTGGAAATTAGCATCACTGTTAACTTAGAGAACTAGCTAAGAGAATGGAAATGACAATCTATCATTATTTCTGGGGGGGGGGGATGTTCCTCGAACTTCAAATGTTATGAGTGGTGTAGACCTTTCATATCTAGAGAATAACACACTTAAATGCTTATATAGCCATTTGACCGCCAAACCAGTGAAGGGACCAGTTATGACATCTGTGAATATCTGTTAAGGTTTTGATACATTTTAATGAAGTTGACTCAGTCAATAGATAATCTAATCACATTTCCTTGCAACATGTAGATTTGAACAGACGGGTATGCACACAAATTCCTATTTCTTCTGAACTGAATATTTTAAAAGAAACAAAAGCCTTTTCTCAATATTTTTGAAATGCATATGTTGTTAAAATTCAAGACTATAACTTTAATGCTTCATCCTGTAGGTTTGTTTCTGAGCTATTAATTTGCTATCATGTTTTGGGGGAACTTGTCAAGTTCAATTTTTTTTTTCTTTTTTCCCATATCTGCAAAATATGCACACATTTGAATTATGACTTTCCTACAGGAACTAACAGCTGTATGTGCAAATCATGCATATAAATCAATTACCAAGGCCTATGTACTATAAATGCACCCATTAATTAAGCAATGTCAGATGCTATGAACCATGAAGTTCATTACATGTTTAGCATTCAAAACCAAGGATTATTTGAAGAAGAAATACTAAGTTTACCTAATAGTTAATGAAATTAAGCCGGTTGTTGCCAACATTCTTATTTTATGCCTAATTCAGTGTTTAAATGTTTATGAATAAAACACTAACTGCTGAAAGCAGATATGTTGAAATGTAATTACTGGTAAGTTATAACGCACTTGAGGACTCATTATACCAGACTTGGGAGTTTTAAGATCACCAGTGTAACACACTCTCCAAAAACACAGAGTTTTTATGGGCTAAAAGCTGGAAAGACATAAATGCTGTTGAATTTGTCCTGGCTGAGTGGAAATTTTGATGATCGTGGTGGTATGATTTATGAGTATAACATTTTCCAGTCATTACGTGGTTGCATTTCAGCATTGTGACATGATTTGCATATGTGAATATCCCAGCAAATTAGCTTCTGATGACTGCTGCATCTGCCTGGATAAAGAAGCCCTTATCTTAAAATCCATGCAGCTGCTACTACAAAAAAACCTGCTTGGAACAGAAATGTTCAGGCCTGTTTCCCTTTGAAATCTATAGTCAGTGACTTGACACACATGGGTTCAATTTCAGGGATAAATACATGCTTGAAATGACTAGGTTTACACATCTGTAGACATTTTAACATCCCTTAAGTTGTCTGCTTCACAAAGACTTCCTGGATGGTCCAGAGAAGCCTGACACCTTTTCCCACACCCCTCTGTCTGGGGTTGGAAATCCCATGGCTCTGTTTCTGTCTGCCCCCAATAAATTGCCTCTCCTGCTCTCTTACATATAAACCATATTTTCTTATGACCTAAAGTGTACTAACTTGTGGTAATATATGCATGTGTGTGTGTTTTCTATATGACTGCACATATAGCACCCATATTTCTGTGTTAGCTAGCTCTAAGAACTCTGTTTACCTCTGAGAGTTAAATAAAATGCTGCTTCTCAATCCCGGAATCTTGGAAAATGAAAGACATTTTATTTTATAAATGTGTTTGGATTCCCTAAGTCTTGCATTTCACACACACAATCAAATATTTTTACAAAGGAACAGTTTTCATCATCCAGAAGAAGCTAATAACATAATCAGTCTTTGGAAATGAAGTATATCCAAAAGTGATTTTGCAGGTTTTTTTCCCCCTGCCATACTGGTTAAATTTGGCTGCCTTTAGTCTCTGAATATGTTACTGTTTCATTCCTAGCTTGGTGTCATCTATTTATCTTGCTTATATTTTCCAGACAGAAACCCTATTTCCTTCCTCATTTTTTTCTCCAACTGTAGATTATAAGTAATTTTGTTTTCCTGTTTTTAACATTGTTTACACATGTTTGCTTACTCTGGGCTTTAGTAATGTTGACATAATTCTTAGAAGCCTGCATCATACTCTTGGTTTATGGCTCTTGATGTTGTGACTTCCTTGATATTTTCTATAAATATCCTTCAACATGTAAACTCATCAAAAAACTCTTTTTATGTGTAAACTGATTTTAATATTCTTCCTTATTCTGTGTCATGAGACGTACTTCAAATTGTGGAAAGACTGTATTCTTTAAAGATTTCTATCTTTTTTTTCTTTTTTTTAGTCGTGGTATAATTGACTGACATTCTATGTTTTAGATGTACAACATAATGATTTGACATTTGTATACATTGTGATCACCACAATAAGTCAAGTTACCATCTGTTACCATAAAAACTTAAAAAAAAAATTTATTTTCTTGTGATGGGGACTTACTTTCTTGGCATCTTTTAAATTTGCAATATAACACTATTAACAACAAATTGTTGTACATTACCTCTCCATGACTTACTTTTTTTAGAACCAGAAGTTTGTACTTTTTGACTGCTTGGCCCGTTTGGCGCATACTACAGTCCCACTCCTAGCAACCACCACTTTGTTCTGTTTCTATGAGCTTGTTTTTTATTTTTATTTGTTTTTGTTTTCTTTTGTTTGAGATTTCACATGTAAGTGACATGATACAGTAATTGTTTTCTCTGTCTGACTTACTTAACATAATGCCCTCAAGGTCCATTCATGTTGCCTCCAATGGCAAAATTTTATTATTTTTTATTTTTATTTATTTATATATTTTATTTATAAATATACTATATTTATTATTTTATGGCTGAAGAATATTCCATTGTAAGTATATGTACGTATATATATATGTGATATATTGTATATATCTATATATGATATATATACCACATTTTCTTTATCCATTCATCCATCTATAGACACTTAAGTTGTTTCCATAAATAATGCTGCAATGAACATGAAGGTGCATATATCTTTTCAAATTACTGCTTTTGTTTTCTTAGGATAAATACCAACAAGCAGAACTGTTGGATCATATGACAGCTCTATTTTTAACTTTGTGAGGAACCCCCATACTGTTTCCATAGTGGCTGCACCAATTTATGCTCCCACTAATAGTGCACAAGAGTTCCCTTTGCTCCACATCCTCACCAACATTTATTTCTTATCCTTTTTCTAATAGCCATTCTAACAGGTATGAGGTGATACGGCTTTGTGGCTTTGATTTCCATTTCCCTATGATTAGTGACGTTGAGCATCTTTTTATATACCTGTTGGCCATCTATCTATATGTCTTCTTTGGAAAAAATGTTCATTCAGATCACTGCCCATTTTTTAATCAGATTGTTTGGGTTTTTCTTTTTTGTTGTTGTCGTTATTGAATTGTATGAGTTCTTTACATACTTTGGATATTAACCCCTTATCAGATATATGATTTGCAAATTTTCTCTCATTCAGTAGGTTGCCTGTTAATTTTGTTGGTGACTTCCTTTGCTGTGAAGAAGCTTTTTAATCTGATATAGTCCCACTTGTTTATTTTTGCTTTTGTTGCTGTTGGCTTTGTTTTGTTTTTTTAAGATTTTTATTTATTTATTTGACAGAGAGATAGAGAGAGCCAGAGAGCACAAGCTGGGGGAATGACAGAGGGAGAGGGAGAAGCAGGTTCCCCGCTGAGAGGGAGCCCGACGTGGGGCTCAGTCCCAAGACCCTGGGATCATGACCTGAGCCAAAGGCAGACGCTTAACCAACTGAGCCACCCAGGCACCCCTGCCCTTGGTTTTGGTATCAAATCTGAAAAATCATCACCAAGACCAATGTTAAGGAGCTGATTGCCTATGTTTTGTTCTAGGAGTTATGATTTCAGTCTTGTATTCAAGTCTTTAATTCATTTTTGGTTAATTCTTGTGTATGGTGTAAGATAGTGGTCCATTTTCATTCTTTTGCATGTGACTGTCTGGTTTTCCCAACACCATTAATTGAAGAGACTGTCCTTTCCCCATTGTATATGTGTGGCTCCTTTGTTGTAAATTAATTGACCATATACATATGGGTTTATTTCTAGGCTATGTATTTTGTTGCATTGATCCATGTGTCTGTTTTTATGCCAATGCCATACTGTTTTGATTATTATAGCTTTGTAATATAATTTGGACTCAAGGAGCATAATGTCGTTTTCTTCTTCCTTCTCAAGATTGCTTTGGCTATTTGAGGGCTTTTATAGGTTCCATCAAAATTTTAAGATTGTTTGATCTAATTCTGTGAAAAAGGCCACTGGAAGTTTGATAGGTATTGCATTAAATCTATAGATTGCTTTGAGTAGTGTGGCCATTTTAACAATTTTAATATTTCCCATCCATGAGAACAAAATATCTTTACATTTATTTGTATCTTTTTCAAATGCCTTATAAGATTACTATTGTTTTTTAAATGTCATCCCTTTCAGGGTTTCTATAAACAGGATTATACTTATTCTTAACCTCAGAATTTTGAAATCTATTTTCAAAATAATTGGGAGCATGTTTGATACCACCCACCATCAAATCCCTTTATTAGTTTTTCCTCCAGAGAGGAATAATCACTTCCCTCCTTGATTCCCAATTCCTTTGTATCACTCACAGTTGTGCCTCATGAAAGAAACTTAAGTCACAGTTTCTGTATTTTTAAAATTAATAGAAACATCAGAGTAGAGTGAAGGCAATCAGGAATCTATTAGATACTAGGAGACTTAGAAATCTTGAATTTGGACTGAAGTGTAAGCACATTGGTTGGCTAGTTCTGTAATTAGAAAGTGGATCCCAGATCCGCCTTCTGCTTGCATGACTAATCCTGATGCAATCATGTCATCAGTTCTATTCTTTTCTCCCATTTAGTGCCATCTTAAGGATCACAGGCTCCATTCACCTGAATGCTGAGCTTTTGACAAGTCTATAATGTAATCTCAGTGAGCAGACATGCAAAGCAGGGGAATGCAATAGGAACATAGGGAAAGACCACTATAGAGGTGCTTCAAAAAGTTGACCACTGCTATAAGAGACTGATGCCTAATACTGTCAGATCCTACTGAAGACACTTGAAATGTGTCTCAGAACTGCTTATCTCAGTGATGAAAAAAGGAAGCATTTATTTTGTGTGTCCCATCTGCTATTGTTCTAGGGTGGCTCCTAGATAGTAACTCTATACACCCCTAGGTCTCACTTGCATGAGTGCCTGGCTGGGTTTTGTGGAGATTCATCACCATGGCATAAAGAAGAATAGAAGAAAGGAATGAGAGATAACGTGGTTCTGGTGGATAGTAAGGCCTATCCTGTTGCCCCTGAACAAAGCTGGTTGAAACCTAGGTGGAACTTGTCACCCTACACAGTGGCTAAAGGAAGAGCTAAGGCTGAGGAAATATTGAAATGGTACATGAAAGCTATCAGGTGTAGTCTAACTCTTGTTCACTGAGATCAAATCATAACCTTCCATGAAGTCTAATCAATCACAGACCCCCTTTTAAGCAGAGGTTTGCTATAACCTCTGCAAGTCTTAATACAAAGAGAGTAGAAATCACTCTAGTCCCAGCCACTGCAGCTCTTCTGATATCATAACATTCACTATCTCCCTCTTCCAATTTCCTTTCACCATCGGTAGCATTTTAACTGGTCTATATTTTTTATTGCTGAGAGGGCCCAGACATTCAGCAGTTAGGGTCTATGCCCTGATAAATTCATCCCATCCCTAAAAACTAGATTCTCCTATAACAAGCCTAAGGTTGTAGAGACAGAAAGCACAAATTCCATAAAGGAATCAACTGGAAGTGGTAATGAGAGGGTCTTCTACTCCTTGGTTCCCACTAGCTTATCTTCCTTTCTTTTTCAAGGATTCCAAATTGTTAAAAAAAAAAAAAACCTCACCGATGCATAATCATTTAAATTACAATTGCCCACATATGTTTTAAATGTCACAATGACTTCATAACCGAGTGTTTTACCTTCTACTTGTACCTCATCCCAATCCACATAGATGAAAGTCTTGGTATTTGAAATGGCTTGTATGCCAGGAGTTATCAGCATTTGCTTACCATCAGTAAAGAATTTATTTTTCACATCTGACTGATGAATCACTCAGCTCCACAATCCCATCCTATAGATACCCATTATTTTATCCTGAGTTTCCCCAAAAGACGAGTCTGAAAATAAAGGTGCATGTAGTTTGGGGAATAATGGGATTCCAGGGAACAGGAATGTAGGGCAGGAGGGATAAAACAGAAAATTAATGAAATCTAACACAGGAATTATGATTAAATTGGCCCCATTCATGGCAATTATGCTTCATCCCACTAGAACCTTCTGAAAGGGCTTACAAAGTATGTGGCAGAACTGTCCACTTGGATTCAAACACACTCATTTAACCACGGACTCCCATTCCTTCCTAGGTCAAGAGTGGTTTCAAGAGCATTAATTTCCCCATACTCTGGGTTCATCATCGGTTACTGTAAAAAGTTCCCTGTGAGCATCCTCCACAAGGGCATTTGAGATGTCTCAGGTCAGGAAGCAAAATTCTGTATCATGGCCCTGAGACAAGGCACTTGCTAGTACTGCATGAAGCTGTTTGTATCTTGTACAAAGCCAGGTGCCACAGAAGTGGCAGAGTAAGAGGTGGTGTTGAAAGGACGCTGAATTGGTGCACAAAAGATATCTAATTCCTTGCTACTTTCCATCATGCCTCCCCCTGTTCATACCAGTGTCTATCTCTTATAATCCATTGTTGCTAATGCCTCTCTTTAAACAAATTTGCTTATTTTTTTATAGATATGTTCTTCCACTACCAAATTCTATTTCTTGGTCCAACTTTTCAAGATTTGTTGATATCTTTGGAATGGTATATAACACATTACATCCAAATTTAAGCTTTCCTTCAAAAGTGATAATATTGAAATAAAAAAAGTGAAATATGGATAATATTGAAATGCTACAATCTCTACATACATTTACATACATTAACTCAGATTGGTATTATTATTGGTGTTGTATTCCTTCTATAGAAGAAAAATCTTAAATTCAGAAAAATGAAGTAACATGTCTAAGATCGTAACAAGTAGGTCCTGAATTCCAAATTCAAGCCCTACTAGTCCAGTTTGTGATTTGAGAGAATGTGGAACGTGATCATAATCCCATTCCAGTCTCTGAAAGTTTAAATAAAGACCAACTTTTCCAAAGTATTTTCTTTCCTGCAAGTAAAAATATCAAGGAAAAGCAAGACTGTTACCATTTCAGAAACTATTTCAGTCTTTTATATAGACACTCAAACATGTGTAAATCTTCCACCAATAATGGAGATTAGAAGAGTGACCATTATGGTTTACAAGGGACAATAGATTCTTCCATGTTGAGGATACATGTCACAGGATGGAAAGGAAAATTATGTGAAATTATGTGAAATAATGCAAAACATTATAGCTGCAACTAAGACCTAGAGAATTCAGAAACTTAAAGTCATTTAAAATATTCACATCAAGCCTCATCTCTCCCACTATTTGAGCTTATTAAAGTCTAAAATAATAACTCATTTTCTTAAGTAGAAATAATCTCTAAGGTTATCAAACTAAACTGCTTTACTAATATTACCAAATATAGAGTTTTTTAACAATAAAATTTTAGACTTGTATTACCAATTGGTTATGGTTATGGAATAACTTTTCCAGGTATTTTACTAAGTATTGAAGAAAGTGTCCTTGAATGCCTGCAGTTCTATAATTATAATATTCGAATTCTTCCTTGTTCAATTAAAAAACATTAACTAAAAAATATTTTTTTAAACAATGTCAACATTTCCTACTTCCTTAAATATAACTTAAGATGCTGAGTTTAATGTCTCATTGGTAACTAGTATTCCTTGTCTTAGGCCAACAATCTGGTATTTTGCCATATTTTTGTAGGCATTAGCCTACTTTTTCCTTTATTTATATATTTTGCTCTGAGAACTATATTTTCTACGTCACTTGATTTTCTTTAGTAAATTAAAGCGTTTACGAACATTTTAATTTTTTTACTAGAATAAATATCTATTATTGGGACAAGATATCCATAACTCTTAATTCTTTTCTTCCATGACACATGCAACTTTTTTTCTTTTAAAATTATGAACTACATTATCATCTATGAAGTGTGTTTATATGTTTATGATATACCAATAAACATAATTTGGTCATCTTCCTTAAATATATATACACACATATTTGTGTGTGCATATATGCATATATATATACATATATATACTAACATATATCTATCTTGACATATATAATACATCTTCAAGTTATGAACTAAAAAATATACAAAGAATACCTCTGTCACAGTCTTTAATTTCAACTCCCCAGAAGCAATCATTTTTATTCAAATCTTTCAGTTAGTATTCTTATACTTCTGTTCCATGATTCCTTAGTTTAGCTATTATTTCCTAACATGGAAAAAAAGATTAGGCTTTTTGCATTCATCCCTCATCCCCATGAACATATACATTCTTCCCCTCTCCCTCTGACCCTCCTAAAGCAGTTGAAATATAATTAAATCAATACCCATTGCTTATTTTATTATGATTTTGCAATTATTACAGATAGCTGAACCAGGTGATGAACTGCAATTACTGTTTTGTTTTTAAAGATTTATTTATTTATTTATTTGAGCGAGAGAGAGTACAGCAGGGGGAGTGGCAGAGGGAGAAGTAGGCTCCCCGCTGAGCAGGGAGCCTGATGCGGGGCTTGATCACAGGACCCTGGGATCAGGACCTGAGCCAAAGGCAGATGCTTAGCCACTCAGGCTCCCATGTAATTACTGTTTTGGTATAAAACTTTTCATTTTAGGAGAGATAGTAATCTCATTTTTTTTCCATTTATTTAGCTTTCTATGAGTCAATTCAGCCCCAAACTCTCTGAGTTAATAAATTTCCTTCAGGTACTCTTGAAGATCAGAAATTCTTGGGGTGCCTGAGTGGCTCAATCAGTTAAGGCTCCAACTCCTGGTTTTGGCTCAGGTCATGATTTCAGGGTCGTGGGATCCAGCACCAGGTGGGGCTCTGTGCTCACCGGGGAGTCTGCTTGGGATTCTCTTTCTCTCCCTTTCCCCTGCCCCTCCCTGAGCTCTTGCTCTCTCTCATTCTCTCTCTCTCATAAATATATATATATATATATTGGATTGGAAATTCTTTCGATGCCCTCCCCTTTTTTAAATTGGGAACTTCTCTCCAGAATCTCCATGCTCCCGAAGTTCATCACTGGGTTGGCTACTCATGTGACATAATTTTCATCAGGCTTTCTTTTCACCTCTCTGTAGTATTGGCTCTCTACCATATTTTATTGTTTCTCAGTTTAGTTCCTGAGAAAGTATGCATGGGAGATAATTTTTACAACTTTCATGTTTCAGAAGTCCCTATTTACCCTTTTATTCGATTCATAGTTTGTTGGGATAAGGAATTTTATTTGAACATCATTTTCAAAAATCATTACTCAAATTCTTTTTGAGAATTTTGGATCATTTCTTTTTTGCTTTATTAACTTTAAACTACAAGTATGGCTACTGAAAATCTGATGTCATTTTGACTCCTGCTCTTTCATATATGATCAATTTTTAAATTTTTTTTCTAGACTACTTTTAGAATTCTTTCTTTGTCTCATATCATAAACTGTGTCTTGTTTAAGTCTCTGCTATCTATTGATATAGGCTCTCAATGGGTCCTCACTATTTAGAAACTCACATCCTTCAATTTTGTGAATTATCTTTAAATTATTTCTTAGATAATTTTCTCCTCCCACACTCTCTTTTTCTTTTGTTTTATTTATAAATATTTTATTACTCAGGTATTGCACCGCTTGGATTCAACACCCCACATCAATAGCACAAGAATCTTGTGCCTATTTCCAGGTATAAATACTACCTACCTCAGCTATATTGTTCTGTAAATAAAGTCTTGCATGCCATAAAATATTTTAATACATACAGTAAAGCAAATAAAAACAATACACTGTCAAGAGACAAGTAACAAACAGAACCAGACTGAAAAATAATCCAGTTGTTGGAACCTTATGTCTCAAATTGCTGTTCATGTGTAGGAAGACCTGTGTTACATATTTCGTGGAAGATAAAATGGATTATCTCAAAGAGTTAGTAGGTCTTTAATCTTCCAGGGAAAATTTAAACTATATAAACCAAGTTTTCCCTGTACTTGATCTTGACCTCATCACAAATTTAAGAACCTGTTGGAATTAGGCAGGAGCCATAGTCCTCTGTAGCCCAGGGTGGGTATTGTACTTATAAGATCCCTTTCTTTGTCATATATGCTGTGACAGCCAGAAATTACCCAGGATATGGCCCATGTTCTTTCTCTGATTTAATTGTTCCCTTTATGAAACAGCTGTATGTAATGGTTCCACTTCTTGTTAGCCTGACATTCCTTCCACAGTGAAATTGTGAGATCTCTGGTGTGGCTATTGTTTCCGTGGGCACTTCTATGAAATGGAGAAGGAAATCAAACATGACCTTGGACCCAATTTTCCCCTCAAGTCCTCTAGAGACTGTGTTTTGTTTTTGGGTTTTGTTTTGTTTTGTTTTGTTTTTTTGTATAAAATCCTTTACTTCTTCCTGCCTTATTCCCATTATACCGTAAAGAAATTCCTCGAAGTTGACAGCATGTGCTATTACGTTAGCAAGTGTCAGTGTTGACAGAGGCATTGTCTTGTACTTTTAAATCTAAGTTATTATTTTTGTAGAGAGTTGGGGGAGGACAATTTAGGACTTAATTGGACTTAAGTATCTTGATACCCACCTCTAAAGAAAACCTAAAATAAATTACTTGCCTAGCAAGTATTCAGTTTATCTAAAGTGGGTCCAGGTAGTTAGCAAATAAGTTTAAAGGAAAAGGGATATATATCACAACTTTAAAATGGTTGAGATTATTGTCTGATTTTTAAGGAAGCAGTTCTGTCCATCTGGGTGAACAAGGAAGACTAAAAACGCAAAATTTGCATGATTTTCAGTGTGGGGATGCACCTCTCTGGATCCTAAATAGCATGGTCCATTGCAGGTTTCTATCCCACAGAACCAAAATCAGTAAAAAAGACAATGAAAATCTAAGAGGGACTTAACCAGTTTTATAAGGAGATAGAGGGAGTTTTAATGATTAATAATGGAATCATTAAAATGACCTGAAATGTGTAAATTATTTAAGCCATTAGCAGACATAAACTTTTAGTAGTTATCCCAGAAACTATTTTCTAAATTGTTGAAATAAATTATTGCAGTATTGTAACTGGTAGATTATATTTTCAGTTGAGGAAGAATTATATTGAGAAGTTGTTTAAATCAACATTTGGCAAGAAATGTGGCCCATGAATCATAACAGGCTCCAAATGGTTTTTATAGCAAAACAGTTGAGATGTTTAATCAGGTGACTTTTTTGAGGAAGAATTATTAAGTTCCTGACTCTTAGTAGAGTTCCAAGACCTGTTATAGTTGAGTTGGTGCTTATGGTGCCATAAATCTGAGAGAATTAGACTTCCCCATCACCTGAAACCTGCTTCTGACAACTTCCTTACCAAAGTCATACCATGCAAAATAAATCCTCCACTACTGACATTTCTAGTAACCAAGCTCAGGGAGTCTTTCAAAATTCGAAATGTTTTAAATTTCAGTAGGATAATATGATTTATTTTCATTTTGGCCATGCCAAACTTAAGAAAGTTTTGTTTTGTCTTGTTTCACATTTTAGCAGTAGTTAGGCATTCATAAATGCTACCTGTATTTATGCTAAATGATCAATATCTGCTAGGGCAAGATATGTATTTTGTTTTCCAGTCAACAGATTTTATTCAGTGTTTCAGAGAAAGTTTCAGAGAAGGTTTAAAGTATCAAGGAAAAATGCAATGTTATATGTTCAAACATTTATAATGAAAACATACATTTTAAATAAAAACTTAAATTAAAAATTATACATTCATCCTCAGATATATAAAGTTTATGTATTTCCTGTGGGTGAATCCCATTTTCAGTTCAACAGTGGCCTTTTCACCCAATGACTTAGATATTGAACTGAACTCTCTTCTTTTAGAATAGGGGTTGGTAAGAGGCGTAGTGGCTCAGCTATCAATAGATGGTAGAATATGAAAGAAGCAGTAAATGTCCTAGCATCCACACGTCTAGTGTTGTCTTGACTACCTGTTTACTATGGCTATCATAACAAAGTACACAATCTGGGTGGCTTAAACAACAGAAGTGTATTATTCCACAGTCCAGGAGGCCAGAACTAAGATTAAGGTGGTGACATTGTTGGTTCCATCTAAAGGCCATGAGAGATGATCTGCCCAATCCCTCTCTCCTACCTTCTGCTGGTTTGTAGACGATACCTGGCTTGTGGAAGCATCATCCCGACTTCTGTGTTTACCTTCACATGGCATTCTCCACATGAGTGTATCTCCAAATTTCCCCTTTTTGTAAGGTTAGCTATTGGATTAGGAGTCCACCTCACTAGATTATAACTCCACCTCAACTAATTACTTCTGCAATGACTGTATTTCCAAATAAGGTCATATTCTAAAGTACTGAAGGTTAGGACTTTAGCATATGAATTTTGGGAAGGCAATTCAATATCTAACACTGCCCCTTCAACTCTCTAACACTGTGAACTTGGGCAGGTTACTTCATTCTTTGTCTCAGTTTCCTTATTGGTAAATATAGTAAAACTAATAGCATCCATCTCATTGGTGTATTTAATGATTTAACTAGGTCATACAACATAAGACATCTAATCACATTTCAGTTATTAATAGTAGAATAGCATATCTTGCTTATAATTTGATTTCCACCTTGTTGCAAGTTCGATTTAATCTTAACTTTTATCTACACAGAAAAATATGTGAAAACTTAAAAACAAAGAGAATACTACTATCCACGTATATGTAAAAAAAAAGAAGTAATTCTTAATGTCCAGTTTCCTCTTTCAAAAGCATTCTGAATATGCTCATAAATCTTTATGTAGTGATCTTAGTGATTCACTAGTAAAACTTCATCTCTGATATACGTTGAAAGATCACAATTGTTTAAAAGTAACAGAATAACAAGATTAATATTTATAATTTTCCCACTGTGTATTTAATAGGAGGAAATGTATGTAGTAAATAATAAAATTCAGAAAATGAGGTCAAATACAGTTTTGAGTTTACCTTGTCAAACAGGTACATGCTTCTGATAATTTTAAACATGTTAAACATTTAGCAATATTTCCTGAAAATACTATACCAATAAGAGTTAAGTTACTTAATACAAGTAGCTATCCTACTATGTCATGAGAAGCCTCATTAGTTTTTCTTTGATAATTAGCTATAACTGCATCAAAAATTATTAGCTATAATGAAACAAAGGGTCTCTGGAAAGTGAACCCTCATGAATACTTACTGTGAGTAAATTAAATTGAAAAAGCCTTGATTAAGCAATATACACCTAATTTCACATAAAAATGCTGATTTCTCCCTGAAGAACAACTACAGACTCCATTAAAATGGGAACATTTCATATGAATATCAATTAATCAAAAAATATATTTATATGATGTCCCTGCCTAGAATAAAAAGCAAATACAATCTCAAACATATTCAAAAGCCAGATGAATTAATATTGATATCATGCATCAAAACAAAAAATTGTCAAATCTCAGTGAAATAGTTTCATTAAATAAAATATGACCCTTTTTGAGAGTTATTTTCTCTTGTTACAGTCTTAGAAATTTTTTTTTGTATTATAATCAAATACATATATTCCAGGTCACTGGGGAAATGATTAAGATTCAGAATATTTTTAAAGGGAGCTTGGATAAGAAGATGGAATGGAAAGCAAAGAGGGTAAAAGAGAAAGAAATGTAGTATAAAGTGATAGAAATTGGAATGCATGCTTCTCAGTGTTCAAGTCAATAGGCTAGAGACATGTTCTTAATAAACATTCTAAACACACTTTGGCATATATATTTCAACAATAGCATCCTTTTGGGGATGGTCCTTCAGGGAAGTTTTCAGATAAATTTCAGACCTGAATTTCATTACACATTCACAAGATGAGACAAGTAAATGAGCAAGTAAATTGTGAGAAGGATTTGTGTAATGTAAGTATCTGATGGATCTTCCCTCCCTAGATCCCAAATCCAAGAGCTCCAGCAACAGTAGCTGTGGCTCTTCAGTGGTCTCTTGCCCCACCACTAATAAAATGCCAGCTACTCTACTATCTAGGGGAATTGATTCCTGTCTACTTCTACCGTCTACTTCTACTTCTAGGTCAGCTAAAGATCAAGCTTGACTCTATGATCAAGCCATATTCCAGTTCAAAATGTGAGTACTTGTACCTGTGCTTAACCTATGATCAGCAGTACAGTAATTATTCAGTAGATTTGATTCTACTCAAAATCAATCTGAACTTGACCATGCTGTGAGTTAAGGACAGAGACCAAAAAGACAAGGGAAGGAAATGCTCCATTATTTGATTAATCTTGATATCTTATCTAATGCCAAATTTATCAGATAATTGCCCTAGGTTGCTTTCTGTTTTGATGTATATTCATGAGATCAGCCTCAAAGAAAACATTTATGCTTCACTGATCAATTGACAACCATTAAATTTTAGCTGCTCATTTACAAATGTCTTTCAGCAGATACATATATTGGTATATATTGTATTTTTTCATGTATCTTGACTCCTCAAAAAGATTATAAGTGCTTAAAAATAGAAATCTTGGCTTACACATATTTGTAATTCCACACCATAATTTTTGGAGTGTAGTATGTGGTTTACAATATTGTGTATTTAAATAGTTCAAAATAACCACAGTTATAGTATTGGTTGACACCTCTCTGTGGAGTAATTA
The DNA here is from genome assembly GCF_004348235.1 of Phoca vitulina. NCBI lineage: Eukaryota > Metazoa > Chordata > Mammalia > Carnivora > Phocidae > Phoca > Phoca vitulina. The sequence continues at coordinate 10,263,016 of NW_022589734.1, forward strand.
CAGAAAGGTCCAGCCAGGGTTAGGCCAGGATTATTAAATGAAGTTAATGCAATGAAGATTAAATCTGTTCCATATCTCCAGCTATTCCACACTACTAATAGATTTGAAACAATTTTTCTATCCTAAAAAACTTTTCCCCAAAGAAACTGAGATCAACACAAATAGAAACTGTGACATGCTAACTGCCAAAGATGGCAGCAAAGTGACTGGCTGTCATTTTGCCCAGCCTTTTTACTAAAATAGAAGGCATTTTCTTTTACCATCATGAAAATTATAGCTTTCCTGTTAAAGCTCTATGCATACAACTGGAAAAACACACACACACACACACAAAACCTGGCCTGAGACGTTGCAATAAACTTTTTTCTGTTCATTTTGCCATAAACCAGCATTTCTTCCTCATTTAAAGGGAATTTGTTGAACAAGAAAATGGACTCAAATGATTTTCAGATGTGAATGGGTTTCCAGGTAGTCACCTGGTCTAGGGACCAGTCACAATTTCTTTAATCTCTTTAATGTTGCTAAGGCACTATGCTTCAGTGGTCATGGCCTTCCAGGCTATTCTGCAGGTTTTTCCTCATTCAGGTAAATAGAATCATATTAACTCCTTGCAATGATGTAGGTGCTAAATGAATCCCCTCTTGAAGGAGAAGTGCTATCTATGTGCTATGAAAAGAAATGTTAGAGTAATGGAATCCAAAAGTTAGAAAGAAACTCAAGGGTCATTTACTTTAGTCCACATTTTAGCTGTGGAGTCTCCCCTGTAATATTTGCCAAGTCCTCATGAGGTAGGAAAACTTTTAATGACATCATTAGGAAATAAATGTATTTTTCCATTCGCATGGTCTATGACATTTTCCATGCCACGGTCCATGAAATCTGTCTTGATTTAGCCCTGAAACCATGGAAGAAAGTCTAGACAGAGCCAAGAAACTGGAGAACTTTGCTCCCTACAAGGCTTTGAGCACATCTGATTTCCTAAAGGTATAGAATTTCTCTATTAGGAAGTAGAGGGTGGCTCAGTTGGTTAAGCGTCTGACCTGGTTTTGGCTTGGGTCATGATCTCAGTGTCGTGAGTTTGAGCCTCACGTAAGGCTCTGTGCTCAGCAGGGAGTCTACTTAAGATTCTCTCTCCCTTTCTCTCTGTCGCTCCCCCCTCAAATAAGTAAATAAATAAATACTTTTAAAAAAGGAAGTAGAAATTGGCATAATTCCTGTCTTGTCTACCTGTGAATTGAGCAATTCAGAGAAGACTACCATGGCCTCAGAAGCTCTATTCCATTCAAACTGCAAGGCTCAAATGTCCACCATTAGAGAATCTTTTATTTTTTCCAACTTTAGCCTTTAATTTTTTCTTTATAAAATGCAATATCTACGGAAATGTGTAATCATAAAATTGCTAAAATTTAATATTTATATTTTTTTAAAAGAATTTCTCCAGCAATATGCAAATGATTACAACAAAAGAAAGTAAAAGAGGGGATTAAGAAACACAAACTTCCAGTTATAAAATGAATAAGTTATGGGGGTATAATATACATGGGGATATGATATGTACATAATCAATGATACTGTGACAGATAATAACTAGACTTACAGTGGCGATTATTTTGCAATGTATACAAATGTTGAATCACTATGTTGTATACCTGAAATTAATATAATATTGTATGTCAATTATTAACTCAGTAAATAAGAAAAGGGGAGAGGATAAACCTAGGGAAAGAAGTTGCCTACCTAAAACATAGTGAATAATAAATGGAAACTTTAGCATTTCAGGGCTAGCTTAGTCTGCATCCAGTCTGAACTGCCTCAGAGCCTCAAGCAAGTCCCTCACATATACCTTGGTTATTACGAACCAAAGGCCTAGATCATGTTGTCAGCAGTTGTTGCTTAATTGTTCTTACTATCCTGTGGAACAACGTAACATAATGCAAAACTTTAGGCAGTGATGAGTGGAATGTGTCATTCCCACTGATCACAGAGTTTTAGACATTGCTATGACCTGGACCCAGCCTCTGTCATTTGCTGGACTTCGGTCTCAGCAGTCTGTCAGAAAACAATTAAGCATCTGACATATGCCAGGTACCAGGTGAAGTTTGGGTCAGGTTCCAGAAACAGAGCAAAAGGACTCTGCCTTCATGGGGATTCAACTCTAGAGAAGAAGAGGGAAAATCAGTAAGGCATAGGGAGCCTATCCCAAGGACCACCCCTTTCTCTTCCAGCCTCCAACACAAATGTGAGGGAGAGTTACCTAGAGAAGGACAGGAGAGTCACAGGAGTGCCTGTTCCAGGCCAAAGGAACAGCATGCCATGCCTGAAGCAGAAAAGACAAAGATACTTTTGAAGAAATAGAAGAAATCCAGGAGGCCTGGAACAGAGAGAGTAGCTGGAAGCGTCATGACGGATGAAGCTGGAGACCCAGATCATGGAGGGCTTTGTGTAGCGGGGATTTGAAATCTTTGTTTAAGCATAATATATAGCTCTTGAATGACATTAAACTAGCTGGTGACAAGATCAGAATTACTTTCTCTTTTTTTTTCTTAAGTGTCAATCTGGCTGCAAGTTCCAGACTGAATTAAATAGTGCAAGACAGGAGGATTAGTCACGAAAGAGAATATTAGGGGCCTACACTAAAGAAGTAACATTAGGAATAAAATCAATATTTGTCCATTTGAACAATTGAAAAGACAGATGGCTTATGATGTGGAGAGGGAGAAATAATTTGGAGAGGGAAAAATAATTTGAAGATGATGCCTTGGATTTTAAATCCTGGGCAAATAGTGGAGACATACATTTAATAAGGAAGAGAAGGAGCAGCTTTAAAGCAGGAGGTGGGGAAATCTATGAATAACAATGGGCATTCATTCAAGAGGAAGTGTTGTGTGGACATTTTGATTCAGGAGTTCTTAGTTTAAAAGAGAGATCTGGACCTCAAAACACCATTTGTGAGAAAGTACATGGATGGCATTTGAAAGGACACACCCCCCCCAAGGTGTGAGAATAGGATGGGAAAGAAGAGTTCATCAAACCATGTCCACAAAGTCAATGTTCAATTACTGAATTGACCTGGGAAGGAAATAATGGAGCAATATTAAGAACAAAGAAAAAGAACCACCTACATCTGACATTAGGATAATTTAGAAGTCAACATGTCCATAAGTGGTGAGTGGTCATTTGTTTATAATGTAATGGAGAGATTAAGTAAGTCTAAAAAATGTCCATTGCATTCAGTGCCATGAAAGTCAATGGTGAATTGGACAAGTTATGTGTAATTAATTAGCAGCTCTATGATAATTTTGAATCCTGAAAGAATATTGCAGATCATTTTGTCCTCAGATTCTTTTGACATATGTAAAAACAGGTTCAGGGCATTCAAGTAAATCTCCCGAGGTCACATAGCCATCTCTGGGCCAGGTGCTTCTTCCACAGCTCTTTTCATTATACCATGGTCACTGATATTTTCTTATCCTGGTTCATCAATTTGAATTTTAATTAAATAAGGCTTCTGATTGTCCAAAGCAGTAATGAGATTCAGTTGTTTAGAACAATACAATTTTTTTTCTCTAAATATTGATCGGAGTTAGTAAACTGAGATAATTCAATGCAAAGAGGCCAGAAATGCTCTCCAAAAAGGGTCCACCAAAGAAGATCAGAGGTGTCTACTCTAAGGCCAAGCACGAGGAAGACATCTTTCATTTTGACATTTAGAAAAAGCCACCAAATGGCTTGGTTAAAATTACAAACAAACATACTGTAAAACGTCATGTCAAAGCAAAAGAAAACAAAAAGCTCCAAACACCATCTTACACCATCTTACGGTGGCATATCAGAAAGTATTTGAAAATGGTTACATGCCATTACTTTTTTCACTTTGGTAAGATGAAAACAACAACATGACTTTTTTTCTTTTTTTATGTGTTAACAATGTACTCTCTCAGGCTAAGACCTTGTACTCCAAGTTGAAGCCTAGGGCAAAATTTTTATGGCTGAATTATAAATCCCTGAAAATAGAGATTTATAATGGAAATTCTTGAAACCCATTCCTAATAGATCTGTACTACCTGGAGCCCTTCTTATGAAAGGTGGGCTCTGAGACTTTCTTCCAAGTAACTTTGCTAATAAGATTAAATGATGAAAGGGTGTTCAGATAAAATATTTAAGACATAACCCTTTTTTGGTACTAGTACATATTGCAGTAGGTCCTACCCATTGAAAAACAGAAACAGAAGAATCTGTTATAGCTTGATAGAGGAATGTAAGATATGAAAAATTCTTTGGGGAAATGATGGGTTATTAAGGTATGGACTATAATATCATCGTCAATCTATAAAACTTTTACAACCTAGTCTTATTTGCACAGAGATTACATCCCCAAAGCTCAGTGCCAGAGACACATGTTAATAAGCTCACAACTTTTAATTAAGCAATATGTAAAAGTAGATTCCCATTAAGCTGTGATTTGTGGGCTAGTTCATTACAGTGGGGCCCAACCACCAGACACATATTCAATACAAATCAAGCAGTCTGCATATTATCCAGCTTAATGTCAACCGACCAGTGATGTTTTATTGCCAGTTCAGGAGAGCGGTTCATAGAAAGTATTTTCCCCCAAAAGACTAGGACAGAGATCAAAACCTAATGACCCCATGGTGCTTGTTTAATGAAATGACTCATCTGCATTGTTTATTTGCATAACACAATAATTACTCATACAGTTAATTATCATACATTTGATTATCTGACCTGAGGGGTTAGAGTTTTTATTGTCATAAACCCGTAGAGGGCAGTCCTGGTAGTTGGTTTGAGTAGTTGGGAGCAAGATTAAATTTGCCTTCATTTCAGTTTGGTTGGGAAAGGAAGTGTTAAGGAATTAATGGTCTGGGAAGAATTGGTTAAGTGAAAAGAAAATGAGCCCCAATTTTTCCTCCATAAACTAAATTCTGCAAGAATTAAAGTGTTAATTCTAAAAAATAAAACCATGGAACAAGGAGGGGAAAATATGATCTCATGATTCAGGACATTTTTAGTGTAGAGAAGGGGACCAGACAAAGGGAAAAACTGGTATATTTGACGGCATAGACAATAAAAACTCTTTACATAAAATATAATCACCAACACCTTTAAAAAATGATGTCTAATTGATTGAATTAATGTATAAATGATTGAATTGATCATTTAATTAATAACTCAATTTACTCATTGAATAAATATTTATTCAACACTCATTGTGTGCCAGGCATTGTATCAGAAATATACCTAAAATATGTATCTGATCTTATATGTATTAAATAAATATCTGATAAAATGTCTCGCATACAATGAGTGTCTACATGCATACATATATTCATCCATATATATACCCAGACAAAAGCTCTTTACCAAAAATAAAATCCTTATCCTTTGCTTGTGCCTATTTTAGGCTTTCTATTCAACTGATTTGTCTGCTTATATTGGTGTCAGTTTATTTTGATAATTGATGAAGTTTTTTTTTTAATTTTATTTTATTATGTTATGTTAATCATACATTACATCATTAGTTTTTAATGTAGTGTTCCATGATTCATTGTTTGCGTATAACACCCAGTGCTCCATGCAGAGCGTGCCCTCTTTAATACCCATCACCGGGCTCACCCATCCCCCCTACACCCCTCCTCTCTAAAACCCTCAGTTTGTTTCTCAGATTCCATAGTCTCTCATGGTTTGTCTCCCCCTCTGATTCCCCCCCTTCATTTTTCCCTTCCTACTATCTTCTTTTTTTTTTTTTTAACATATAATGTATTATTTGTTTCAGAGGTACAGGTCTGTGATTCATCAGTCTTACACAATTCACAGTGCTCACCATAGAACATACCCTCCCCAATGTCTATCACCCAGCCACCCCATCCCTCCCACCCCCCACCACTCCAGCAACCCTCAGTTTGTTTCCTGAGATTAAGAATTCCTTAAAATACATTTTAAGTTTTGTTTTTCCAGGTTTCCTTCACCCTTTTTTCTATTAATTACACATATGCTGCATGTTTATTGCAAAAACATTGGAAAATATAGATACACAGAAAAGAAAAATCACCTAAAACACCAACAACCAGTGTTAACAGTCTTCTGTAATTTTAATACAAATATACACATATATCTGTATTTGTGTAAAGAGAGAGAGAGATTTTTATAAAAACATATTTAGGTTACAAATAACAATCTTTGCACTTTCTTTAAAATATATTACAGGGGTGCCTGGCTGGCTCAGTAGGTAGAGCATGCAACTCTTGATGTCAGGGTTGTGAGTTCGAGCCCCATACTGGGTGTAGAAATTACTTAAAAATAAAATCTTTAAAAATATATATATATTACAGGGGGCGCCTGACAGGTTTATTCAGTTAAGTGTCTGCCTTTGGCTCAGGTCGTGATCCCAGGGTCCTAGGATCAAGTCCCGCGTGGGGCTCCCTGCTCATCAGGGAATCTACTTCTCCCTCTCCCTCTGCCTCTCCCCCCTGTTCATGCTCTCTCTCTCACTTGAGCTCTGTCTATCAAATAAATAAATAAAATCTTAATATATATACATTACATAATATACATATGTATATGTATTACAGATGCATTGCCAAATCAATTATTAAACAGTAGCAGAAACCATGCTTTATGCCTGCTGAACAAGTGGTTGGCAAACTATGGCTCACAGTCCAAAACTAGCTCACCACTGTTTTTATAAATAAAGTCTTACCAGAACACAATAACACCCATTCCTTTATAAATTGCTTATGGCTTATTTTGTGCTATAACAAGAAAGTTGAGTGAGTTGTGACGGAGACCATATGGACAAAAAACCTAAGACAGAGACCATATGGACAAAAAATCTAAAAGATTTATCTGCTTCTTTAGAAAAATATAGACCCCTACACTAAACCATATCTTCTTGGGAAAATTACATTCCTACTATGCAGTATGTTTGGGACCATATGACTGAATTCTGGTCAATGAGACATGAGTGAAATTGACATAACCGCTTCTAGGTCTTGACATAAGAATTCCTGTGCAACCTCCGTCTTTTCTTCCATGTCAGTCATATCAGATAAAAAAAAACATATGAGACAGAGGACTTTCAATGAGTGAGAAATATACTTTTGTGTATGCTAGTGAGCTTTCAATATTCCTCTGTATTTTTCAAGACTGTAGAGAATTCCATCACAAGAATATAAATGATTTATTTCACCATTCCCTTATCTTAGATTGAATACTTACATTATTTCTGTCTTGTTTATAAATAATTCACTATGTAAAATATTATGCATCTTATTTCTGTACTTATTCAAGTATTTCTTAAGATAATTATCTCATAATGAACGTGCTTGGTTAAAGGGCTTAAATATCAATTTTTTTGGTAGTAATTTATTTGGGCTTTTTAATGTGTTCTATAACAAATGATGAGCCAGTTATCTCAATGCAATATCCAAAATTGTTCCATGTTTTGAGAATAATAGATTATTATTTTTAGTTTGTTTAGCTTTATTGAGGTATAATTGACAAATAAAATTGTGTGTATTTAAAGTATACAAGTGATGATTTGACATATGTATATTTTGTGAAACAATTACCACAATCAGGTTAAATAACACAACCATCACTTCATATGGTTACCTTTGTGTGTGTGTGGTGAGAACACTTAAGGTCTGTTCTCTTAGCAAATTTCAACTACACAATACACATTATTAACCATAGTTATGTTATGTATTAGATGCCCAGAACTTGATCATCTTATAACTGAAGCCTAATATGCTTTGACCAATGTCTCCCCATCTTTCCCTCTTCCCTAGCCCCTGGTAACCACCATTCTATAGTCTGTTTCTATGAATTTGACTTTTTAATTTTTGTTTGTTTATTCATTTTAGATTTCACATATAAGTAAGATCATACAGTATTTGTCTTCAGTCTGGTTAATTTCACTTAGCATAATGTCCTCTAGGTTCATTCATATTGTCACCAATATCAAAATTTCCTTCTTTTTTATGACTAAATAATATTCCAGTGTGTGTGTGTACCACATTTTCTTTATCCATTTATCTGTTGACAGAAATTTAGGTTGTTCCTATATGTTGGCTGCTGTGAATAATGCTGTAATGAACATGGAGCACAGATATTTCTTTGAGATACTGATTTTATTTCCTTTGGACATATGCCAAAAAAGAGGAGATTTGGGGGCCAAATGGTAATTCTATTTTTAATTTCTTGAGGAACCTCAATACTCTTTTCCATACTGATTTTGCACCTGGATTTACTTTCTGACAGTGTACAAGGATTCCCTTTCTCCACATCCTTGCCAACACTTATTATCTGTTGTCTTTTTTATTAAAGTCATTTTATCCTAACAGGTATAATACCTCATTGTGGTTTTGACTTGCATTTTTCTGATGACTAGTGGTATCAAGCACCATTAATCATTTGTATGTTAATCATTTGTATGTCTTCTTTGAAAAAATATCAGATCCTTTGCCCATTTTTTAATTGAGTTGTTTTTTTGCCATTGAGTAGTATGAGTTCCCTATATGTGTTGGATATTAATTCCTTTTCAGGTATATGGCTTGCATGTATAGATTTCCTTTTCCTTTTGTTGATGGTTTCCTTTGTTGCATAGGAGCTTTTAGGTTTGATGTGGTCTTACTAATTGATTTTTGGCTTTTATTTTTGTTTGTTTTTTTATGCTTTTGGTTTTCATATCCAAAAAATCATAAGCAAGATCAATGTTGAAGGACTTCCTCCTTATGTTTTTTATTCCAGTACTTATATGGTAAGAGGTCTTATGTTTATGACTTTGATTTACTTTGAGTTAATTTTTGTGAGTGGCATAAGATAGGGGTCCGATTTCATTTCCTTCATGTGTTTATCCAGTTTCCCAACATCATTTGTTAAGAGACTATCCTTTCCCCTTAAAGTATTCCTGGCTCCCTTGCCAAATATTAGTTGACTCTATACAAAGGAATTTGATTCTGGGCTTTCTATTTTGTTCCATTAGTCTATATGTCTATTTTATGCCATTACCATACTGTCTTAATTTCAATACTTTGTGGTATAGTTTGAAAGTAGGGTATGTCAGGCTTTGCTTTTCTTTCTCAAGATCACTTTGGTTATTTGAATTTTTTACAGTCCCATACAAATTTTAGAACTGCTTTTTCTATTTCTGTCAAAAATACCAATGTAAATTCAATAGGGATTGCATTAATTCTATAGAACCCTTTGGGTAGAATGAACATTTTAACAATATTAATTCTTCTAATTCATGAACATAAGATATTTCTCTATTTATTTGTGTCTTCTTCCATTTCTTTTATGGTATTCAGTGTATAGGTGTATCACCTCCTTGGTTAAATTTATTCCTAACTATGCTTTTTTTATGATATTGTAAATAGGATTATTTTTCTAATTTCTCTTTCACATAGCCCATTGTTACTATATGGAAATACAACTTACTTTTGTACATTGGTTTAATATCCTGCAACTTTACTGAATTTGTTTATTAGTTATAGTAATTTTTGGTGGAATCTTTAGAGTTTTCTATATATACCATGTCATTCACAAACAGAAAATTTTCCTTTTTTTTCTTCACTGACATTCTTTTTATTTATTTATTTTATTTACTTATTTTTTTATTTTTTATTATGTTCAGTTAGCCACTGTATAGTACATCATTAGTTTTTGATGTGGTGTTCAATGATTCATTAGTTACGTATAACACCCAGTGCTTCCTTTTTTATTTGGATGATTTTTATTTCTTTTTCTTGCCTAACTAATCTGGCTAGGAAAAGGCATCTTTGTCTTGTTCCTGGTCTTAAAGGAAAAGATTTTGGCTTTTCACCATTGAGTATGTCAGCTATGGGTTTGTCACATATGACCTTTATTTTGTGAGGTACATTCCTTCTATATTTATTTTTTGAGAGTTTTAACAAGGAAAGGATATTGAATTTTGTTGATATTTTTCTATTGAAATGATCATATCATTTTTATTTTTTTATTTTATTAATATAGTTTATCACATTTATTGTTTTGCATGCATTAAACCATCTTGCATGTCAGGGATAAATCCCACTTGATCATGGTGTATGATTTTTTAATGTGCTGTTGAATTCAGTTTGCCAGTATTTCATTGACGATTTTTGCATCTATGTTTATCAGGGATAGTGGTCTATAATTCTCTTTTCTTGTTTTGTCCTAGTCTAATGCTGGCCTTGTAGATGACTTTGGAAGTGTTTCCTCCTCTCCAATTTTTTGGAAGAGTTTGAGAAAGATTGGTATTAATTCTTCTTTAAACTGTTTTGTAGAACTCACCAGTAAAGCCATTAGGTCCTGAACTTTTTTTCTTGGGAGGTTTTTGATTGCTGATTTAATCTCCTTATGTATTATTGGTCTGTTCAGATTTTGTTTCCTTGATTCAGTCTTGGTCGGTTGTATGTTTCTAGGAATTAGTCATTTCTCCTAGGTTGTCCAAATTTTGGCGCATAATTATTCATGGTGGTCTCATGATTCTTTGTATTTCTGTGGTATCAGTTATAATGCCCCCTCTTTTATTTCTGATTTTATGTATTTGTCTTCTCTTTTTTTCTTAGTCTAGCTAAAGTTTTGTGAATTTTATCTTTAAAAACAAAACAAAACAAAACAAACAAACGAACAAAACCTGGCTTTAAGCTTCATTGATCTTTCTATAGTTTTCCTGGTCTCTATTTCATTAATCTCTTATGTGATCTTTGTTATTTCCTTCCTTTTAAATTTGGGTTTGGTTTGTTGTTTTATTTCTAGCTTCTTGAGGTTTTAAATTGGGATTTTTATTTGTAATCTTTTACACTAATTTCTTAGTGTAATTACACTAATTTCTTAGTGTAAATTGTTATTGCTATAAAATTCCCTCTTAGAACTGCTTTTGCGGCATCCCATAAGTTTTAATATGTTGTATTCTCATTTCCATTTATTTCAAGATTTTTTTTATTTCCCTTTTGATTTCTTCTTTGACCCATTGGTTTTTCAAGAGTGTGTTGTTTGGTTTCCACATACTTGTGAATTTTCCAATTTTCCTCCTGCTATTGATTTTTAGTTTCATACCATTGTGTTTGGGAAAGAGCCTAGGTATAATTTCAGTTTTCTTAAGTTTGCTAAAACTTGTTTTGTGACCTAACATGTGATTTGTTCTGGAAAATGCTCCATGTGTGCTTAAGAAAAATATGTGTTCTGCTTGATACTGTTGGATGGAACATTCTGTACATGTTTGTTAGATCCATTTGGCCCAAAGTATAGTTCAAGCTCAATGTTTCTGTATTGATTTTCTCTCTGGACAATCTATCCATTGTGGAAAGTGGGATGTTGAAGTTCTTTACTATTATTGTATTGTTATCTCTTTCTCCCTTCAGATCTGTTAGTAGTTGTTTAATATATTTTAAGTGCTCTGATTTGGGGTGCATATATATTTACCATTGTTATATCCTCTTGATGAATTGACTCTTCTATCATTATATAATGACCTTCTTTGTCTCTTGTTACAGTTTTTTTACTTAAAATCTATTTTGTCTGATGTAAGTATATCTATCCCTCCTCTCTTTTAGTTTTTATTTGGATGGAATCTCTTTTTCCATCCCTTCACTTTGAGCCTATGTATGTCCTTAAAGCTGAAGTGAGTATCTTGCAGGTTATTATATCTTAATACATTCACCAACACTATGCCTTTTGACTGGAGAATTTATTACATTTACTATTAAACTAATTATTGTTAGGTAAGGACTTATGAATGCCACCTTATTATTATTTTTTAGCTGTTTTATAGTTCCCTGTTCCTTTTTTCTTTTACTGTCTTGTTTTGTGGGTTGATGATTTTCTGTAGTGGTATGCTTTGACTATATCATCCCATTGTCCTCTGGCCTGCAAGGTTTCTTCCGCTGAGAAATCTGCTGATAACCTTACAAGGATTCCCTAATATGTGAGAATTTTTTTTTCTCTTGCTGCTTTTAAAGTTTCCTCTCTCTCTCTCTCTTTCTTATTTTAGATAGTTTTAATATAATGTGTCTTGAAGAAGACATCCTTGGGTTGAATCTTTGGGGGAACTATGAGCTTCATGAACTTGGATATCTGAATATTTTCCAGATTTGAAAGTTCTTAGTCATTAATCTTCAAGTAAGCTTTCTGCCTCTTTCTCTCACTCTCTTTTCCTTCTGGGACTACAATATGCACAGATATTTTCACTTGATGGTATCTCATAATTTACACAGGTTTTCTTCACAGTTTTAAAATTCTTTTTCCTTTGTTCTCACCTGACTGGATAATTTCAAATGACCTGTCTTCTTCATCACAGATTCTTTCTTCTGTTTGATCAAGTCTACTGCAGATGCTCTCTATTGCATTCATTGTACTCTTCAGCAACAAATATTCTTTTTGGTTCTTTTTATGATTTCTATCTCTCTGTCAGTCTTACTTTGCTCACATATCTTTTTTCTTGATTTCATTGAAATGTGTGTTCTTGTAGGTGAGTGGGCTTCCTTAGAACAATTATTTTGAGTTTTTATCAAGCAAATCACAGATCTTTATTTCTTTGGGGCCATTTGCTGGAAAAATTATTGTATTCCCTTTGTGGTGTTATGTTTCCTTGATTTTTCATGTTTCTTGAAGTCTTGCATTGCTATCTTTGGGTTTGAAGAGGTAGACACCTCCTCCAGTCTCTACTCATTGACTTTAGGAGAGAAATACCTTCTGTCTGCCCTGCTAGGAATTCTCAGGCTTTTCTTGGACTTTTTTTTATGGATATGCTTGCCTTCACATCTCTTCCTTTTTGGTGGGATGAGTTCTTAAGACTATATGATTTCTCTTGATCCTGCAAAATCAAACCAAGCTTTAACAGCCTCCCCTAGGGTTGCTTTTCCTAGGGTGTTGCTGAATGCTCAAGTTTGTGTACTTTTTTTGCAATCCTGTGAAATTAGTTCAGCTTTTCACATATGTTCACTACCTGTCTGCAAAGGTTTGCACTCTTTGCCCTTGAGAGGCACACAGGGAGCTGATCGTGAGGTGGGGGTTGTGTGGGTGAGACATGTGGAGCGTTAAGGGTGCCCATGGGATAGTTAAGGAGATCCACAGATGAGGTGTCCTGAGTGGTTCATGGACAAGATTCCTAATGGAAACTGCAAAACAATTACTAGGATTTGTGTTCCTTTGACTATCTCTAAGCTTTAGCTGTTATTCTTCCCACCCTTCTCTGCCCCTCAGTTTTGCAGCATACCTCAGTATTGTGTCTGGGACAAGAAGGAAGTGGGCCTCTTTGATTGCTCACTTGCATGTTTTCACTTTTCCCATGGACAAAATCATGTGCCAAGAGCACTGATCTGTGCTGCCTTGGAGAAGGGTTGATACAGGTAAAATAAAACTGTTCCTCTTACCCTCTTCAATGGGTCCATTCTTGGAATTTTTTTTTTAATCCAGTAGTGTGCTAGAACTTCTCCACTGGACTCTAGGACTTCCACAAAAATATTCTCATCTGAGGGTGGTTATAAAAATTGGTGTTCTTTAGGGCAAAGATGGTAAAAAGTTCTATTCCACCTTTTTGCTGATGTCACTACTCTAAATCCTCCCAATATGATTTACTGGGTTATTCTTCCCTTACTGAAAAATTTGAATGGATAATAAATTCTGTCAATAAGATCATTTTTATTTTTCTTTCCCTTACTAACATTATACATTGTACTAATAAACTTTTTTAATGGTGAATCATTGTTCAATGACTAAGTAAAACTTATTTAGGAACAGAAGTTTTTCTTAATTTAGTACTATATAAAACTTGCTAACATTTTCCTCAGGTCTGTCATTCTTGTGTGCATATGTTTGTCTGTGTGTGTGTGTGGATGGGTATATATACCCACCATCATTGCTGGGTAGCCACCATCTGTCAATTTAATACACATGTATGCAGATAAAATAGCCTTAAAATGGTTAGAAACTCATATTTTTTCAGTTATTTAGAATAATTTGAATAGCATGGAATTTATCAGTTCCTTAATGATTTTATTTAAATCACCCCCCAAAAAATCAACCAGAAATCCATCCAGCCTAAATGATTTCCTGAAAATGTTTTCCAAAATACTTTAAAAATGCTGTCCATGTTTATTACTTTAGGAATGCAATTCTTCTAAAATAAACTTGATACTTAAAAAATTATTTGTCCCAGTGAAACATTTTTATTTATCACCACAGAGATATGTATATTAAACTCTGATTTTTAACCTCTTCTTTATCTGTGGTTATATTGCACTTCTCTGATACCTAATGTTGTACGTTTGCATTTTTTTTTCTCTTCTTTCCCAATCTTGACAGAAGAGAAAATTAATAATGAGCTTTAACACCAAAAAGGTTATTATAATTTATGTCCTCTTTTCTGAATGATCTTTAGCTTTGCAAGTTTTATTTTATATATATTTTTTTCTAGCTTCTTTATTTTTATTGTTTTAAAAGTTGTAAAAGTTGTAAAAGTATTTCTATCTAGATAAAACTCTGGTCACATTTCATAAGTTTTCATATATCATGTTCTAATTGCTTTATAAATACTATTTTTTAAATAATTTATGATTGCACATTTTATTTCCTTTTGAGCCACAAGTGGTTTTCGGGGGTGGTGCACAAGTACTTTTAAAAGGTCCTCAAACATGTATAATTTTTAATATATAAATGTCTAAAATTTTATAATTGTTTCTGCACACTTTTATCTGAATATATATTGTACAACTTCTTTTGTGTGTAATTTAATGTTTTTTTTTTCTTTTTTTGTTGGGGAATCCTGATATATGTTATATTCTTATAAATGTGATTTTATATTGACATTATAAAACATTAACATCCTTCTATGCAAAATATACTGATTTGTTGTATTATTTATGCTATCTATATTAGTGAATATCTGGAAATGTGTTGTAGTTACATTCAATGCTTTTTTTTAAAATATAGATTTCCAGGAACCACCCACGCTCTCCTAATTCAAAATATCTAAGAATTGGTTCTAGGATTGTCTATTAAAAGCTTGCCTCGTGACTCATAGTGAAGTTGGAGATTTTTGTTTGTTTGGTTGGTTGATTTTGTTTTGGTTTGGACATATTTTTTCCCAGCACCTAATGTAATATTTTCTTCCAGGCAGGATTTTGGTGAGCAAATGCTTTTAAAAGCCTGTCCAGTGGTTGATCCTCCAGTGGCTGTGTGTGTAAAAGACTAAAGTTGTAATAAGTGAAAAGAGTTCAACTGACCTGCATAAGAAACTATACAAGACTTAGAGACTGTGGGAGTATGAAAAAAGTGTTCATCAGATTTAGAGGGCTCTCTAGTGGGTGGTTGTGAGATGTAGTTTTTAAAGGAGGGTCAGTGGTTCCAGTGAGAAAATGCCATTTGAACAAAGACAAGAAAGGAGTGAAATAGTTAGCCATGTGGACCTCTGGGGGAATTTAGCAGTGTGGATATCAGATTAACAGATAATCAGAATTATCTTCCAGGCTGAAAGAAAAGGTATGTTTAGGAAATAGGAAAAGGCCAGGATGACAGAACATAGTGAATAAAGGCAAGTGTAGGTGTGAGATAAGGAGAGATAATAACTCAGCTTATTGAAGGTGACTTGAGGTTATCATGAGAACTTTGCTTTTTATGCCAACCTAATGGAGAGTTTGAGCAAAGGAGTCATGTGATCTCACTTATTTTAGAAGGATCATGTTAGTGGGGCACCTGGGTGGCTCAGTCGTTAAGCATCTGCCTTTGGCTCAGGTCGTGATCCCAGGATCCTGGGATCGAGCCCCACATCGGGCTCCCTGCTCCGCAGGAAGCCCGCTTCTCCGTCTCCCGCTCCCCCTGCTTGTGTTCCTCTCTCACTGTGTCTCTCTCTGTCAAATAAATAAATAAAATTAAAAAAAAAAAAAAGGATCATGTTAGTTAATGTGTTGAGAATGGATCAAAGTGGAGTGAGAGCGAAGGTAGGGAAATCAATAAGGGGACTACTGAGAAATCCAGGAGAGCAATAATAGTGGCTCAGATTGGGACCATGGCAGAGAATTATGTGATAAGTAGTCAGATTCTGGGTTTATTTTCAAAGCATATCCAGTAGAGTTTCTGAATGGTTGCTATGTAGTCAAGAGAGCTATTAGAGGCAGTACAGATCTTTACAGCTGAACCAGCCCTTCATGACTGCACTCCCACCTTTCCATGACCATATAACTTGCTTTGATCCTGTGAGTGGATATATTTTATGTCTTCCTGAGAGCTTAAGAACCTGTCATGCTGCTTGTATTCCTTTTTCCCTCTGCTTTGACAATCAGCAGTGTTCTGGAGAGCAGGTACTTGATCAGTGTGGGCACAGAGTGAGAATGATGACAATATTGTGTAGATTCCTCGGGGGACTTGTGATGAATGTATAACTGGCACAAGAAATTACTTTTTTTTTTAAACTAGCAATTGTTAACCAGCAATCACTTGGAAAGTATATAACATATCTAATGACTATCCTAGGATATGAAAAGATGAGAAAAAATAGAATGTTAGTAGCATGTGTTCGATATAACTGGCTGCATTTGACAATGTACTACAAAAAAGAGATGAGCTTAAAAAGAATCAGCAAGCAGAAATTAAAGGGGATGAAGAGAATGGGAAAATGTGGAGACTCATAAGGTTGGAATAGGTTACTGTTTTTCACAACCTACCAGGACAAAGTAAACTTGAGAATGTCTTTGAGCAAAGAAAGCCTTTTGGCAAGGATCAAATCAATGGAAGCCCCTCATTCCCATTGTTACTACCTCTGGGTAGATTATGGTGATGCTCAGTTAATGTAGCAGAAAATGGCTTAGGAAAAAGATGTCGCTTTCCCACCAATGCCTAATGAGCTCAAGGCACCTGCAATTAAGTCATGTCTCGAAAAGAACTATAAGTATGGTTATTGGCACATGAAACTGACTGGAATCAAATAAATACAAAGCTGCCTAAGTTTCTGAGACAGTTGTACTGCCAAAAAGAGCTGCTAACCTAAACTAAAAAGACTCTAATCATTTCAGACCTAAAATAACCCTGAGACCCCAAGGATGAGGAAACAGTTTGACAAAGCTGCTTAGTCTCCAAGGAGGGCATATTCTCTAAAGCTCACTTCAGATATAACTAAACAGGATAATGACACAGAAAGGACCTCCCAGAAAGTGGAACCAAAAGCCACGGAGAACAACGAACAGGGGGAACTTATCCCATGAAACAGAAATAAAGTCTAATCAATAATTATTCCCTACAACCAAAGGAATAGACCTTTTCAACTGCCCGAGGAGTTTTAGAATGGTTCTAGACCAATGATTGCCATCTCTCTTTTTGAATGGAAGTATCTACTATGCTTCTATCTCTGTTTCTCTATCATATATTGGGTATGTGGGGTAGTTAGTAAGTTTACTTTTGTGTTAATAGGTTTTTCAATCAAGTAGATCTACATTCACACCTATTATAGTGGTTACCTGGCATCCCCTCTACCTATTGTATACACCACTGTACATTATCCAGAGATCTTGAACTATGGATGATATGAATTTGAGAGGGGGGTAAGTGTATTTTACATACTGAATGATGAATGAACCAAACATTTGGTTTACTAGTTTAGTTGACTAAAATGGCCAACTGCTGTAGTCATTAGAGGTGTTCACAATTCTTTTTCTTTTGGTGTGCCTTAATAACTGGGAATTTTTCCATATAATGGCCTCTCCATTAGCCTGGGTCCAAAAGGAGGATGACAATGATGCAGGACAAATCCTTCTGGTCCCAATTCTGGCAACCCAAATGGAAATGTAGCATAACAGGGAAACTTTGCTGTTATAAGTCACTGCGATTTGAGTAGTGCTTGTTACTGCATTATAATATCCTGAATAATATAAGAGTCAAGGATAACTTTAAACATTTGCCTTGAGAAAACCGAAGGTTGGTCTTGCCATCAACTGAAATGCATAAAGATGTGGAGAATCGGGTTTAGAGGGGAAAATCATAGGTAGGTGTTTCCTCAAGTGGAGATGTACAGTAGGCATCTGGATATGTATGTCTGATGTTCTTAGGATAGATTTGGGCTAGACCTATGAATTTGGGAATTATCTCCTTTAGTAATGAGATCAATAATGAAAGGTGAAAGCAAAGAGAAGAGAAAACAAGGAATGAGTCCTGGAGCACTTCACCGTTGAGAAGTAAGAGAAAAGAAGAGGCTACAGTAAAGGGAACTGAGAACTGTCATCACAAATATAGGAAGAAAACTAGTAGTGTCCTGGCAACCAAGTAACAAAAGTTTACAAAGAATGAGAGAGTGCTTAATTATGAAAAACATTTTTACTGAATGAGGTAAGATAAGGATTGAGAATGGATGATTGCCTTTAAGAATATGGAGGTGGGGTTATTGTTGGCCTTGGTGAGAGTAGTTTCCATAGAGTACAGGTATGAAATCATGAGTAGAGTGGGTGTCAGCAAGCATTGGAGGAATTAGTGATAGTGAGAAGAGAAATTTCTTCCAAGGAGTCTTATAATAAAGGGTAGCAAAGATGTGAGGTTGTAGATGATAAGGAGAATGGAGTCTGGAGTAATTCTTTTCCAAGATGGAGAAACAATAGCAGATTTGTATTATTAAAATGATAATTTAGAAAAGAGGAAAAAGCTGTTGGGAGTGGCATCCTTAACAGAGGATGTGATCTAGTGCATAAGTAGGGAGATAACTTTAGAAGAGCATGGTTCCTTCATCTTTGGTAAAGGCTGAAAGGAAGCATATCTGGGAGCAGGTGCCAGTAGGTCAGTAGATAGAGTGGTGAGAATTTGTGGTGGTGGTTCTCTTCTGATTGCTTCAATTTTCCTAGCAAAGTAGTAAACCAATTTATCAGTTGAAAGTGAGGCTAAGGAAGAATATGTTGCAGGTTTTATTCCTATTTCATAGGAGCTTATCTTCTAAAATGTTTTCAGAATGCAACTTTTGGGCATCTCTCTTGGGCAGCTAATGCTCACATAGATAGCTTTTAGTTTTATAGGTGATATCACATATTTTTTATTATTTCTTCAGGGATTTTAGTGGTTAAAATCATGTTTGTTGTTTTAGCATTTATTGTAAGAGCAACTTGAGCTCATAGGAAAAAATGTGGAAAATATAAGTAATATTAGAAAAAAGTAAATTATGAAATTTAGTATCACTCACAGATAGCCATTATCAACACATCTTTATGTGTGCTTTCAGATTCTTCCTATGCAATGTGTGTTTTCTATAACTGGATCATAATATTGTTTATGCTCCCCATTATATTTTGAACATTTCCTCATATTTTATTATTTGAAAATGTACTTTAATGGATATGTCATATTATATTATGCATTACATTAGTTACAGGATGCCCCTGATTCATATCTGAGCTATCTGAGCTACATTAATCAATGGAGTCTGATACTAGCATGAGATAGGCAATAAATCAGACTAACAACACTTTCCAGGTAAAAATATATAACGTGTATGTGCTTATTATAGAATAAAAGCAACATTTCAAAACATAAGGAAAATGATAAGCTATTTAATATAACACTTTAAAAAAGAAAGAAATTTACAGATTAAACTACATAGAAACTTCTATATGCCAAAATATATATTAAAGCAAACTAAACAACTTACAACCTTGGTACATTTTGGTGACATATCCTATATGCAAAGTTTTATGCACTTAATATATAAAGAGCTATTATAAATCAATAAGAATAAATGAGTTCCAGTGGTAAAACTATACATTTTCACTAATTATGTAAAATAAAGGGTATTTCTAATGAACTATTTTTTACCTTTTCAGGTAAGAACATATTTTTACTATTAATGTACACTACTAGCAATAGTCTGGAGAAAGAGGTTATCTCAATTACCATTTGTGTTTGAAATGGAAATTGGTACAATATTTCTGAAATCAAATTAGTACATATTAAAATTTTAAATGTGGTACCCTTGATTTAATAATCTTACTTCTAGAAATTAATTTTTGTTCTTTTTTTCATCATTCTTTCTTTCCTTCAATCCTTCCAGTATTTCTTCTTTCCCTACCCCTTTCTTCTTTTTGCTTCTTTCTTTCTGTCTTCCCCTTCTTTCTCTCATTAATTTGCTTAGCCAGTATCATAGCTAATACACTTCCTTCAACATCCCTATTATTCTTCACAACAGCCCTGTATAAGTGGACACTGACAAAGCCCCACATGAGCACTTGGTTGGAACTACTTTGGTGCCTTTGTGAAGAGAACTGTTAAGAAAATCATGCTGAGGCGCCTGGCTGGCTCAGTTGAAAAAGCATGCAACTCTTGTTCTTGGGGTTGTGAGTTCGAACCCCACACTGGGTGTAGAGATTACTTTAAATGAATAAATAAAAACTAAAAAACAAACAAAAACAAGAAAATCATGCTACATACTCACATTGAACATACAATGAGCTGAAGCAGGACAACCAAGGCCATTAAGGAAAGGCTGAACTGAAGGTATATAGTCCGCTTCAGAAGAAAAAGACCTTTGGTGCATTAGTTAACAATCTGTCTCTTGGAGCCTCAGTTTATAACCATTCAAGCTCTCTTCCTGACCAAGCTCTCATATCCCATGTAGTCAACTTAGGACTTGGTGATCCCTACTGTGAAGTAGATTTTCTCCAGGACTCAGGTGGACAGGTTGCATCAGATATTCAGATATTGTCTCTAATCATGCAACCTGAAAACCATATAGACAGATTATGTCACTGGATTAGCAGATACTCTTTGATGTGTTTCCGAATGAGTGATTGATGTGTCGAATCACTCATTCAGTGCTACACAGAGGAGGTTATAGGGCGTTACAGAGGAAGATTTCAGTCCGGGTCTAACTCAGAGTCCCAGCTCTTAACCACTATGATATACTATAACATTCATCAGCCCACTTATTATGTAATTACTGAATTCCTATTATGACCTAGATGTTGGAGAGGTTATCCTTAAAGAATTTATACCACTTTAGAAATGAACTTCTGCTCCTTCCAGGGTTTTAACAGATTAAGAAAATCAGTAAGCGAAGGGCCTCTAAATTCTGATCTATCCTGGTGCTGCAAATGTCCTCATTGTCCAAGATCAAGCAGACCCTGTAGCCAACAGGTGTTCAATGCCACAAGGCCAATGTCTCACTGTATAATACAAATATTTGACCCTATTTAAAACATTGGAGGCATTGGTGGAATAGGTAAGAAGTTAGTTTGTGGGGGTGGGAGAGGAGAGTTGAACTTTTCCTGGATCCCTGGAGGGAGTACCCAGAGTTATCTCTTTCACCTTTGAGTATATCTGTTCCTTTCTCACCTCCACTTTTTATCAGTCACAAAAATAAAAATCTATGTAAATTCACTGTATTTAAAAGAAAATATTTTGGATTTTAAAAAACAAAAAAAGCTTAGTTTATCTCAGTCAATAACTAGTTACTTAAGACTTACAATTTGCCAAGGCTCTGATCTACTATATTTAGCAGGTTTTCACCAAGATCTCAGATCCAATAAGAGCTCTTTTCAAGGTCTTGGAAGGTATTCCTAGTAGTAAGCAGTTTCACTTAAAGTGGTGATTTTCCCATTCCTCGAAGTGACTAAGATTAAGCTAGAGGGCCAACTGGAAATGATACAGTAGAAGGGACTTGTGCTTCACATAGATGGCTGGGCCAGATTAAATTGTGTGTGTGTGTGTGTGTGTGTGTGAATTCTTACTGACTAAAATATATAGAAAAGACCATTTTGGAGACATCTTGAATAAGCACTTATAAAATGGAAATGCCATAATGTCATCAAGACTTTTTTTTCTCTGCTTATCCAAGCATTATCAGTTGATTTATTTAATAAAACTGAAGACTAAGAAAGACTGGAAATACAGCTTCCAATAGAATGCTCTCATGCTGTGATTGTTGAAGTGATAAGTAATTTGCTTTTAATGCTAGCACATACCACTTAGCACCATATTTAACTGAAGGATGAAAATCACTCGTTTTTTATCCACTTGCTCAACTGACACTTAGTGTAATATATCTATTGTCACTGAGCTTAATACAAGGAACATTTAATAGATCTCACTTTCAAATTTACAGCAACCACTTAAATTTTTAATTCCTTCTTATTTATATTTTTATTCTTTAAAAGAATTTAATTTCAAATGGAAAATCTATTTAGGTAATAAGAACACAGTAGGTAAGAGCAAAAACAACCTACTAAAAGGATTTTTTTAACTTACAGTTTTCAATTATAGCCATATGTTGTATTGTGTATTATTTTTATATGTGAAAAAATATCAATGTGAATGACACACATCAATTAGTAACTATAATCCTAGAAATAAAGTTACCAATGAAATTATTAAGCAAACATGCTTGAGTTTATAGATAAAACAAAGCTTGTTTTACTAAAAAATTCTTGAAAAATAACTATGAACATTATAAATTATCCTCAATATACTGAGGAAAACTGATGACATGATTCACAGATATATATATGTAGATATATATATCTGTGATAAATAGTCCCCCAGAAATCTACCTTGAATTTTAACATAACACTTGGCATTGCATCTAAATATGTGTACACTGTTAAGTGGATATTATACTATGATCCCACATGTTAGAACTCTGTTCTTATAGACCATCTATTTACAATGACCACTCTATCTCTCCTTATCCATGGAATTCTTATATGCAATGCCACAGAAGATGAAAGGATTTGACTATAAGAATAAAAAGATCTTTTTTTATTTTTTATTTTTCTATTAAGAACCTAACCATACATGTACATCCAAAAAAAAAAAAAAAATCTAAATTAAATAGGTTATCTCAGTGCCAATGCAAATGCAACATTTAGGTAAGACAGTTCCAAATTCTTTCAGTGTTGGACTGAATTATAGCACTAAGCCCATGAATATTCAAGGAGAAGAGAGAACTCTTGAAAAAACATGTTAGTCAATCTCTACCCAACACACACACACACATTATGTTATAAAAGTATTAGAATGACTCATATATTGAATCTATTACTTAATGCTTAATGCTCAGTAAGATAAGTTCAACAGCAAGGAAAACAAATATAAAGCAACAAAAGCAACAAAGCACTATAGACTTCCATTTTAAAATACTGAACAACTCATGTGTTGAAATAATGTAGTAAGAGACTCCTTGGATTAGGAAATACACTGTGGCCGTGTGCTTCCTTCGGGAGCCAGAAAATACTGCTTTTCTTAATTATACTAGTCCTTCCATTGGGGCCACCAATTCCTAAAGGAAACACATAACAAAGAAAAGTATTTTGTGTTTGTTGTTGCTGTCCTCTGTATTGTTTGTTCAGTTCACTGTCACACAGTACATTAAATATAAAGTTAAGTGAGACCTGACCTATGACTTTATTCTTTCATGCAACAAAAACTGACCAAGTACTTAGTAGTTCAAAGTCAGTGTTAAGGACTGGAGAGAGCAAAAGTAAATAAAGGAAACGGTGATTCCTGCCGTCATAAAGCTTAAGTTTTAGTGAAGGGAATATAAATAAAAGTAGCAGATTTAAAAATTCAGTCGGCATTTTTTATTAATTCAGTTAAGTGAATGACAACTCAGTAAAAAAAAATTACCATATTGTTTGTTCAACAATACTCGAGTTATCGACTTGAACTAAGGACCTAATGAAATATAGCTTAAGATGCAGAAATCTGATTTGTATACATCTATTCCTTCTCAGTATATTTTGTACTGATACAAGTCTTTCATAGAATCTGTTTTACTGCTTTGGCCCCCTTCTTTTTTTCTGGCCTTTTTTGTACTATAAATGAAAACACCACGAAGACCTGGCCTTAGTCGCCACCCCACCCCCACTCTCTTTCACATCATCTTTTCAACAGGAAATATTTATTAGCTCCTGAATTGTACCCAACACTCTTCTAAGTTCTGTCAATAGGAAGATACATTCAAGAAACTCTCTATCCACAGGTACGCCATGTTGAAATGGGGAAGGCAAAAGTTGGTAATTTGAATACAAAACTGTTAAGTGAAAGCGGAAGTAAGTGCCTGGTGATCAAAACTATAACTAATTATACTTGCAAGAATGGAGGTGAGGAAGGAAAAAAATCAATGATAGTGACATTCAAGTCTCATTTTTTTTTTTTTTTTTAGATTTTGTTTATTTATTTGAGAGAGAGAGACAGAGATAGCGAGAGAGATCACGAACAGAGAGGAGAGGGAGAAGCAGTCTCCCCACTGAGCAGGGAGCCCCACAGGATGGAGCTCGATCCCAGGACCCTGGGATCATGACCTGTGCCAAAAGCAGATGCTTAATGACTGAGCCACTCAGGTGCCTCACAAGTCTCATCTTGAAAGAAGAATTGAACTGCCAGAAGTAGGCATGTGTGTTAATTTAAGCTATTTAAAGGTGTCTGGAGTATTTATTCATTTCTGTAAGGTTGAGATCTGTTGACAGAGTGATTACTGTATGTTAATCTGCCTTCAATAATAGCCATAGAGGATGAAAAATAGAGACAGTATATGCATATGCTAATTTCAGCCAATAGAGGGAACACCTAGTGAAATTCTCAGTGCAATCATCTTATGTGAGACTGAAGATACCATCATAGTCAGACAATGATTAAAGCCAGGAATGGAAAATCACCAGGATCAGATGTATTCATGTTTCCTAATTAGAAGAATCAATTTTGACCCTCCAGAACATTGCTTTCTGTTTGAGAGAAGTGGCTTTTAAATATCTGCTCACCCTTCATGAAAGGTGCAGAGAAATATCAGAGGGCCTAGCTATCCACTGTATTTATTACTTGGTAGTGAGGCAAAGGATTCTTCATGATGCAGGACTTTTTTTTGACCCATCTACCTTCTAATGGTTCAT
This sequence comes from Phoca vitulina, assembly GCF_004348235.1. Classification (NCBI taxonomy): domain Eukaryota; kingdom Metazoa; phylum Chordata; class Mammalia; order Carnivora; family Phocidae; genus Phoca; species Phoca vitulina. The sequence goes on from NW_022589734.1 coordinate 10,287,888, forward strand.
TGTCCATTTGTGATCATAAATCCTACTCTGAACCTTCGGACGAAAGAGAGAAAAGCAAGGGATAAAAAAGAAAAGGGATAATATAAGAACTGAAAAGGGAAGTATGCTTATTTGATCCCTTTAGAAGGGGTTGAGGTATATGCAGAGATCCCATATCTGTGCCAGCCATTTTGAGATTGGTTGTTGTTATCTTAGAACACAAAATACATGTTCTGTAAGCCAATTTACTCAAGGGACTTTAATTTTTATTATTTAATTTTTCCTTTTTTTTTCTTGAAGTTCCTTCTTAAAAAAATGTGAAATTTTTCAGCTAAATAAAAAGGAAAAGGGATTTATTTAGAGTTTGTTCTATCATGCTCTAGCCATTCCCCTTATTCCCTCCAAATGAAAGAATATTACTTATAAAAGAAAGTGAAAAATGGTATCCTACCACTCTTCAAATTCCATAGTAGCCAAGTATTGTTCTAAATAACAAAGATTGGCAGGATTCCGTGCTCTCCGAAAAACATAACTGGGATGACCATAACTTCTAACTGTTCTTTCCAATACTGGTTATTAACTTCTGGTAAAGTACATACTATAAGGCCGTAGGTGGAAGAGAAACTACTCACCACTATGGAGCTTTAAGGAAAAAAGAACAAAGAAGCACTTGGTGGTTCCTACTTAGTTGAATCACTCACATACAGCCAAGTTAAGTATTTAATCAGTAGAAAAGAATACCTTTTTATTTTAATGGCTTCTTTTCATTTCTCTTGATTTAATATCAAAGGAGTCTTCCAGTGTACTGTCCAGTGTATTTATATGCTCCTGAATCGCTGTGACCACTTCAGTGGGGATAAACCTTAGGCCACTGCTATCACCAAACACCTGAAAAGTGGTGATAAAATGGCACATATTAACCTACCATGTTTCAAAGAAATATTCAGGTGGAATGAACAAATGCTGTGACTTTTTTCTTACCACCCCCCACCCCCGCCTCCCCAAGATTACACCTTGGAAATCCCCTGAAATGCTATATTGTTAACCTTACTCCATAGTTTAACAGAAGCTTACAATTTAAGTTTTATGATTCAGTTTCACTTCTGACTCTAGCAGGCATTGTATAACACACCAAAAATATATATTAAAATCTGCATAACATTTACTAATACAGAACACGGGGTCATAGTCAGCAATTAAAACACATTTGGAAAGTGAATTATTCTAATTCCATGGAACCCAAAAATGTCAAAATCAAATACAAGACTGGGATTTTCTTTTTATTTTTTTGCCTTTCATAACTTTTGTGTGATGAAATGGATCAAAAACAAAACCGTTGTCATATGGGGGAAGACACAGGACAGCATTCCTTTTAGTAGGAACTCATTGTCCCTAGAGAAACTTTCTGTATATACAAGACTAATTATCTTTGAACACAACTAGCAAGCATGCCAACATCCTGTTTCACTTGTCACACACAGTTTGGGTTTATTCCTGGGTTGTTTATAATAATGATCAATTTCACTGACTTCATATGTCTCTCCTACATCTTGAAGGTATCTAGCATTTCCAAGCATTCTGCTGAATGACCGTTTTCCCTAAAACTTATGGCCTCTTGAACTGAAGGCTATCATGGTTAGAAAGGCAAGGAGCCACATCTACATCTACATTGGCTGAATGAATGCATTTCTCTGGATAGCAAAGAGGACATCTGCTTATTTGACAAGTTCCTCTTCTGGTTACAGAAGCAAATTTTTTTTTTTTTTTCCTAGAACTACTCTTCCATCTCCTAATGGGACTATAAATCATATGGCAAGCTAATCAGAAAGCCTTTTTCCAGAAATGGACAAATAAATGGGTACAAATTGGATACCAGGGAAATAAAATTTCCTTCCAAAATAACAAGTACTCGGAATGATAAAAGCCTTGAGCTGTGCTATGATATGAAAAAGCCAGTATCAAGAATGAAGCCAACATAGATGAAAATAAGGGAGAGAGAGAGAAGAGAGCGGCATTTGATAACATCCTTTCAACTCCTGAATTCAGCCATCCCATTAGAATATCTACTGTAGGGGCGCCTGGGTGGCTCAGTCAGTTAAGTGATGGCCTTCGGCTCAGGTCATGATCCCAGGGTCCTGGGATCGAGCCCCACATAGGGCTCCCTGCTCAGCGGAGATCCTGCCTCTCCCTCTCCTACTCCCCCTGCTTGTGTTCCTTCTCTCGCTGTGTCTCTCTCTGTCAAATAAATAAAATCTTTTTTAAAAAAAGAATATCTACTGTAATTTCTGCCTACATAACTTAATAAATATCTTTTGTGATTAAGCAAAAATAGTTAGATGTTTGACATATACAACTACATCAGTTAAGAAAGATAAATATCTTTGGACACCTTGACTTTTCCTGTCTTGTTGAATCTCTCTTGCAGAACTTCTGAGAGTCCACTTCCCCCAATGGTACCTAAAATTTTGTGGTCCTTTTCCATTATTTGCTGCTTTGTCACTCTCATCTCTGATATTTATTCTTTATTATACATCTTTCTTTCTACTTTTTTGTATATGATCTTTAAAAACCTGAATTTCTTGGGAAATAATTTGTGGCATAACAACACCTATTTAGATGCCATATTTTCTTTCTTTTCAAGAATATCTAAAAATGCAAGTCAGAATCACCATTTGAAAGCTTTGTCCATGTTTCTTGAGATATCTTCCTTTATAGATCTTCATATGGTGGATCATGCCAGTTTTTCTCAGAACTTCTGAAATGTATATTCCTAATACCCAATTGGGTGGCACTCAGCCTCTACCAGAATTAGGAATAACAGAACAACAAGTTCACTTTCCCATAAGTTTCCTGTCACTTACAATCTTTTCTTTGTGGTTGAGAATTAGATTCAGAGAAACAACCTCAGTCATCGCTTTATCTTCTAAGAAATGAATTACTGGGACTTCTCCTTATTCAATAGTATGTCTCCATTCATAAGAATTCCACAAAGAGTCCAGAGTGTGTGGGTAAGAAGGGACATGTGTGTGGGAGTGGTTTTATTGGCTGGAGATTTGAGGAACTCCTCCAGTTACCATCTGGACCAATTACCTGGAAGAATCTCTCTCTCAAGCTGCACAACGGCAGGGTCATTGACCAGTAGCAGGCAGCCTTCTGGCTCACACTGGTCCTTCTCATGTACTCCTACCAACTTTAATAATCCTCTTGTACTCATCAAGGCTGCCACCATAAAGTATCCAAATTTAACTTCTTTAAAATGATTTGTATATATATGTGAATATACATCAAATTAACAAATATGCTTTGGCCTGAGAGGTTTGGGGAAAAGGGAATAGGAGGATAACCAGTCTTAAATCTATTGCTACAGAAATGTGTCTGTTGTCACTTCTGAGTTAACTGTTGTGCAGGACAGGTCTATTTCCAACTACTGTAATGTGATTATAAGAAATACTCTTATGGGCACCTGGGTGGCTCAGTCGGTTAAGCATCTGCCTTCAGCTCAGGTCATAATTCTGGGGTCCTGGGATTGAGCTGAGCAGAGAGCCTGCTTGTCCCTCTACCCCTCCCCCCGCTCGTGCTCTCTCTCTCTCAACTAAATAAAATCTTTTAAAAAAAGAAAATAATCTTAGAATATTTTAAATTTTTATCAATCTGTGTAGAGTCATTTATCTCAAGTGTTTGTGCTAGAAAAATAAGCTGATAATATAATCACACATTTTATTTTATGAGTTTCATTGAATACTGGGAAGAACCCGTGCTAGAAAATAGATATTACAAACAGGTACAATCAAATGACAACTTGTATGGAAATGGACCATGCTTTGAAAATAAACAAAAAACTACTTAGTCATGTAGTATTTTTCAAAGGCAGAAAGTGACCCTGAGCTGTGACATCCACCTGGTCTTGTTGGGCAAGCTTTTCATTCATTGCAGTTGTGGCTATGTATTTGTTCATCTTTTCTGGAGGGCAATTGGGATACATGTATCCATATATACCCATATGTCCACACATATGTGTAATATATGCATAAATATATAGCAAATATACACATAAATGTCTGTCCTTTAATTGTGACATTCTTTGGCCTAGTGATTCCACTGTCAGCGTCAAGCTTTAAGAGATAATACAGGACATCAAGGAAAATGGCCCAGTAAGGAACTCCAAATTCAACCCCTTCATAAAAAGCAACATAATAAAATTTAAAAAAATAAAAAAAATAAAAGCAACAACAACAACAAATGAGCAAAAACTCTCACAGTCAACTTTTTTGGGTGAAAACGAGTCCCGGCAAACCATATGGCTGAGGTTGAAGCCATTAGGGACTTGACTAGCCCCTCAGAACCCCACCCCCTGGTGCTACAAGTTTATGATGTGAACAAGTAGACGTCAAGCATGGGACAGCTCGGTGCCATCTCTGCAAGGCGGACAAGGATCTCCCAGGCCCTCTGGAGTTAGTGCTCCACAGTGATGCGTGCAGCTGGGCAGACAAGAGCACATGTGACTTCCTTTTGTCTTGGGTTTGAAACATGATTGGCGCTCTTTGGTATAAGGGCCTTAAGAAAGAGATAGTGAATTGTCTGCTAATAAGGGCAGATATCTCTTCAAGAGTCTAACTGGAAAAATTAAGTCAAGTTTGTTGACAATTTAGCTGGTGCAATGGGTCATACCTAGCTTCCAAAAAACACACTAATAAAGCTTCAGTGAGAGCCCATCATAAATATGGTAAGGAAGATGAAGAATAATAAATTAGATACGGCATTCCAGATAGATTTTGATTTAATTTGCCCCCTTACCACAGGACTTAGGTATGCATAGCACTAATTCACTGACCACAGCAACACAGTGATATTGGGAGGCTTAGTTAAACCCATTATGGTTCTGTCATGAAATAGAATTTTTTGGGCGCCTGGGTGGCTCAGTTGGTTAAGCGACTGCCTTTGGCTCAGGTCATGGTCCCGGAGTCCTGGGATCGAGTCCCACATCAGGCTCCCGGCTCAGCGGGGAGCCTGCTTCTCCCTCTGACCCTCTCCCCTCTCATGCTGTTTCTCTCTCTCTCTCTCTCAAATAAATAAATAAATAAAATCTTTAAAAAAAAAAAAAAGAAATAGAATTTTTTTTCTCAACAGAATTCAGATTGCTACACCTGAAGTACAGCAATCTGAACTAGGGGTAAAGAGTCTATTAAAATTCTATTACAACTGTAGACTTCAAAGATAGGACCAGAAATAATACGACACTCTATGTAAGTAATAGATTGAATCAACACTGTTTGCATTTTGAACAAGTTGAGCGTTGATGTGAATTTCCTCAAGCAGTTAAATAAGGGCTGGCGGTGGGATTTATTCTCTGGGATTTAGTGACGGTGAGGCGCTGGTTGTGGTGACCCTGTGGATCATCACAGCTGGGAAAATCACAAGCCGAAACACACAGTCCTTTCATTTTTGCAAAAGTATACTTTACTTGGTTGTAAAATATTCAATGTTCTTAGGATTAAATATCTGAATATTGCTTCTGAAAGAGCAGGTGTCACCTTAAATCTAAAGTCTAGTTTGTTTACTGGCTGTATTTTATATCCTTTAGAAAATGACACAAAATGGCAATAAAATCATTGTAAGTATTCTACAGGGGAATATAAATGCCCTTTGGTTACAGTGTACATACCTTTATACATAATTCTAGTTTATTTTCCCTGGAATTATGTTAAATATGTAAAAAGCCTTTTCTCATAAAGGTAAAAATGCTAGATGTTTCCAAGTTGTAATTTAGCATTAGTGTCAAAATTGCTTCAGAAAATAAGCTACTGTTACTGTTTCATTTCTTTTAAGTGTCATTCAGCATACTATATGTGATTTTGCACATAAAATAAGCTTATATGATTTTATATCAGTGTTTGGAAAATGTGGGATTAAAAATAATTTATCGGGTACAAATATGTAAAAGTAACTGACACTATGAACTGTTTTTTTACATTGTTTTAGCATATTACCGTTAAATAATTGCTTCAGGGAATAACAGAAGAATTTGTTCCATGAGCTATATAGGAGAAAACATAATACTTCTATATCCATGCCTTCTTAGAGATAAAGAATCAGTACATTTGCACATAGTTCTTAGGCTAATTGTAATTTGTAATTGTATCTACAAAACGCACCAAAATATTTTCATGATATTTCTATATATATATATAAGGAAAAATAATTATGTTGACTTTTTTTTATGAGTGAATTATCTTGGACTTTTTAGGAAATGAGTATTAGCCTTATCAAATGGAGTCAAGATAAAAATCACTGATTAGTAGTATCATGGCATATTCTGAAAATGCTTCTCTCAAGCACTGACTTTTGTTTGCATGATTTAAAACATTTTTAATGTAAAAATTCAAAATTTTTCCAAATTTATAGTAATTTAAGATTAATAAATACAGAGCATATGTTTTTTCACATTTTTCACATTTCACATTTCACCCTTCAAGATATGGTTTCTAAAATCCAATTGAATAGGGGAGAAAAATATTGAGAAGTAAAAGTAAATATATTTTTATTAAAGGTAAAATATTCAGGGGCACCTGGGTGGCTCAGTCGGTTAAGCGTCTGCCTTCAGCTCAGGTCATGATCCCAGGGTCCTAGGATCTAGCCCCGCGTCGGGCTCCCTGCTCAGCGGGGAGTCTGTTTCTCCCTCTCCCTCTGCCTGCCGCTCCCCCTGCTTGTGCTCTCTCTCTCTCTCTTTCACTCTCTCTCTCTGTGTCAAATACATAAAATGTTTAAAAAAAAAAAAAGGTAAAATATTCAATCTTTATCAACTGTGCAATAAAGATTTAATTCTTCCCCTCTATAATGTTTATGTTAGACATTTAAGCAGTATGTTTAGTTAATATGTCAAGGCCTATTTTTAACTCTCCTTTATACTTAATATATGTTTTAAAACATTTTCTATGACTTCAAATCCTGGGAAATAGTTTTCTCCGATATGTCAGGTGTGTATGTATTATTTCTGATAGATGTATGAATATAATAATATAAATCTCTTCTACAGCTTTCAGAAGTTCTAATTGTTTGAAAATTCAAAGAACATCTAAGATGCTGAAAATAATTTTACAAGTAAGTATTTTCAAAAATATGTATCTGATCACTCTTTTTCTTATATACACAAATAAAAAATATGAGGTCTATAAAAACCAGAGATTATTAATGTATGATTATCTCAAATTATCAGTATAAATAAAGTACAGGGAAATTTAATATTTTATAAGATAGGGCAAGTGTGGTGGCTTCAGAAAAGACCTGTAGAATCTCTAAAATGTTTCTAAATGTCATATCTCAATATACAATAAATAGAATCAAAACAGTTCTTCATGATTTTCTATGGAAACCATAGTTACACTAACATTAATTTAGTCACTAGAAGTTAATATTTTGACCTTATTATTGAAATAGCTCTTACACGTAAACAGCTACATTTCCTGAAAATGTGTCTGAAATCTGCTGTATTTATCTAAAAATTATAGGTGTGCTAATTATGAAAAAATTGCTATTTTCCCTCTTACAGGTTACCAATATATATGTACACATATATTTATATATGATATATATACACACACATTATATATGCTATAATATACATTTTTATATGATAAATTAAGCTTGAGGTAAGAATTGTCTAGCTTAGTTTTGTGAAAAGCAAAACATATCTTAGCAAGTTATACTGACCTAATTATTATGGACAAATAAAATCACTTATTTTGACACATACATATGGGAATAATAATTTTGTCACATAATTTTTCAAATAACATAATTCATATATGTATACTTAAAAGATTAGTAAATGTGCCCATGTAAGACTTTTGTGGTAGTAGGACAGGAAAATGTCTTATCAGTGACATTATATTCTAACACTAGTCTGATCGTTGAATTCCTCTTTGCTCTTGTATTCTGATTCTTTTAGCATATTACCATTGCTATAACATGGTAGGCATATAAGCATATGTTTCTTATAATAGGTTCTAAATTTTAGAGAAACAAAATGATGACCCTCTATAGTGTACTAAAATAGCCAATCATTCTTAGTGAAAGAAAAAAGCAAAATAGTATCAGGACCCTATTTTTAAAAAAAATTAAAAGAAGTGGTAACTGTTAAGTTTGAATGTGAAAACCAGAAATAAAAGACATCAGTATACTTGACATTTTTTAACAATATTTTATGCAAAGCCATAACTGTTCCTATTACTATTTCATTTTAATGTATATTTTCAATATTGTCACATAAGTAAATGTGTCCAAAGGACTCACTGCATCTTTTTATGCAGGTGTTGTGCAAGAAATGTAAAGTGGTCCAAATCTAAGGAATGAAAATACGACTTTCTCCCATTCGCATGAGTAAATTAATTTTAGTATCGTCTTTAGGGAAATCTACACAATAAAAAAAAACAAACGAATGTTTTTTTCTTTCCCATATGCCATGCCTTTCAACAAAAGAAAAACTTGGATGGAAGAAAACCCCCCGAAAATGAAAGCTATCATCAACAATTTATACATTTAATGAATATATTCCAGAGAGCCCCAATTTCCTTTATTTTCCTATTGATTTCTCTTCCACATCAGTACATACATTTCTCTCTCTCACACACACACTGCCAATTGGTCATTGTAGTAGATGAATGGGGGATTTCAAAATTCACGGAAGAGTCTTTCCTGAAAGGTATTATATTAGTTATAACTGAAAAGTCTAGGTTATTTGTATGATGTTTCCCTGCAACTCACTGAATCATGGACTAAATGTGGTTTCCCCCCAACTCGGTTTATTCCAAGCATCCTGTAGATTGGGCGGGGGTGGGGGACAGTCAGCTTCATCTGCTGTTTTCTCATTGAGACCAAAAAAGGTGAGGTCTGCTCTCTCAACGCCTCCTCTTTGCACTGTGTGGTCACTCAATTCTGTGAGCAGAAGAAAAGCCCAGAGCCGAGTAAAACCCATCTAATAACAAAATTGTGTTTCCATTTTTCTTTTTTGCCTTTCTTCTCCTGCTGCTTTCTATCAGCAGAGCACTTAACAATCACTAATTGGTTAATGTGTTATTTAGGCAAGTATTAATATTCTCATTTTGCAGACAAGGAATGAGGCTTCCTGCTGTGTATCTTCTGGCCCTGGGTAAGGAGCTCTTCAGACGGGAGATTCAAAGTAGGTGAGCCTGTCCTCTTGAGGCCCAGAGACTTGCCTGGAGCCGCTCAGCTGGGTCTCACAGAGCCTGTGTGAGATCGCTGAGTTCCTGACTCCCACTTCTCTGCTCAGACCACCGGGCGACACCACCTCTAATGACAAAAAACCCTTTTCCCATTCCACCCCAACCAATGCTCCAAGGACTTTCTTAATTGCGACAGATACCCTGGGATTGGGAAGCTTATTTGTAACTTGATGAATCTGCTCTAGTCTTGCCCGGGTTTCTAGGTTTTGTAGCACTTAAAAACTTGAAAGTAACTTTGTTCAGAAAACACACACGCACACACACACACACACACACACACAAGCCATCCTACCTGTGGAGCAGAGATGAAGCATTGCTCTCCGGGAGTCTATGGGATCACTGAGCTCAGATGGGGCTGATAAAAACAGAAATAGAGAGGTGCTCACGGCCAGACAGACCCATGACGATCTCAACAAGTATGGAGGGGACCTTACTTTTTATTTTCATTTTTTTGAAGATTTTATTTATTTATTTATTTATTTGAGAGAGAGAGAGATAGCAAGAGAGAGCGAGAGAGAGAGAGCACAAGTAGGAGGGAGAAGCAGGCTCCCCGCTGAGCAGGGATCCTGACGGGGGGCTGGATCCCAGGACCCTGAGATCATGACCCGAGCTGAAGGCAGATACCAAACTGACTGAGCCACCCAGGTGCCCCAGGACCTTTTTAAAGCAAAATATGCAGAACACGGTAAGAGCCATGTCATCAAGGGTGACAGGCCTGGATAAAAACAACAACAACAACAAAAATGGTGAACACAAACCCATAGGAAAGATCGTTGTACTATGACTTCTATTTCAGACTCACGAAATCTGACCTCTTTAGAATAGAACTCGTTCTGTTCCAAAAACATGGCTTTCCATAAAAATAAAACCTTGAAGATAATTTGTTCAAACCCAAATTGCTAGGGTTTTATTGAGACCAAAAAAAGGTTAATATATGACCTATATTTCATATCAGGATAAGGAGGACTTCAAGATCACTCTTGTCACAGGTTAGAGCTGTGTTAAATGCAAAAGGAATTTAGATAACTGGATATCCTATTTAAAAAGCACCGTAAAACCTTTGAGAATAGTGTTCAGGCTATTAGGCTGAATCAAAATCTCATCCATTTTTATTTTGTGGTTTTTGCCACATCTAATTTGTGAATAAATTAGACTTGGACACAGCAACCTGTTTCTTCCCGTCAGAATATCCATTCAAAATGTGGCTTGGACCTCACAGGTATCTCTAAGTGGGTCTAAGTGATTTCCTAAGTATAAGTTCCCTCAATTCACATAATGTGATACATTTCATGTCTGGTTCCCTGGTCATGGTGGCATGAAATCACTTAACAGCGGCACAATATTAATTGTGAGAAATCTCTGTCCTTAATTGAAAGGATATCATGGTGCCAGATTACCAACCATGTAGAACAATTTGGCATCCAGAAAGTCAATGCAATTTAATAGATTTCCTAGAGCATCAATAATGCACTTAGTACAGAGATAGGGAGCTCCAGGGTAGAAGTTAACTTTAATCCAAGGAGGCAACTACTTATAAATCATAATTTTAAAAGTCAAATAGATTTTTCTTTAATCCAGAAAGTATAATCTACCGAGGTGTGGATATTTGAAACTTCTTTTCAATTCATATATCTTTGGGGAAGAAATACACTAATTTCATTTCTCACTGAGGTTACAAAAGATAAGATCAGTCTCGAACCCCCTCCAGTTTCAGGTTTTAGAGCTCAAAAAGCCAATAATACACCTGGAAGTACCTGGTAAGGGTCAGGAGAAATAGAGAGGAGACTAGGATGATTGTCGAGTAGCCAGACATGTGGCTAAAAGAAAATCTGTCTAATATTCAATTTGCTCTAGAACTTGCACTAGATTACAGTTCCTGTCCTCTAGGAGACACAACTTCATACTGGCAACATGTTTAGAAAGGCTAAATAAAATCTCATATACTTGATCAGTGTTAGAGAAGGCACAAGAGGAGATAGGTCTTTTTGAAATGGGTTTCAATAGATTTCGCAGAGCAAAAAGCAGGTAAAGTAAAGCATGAAGAAATCAGTCATAGTAGTGCAGTCTAGACACTACTGGGTGTCTAGACTGCAGACCCACGAGTAAGCAAGACATCATGTAAGCATTTGCTGGGATCTGCAAAAGGGGGACAGGTGGTTTAGAATTTGCTATAATCTCTATCGAGCACAGGTTCAGAAGTGCTGAGGGGTACTTCCATCACTGTATCATTACCATTACATAAGGCAGCGGTGGTGAAAACACAGACAGAGAGTCAGAGGGGCCCGTGAGCCTGATTCCCTCACCATTCAATCCTCCCAGAAGTGATTTTATTTTTTAGCCTAATGTTACTATTAGTACTTAGGAAAAAGATGTTTACAAGTTGAATGAATTTAATGTTGCATGAACCATAATGCTTTGTCATCTTTATTGCACCTTTCTTTTTAATAAAAAGAGCTAAAAGTACTTTGCAGTTTTGATCCCATTAATCTGCCCCAAATCTCTACGAGGCAGGCAGTATAAGTCTCCATAACCCAGTTTTGCAAATAAGAATGTAGGCAGAGAGTATGGGAAGTGAGTAAGGCAAGGCTCTGGAGCAAATGCAGAAGTGAGTGAATCAGAGGGCCCTAAGGCTTGTTCTGCTCCTGGGAACAGGCCACCTCACGCCAGGGCTTCCCGCTCGGGTCTCAGGGTTGGCAAGCGGCCGCAAGATGTTTTATAGCAGAAGCACAGACATCCCTGGTGTCCTGGCTTCTTCAGGTCTTTCAATGCACAGTGTATACACATATTTAAGCACATGACTGTGCAAATTCAAAACAAAAACAAAAACCAACCACAACAAAAATCAAAAAACAATTAAGCCATGACAGTTTTGCTCCTTAAGGAAATTTCTAAAGCAAGAGTTTCGGAAGTCTAAAAAGGATCATATGCCCAAGTACCAATAGCAGCCCTTGACCCAAACCCTCAAAGAATTTCATCAGATACAGTCAGAATCTCTCCACCTGTTGCTTTGCTGCAATATACACAGTTCTGTCATTTCACCCCTCAGTAAGGGAGCGAGGAGGTGAAGTGATGGAGAATCCGGTCTGACACATCTGTGCTTTTCCCAGCAGAGTGTCTCTGTGAGTTGCTCAAGTACCCAAATGCTGTCATGGGATTGGGATCGTAGAAAGGAGAAGCTCCCTAGCTGCAACACTGATCTCTAAGCCACTTGAAATTTCCTCAAGGTTCTATTCAAAGGAATTTTAGGAGGACAGACTTTCATCAACTTTATAACAAAAACAACAATGGTAAAAGTCCGTAGGGAAAGGGTGAAGTATTCTGCAAATTCTTACCAATTAATATTGTGCCACTGTTAAGTGACTTCATGCCAACATGACCAGGGAAGCAGACATGAAATGTATCTAAATTTTCCTCCTCCTCTACACTTTATTTCCACCATCTAATGGGAAATAACATTCTTTCAGACTTCAGAATTCAACAACACTGGTGTAAATAGGACCGAGCCTCAGGTTTCACCATGCCATGAAATTTGGGTTTTAAGAATATGGTGCAATGTGAGAGATTCCTTTTTTAAACTAAACTTAACTCACCTGAGGACTCTGACTTTTTAAGGGAAAGCATGGCCTCAAGATCTTTGCTAAGTGCTCCTTTAACATTTTTAAAGATTTAGGAATGGGGACTTTATTTTTTAAGATTTTTCTTGTGGAAAAAGTATGAAATGTCACCATCTCACTCATTTTGTGTGAGATCATTTAAGCAAGGGACTGCACACTTCCCTGAGCCGCTGAAGTGTGTCCACGGACTCAGAGAACCCTTCTTCATCAGTCTGCTGATATTTACAAATACTGAGTCGAAGTTCTCACAGGCTGAATCTTGAATTACTTTCACTCAATTTGTTTCCTGTCTCTCTCCCACAAAGCTCTCTGCAGAAACAATTTATTTCTTACACGGTACCTTTATTTCTTTAGGAAAACATTAAAATGTATCTTCAAGTCTATTATGATATTAGAAACATTAATTACACAATATGCTTGCAAAGTAATTTTGAAGCCTTTGAAATGAAGTATAAACACACACACACAAACATCTACATTAATGCTGTACAACATACACAGCACTTGCATTAAAATATTTTCATATGCACGTACCTCAACAATGGCGCCACTGGGGAGTCGGAGAAAATGGCGGTATAGCTCTTGGAATCCACTGGGATAAACGGTATATATAGATATATGAGAAGTAATATCCCCTGGACCAAGTGCAGACACAGAAATTTCATTTTGCTGTTGGAGGTCACAGCTGGAGATTCTGGACTTGACTCCATGGTTTTTCCAGATATAATCATACACTGCCACCTAGTGAGACACAGAGCCCCCCCACCACCACCACAAGCCCCCCAGCCCCAGAAAAGAAGAGAAAAAAATTAATTAACTTCTGACAAAAGCATAACCAATTTTAAATGATTTTACAATAAATCTGGAAGTCTCTGCCATCTGTAATGCCTCAACTCCATTCCATGCATATTTTTATGACATATATCTAAATAGTGAAGATAGACAAATCCCCGGTGTGTGCTCCATAAAGTTAATTCTACACAGATGAAGCTGTAATTGGCTCCCATATTAACCCAAAGTAGGAAGATCAAGCAGAATGTGACAATGACAATGTTGATTAAAAAAAAATGCTTACGCATGGTGTTATGAATGGGTGTTTGTGCTTTCTCATCCAAAAGAAATCCCTGCTCGTTTTTCCTTGTTTTCACCGTGCTAAGTGCTAAGTCTCTGGCATCATCAAGACAGTGGATGAGATAAATTAAAGATACGTTTTGCTGAAGTGCATAGGGCAGGATTTTTGCATACTTTATACATTTACTACTATTTTCCTTTCGTAACGTCCCCGACTTTTATACTTACTGGACTTTATTTCTGGTAGAATTTCTCAGGTAACAATTCCATTTTCTGATACAGTGTACCTGTGGGGCCCTCATTAATATTCACTGAATTATGTTTCTCAGAGTCCATAGTCTCTCATTGTTCATCTACCCCTCCGATTTCCCCCTTCATTTTTCCCTTCCTACTAAAAAAAAAAAAAAAAATTAACTGAATTATGAGTGAGTGGAAAAGACACTGTTTTATTGCTTGTTTAAAATACTAGTGGGCTCCTGGGTGGCTCAGTCGGTTAAGCGTCTGCCTTTGGGCTCAGGTCATGATCCCAGAGTCCCAAGATTAAGCCCCACATCGGGCTCCCTGCTCTGTGGGGAGTCTGCTTCTCCCTCTCCCTCTGCTCCCCACCCCACACACTCTCTCTCTCTCTCTAGCTCACTTTCTCTCTCAAATAAATAAAATCTTTTAAAAAAATAAAATATTAGTGATAAAGATTAGACTATAGCAGTCTAAAATTTGTTTGTGGCTGATAAAACTTCTGGTCTCCAGATATCTTTATTAACATTTTCTACAACCACTGAGCTATACAGATGCTTTCTATAATTTCCAATTTCCATATCTGCAAATGCTAGTAGTTTCAGAAGCTGATAGAGGAAAGTAGTCAATAGAGTTCTTTCCTCACTGGCTTTTTCTGAGGCACGAAATATTTATCTATTGTTGCAGAGAGCTGGATCCAACATGTGCTCCAAAGTTAACTCCTCTTACAATGATTTACAAATATTTTAAACCATCAGAAATACGGAAAGATTTTAACAATATGAAAGAAAGTTCTGGCCAATTACTATTTACTTCAAGTCCACAATTGACAATAAACTCCCAAGATTCCAGCTAGCGATTTTTTTCTTTGAAAATAAGAAGGCAAGATTAAAATCTGGATGAACAGGTAAAGAAGTGGTAAATGTCTTGAAATGGCTTGCATGAGAGGAAATATCAAGGTCTATTATAATTAAAAACAGAAGTTTCCTGAGGACCCATTCTATCTTAGGTTTCTGAGAAAACCGAAACACGCTTCGAGACCTATCACTCTTGCAGGAATTCACAGTAAGCATACATTTAACAGAAAATTGTACTCCATGATGTGTGAGTCCACAGAAGGAAACTTCCTGAGTAGGTGAGCTTTGAGTTGGGTCTCAAGACCTTCACGGGATTCCAGTAGAGATGAAAAGCGCCAAAGGTATTTCTGGCAAAGGAGCAGAAGTCCTAATGGTGCTGATATGCAAAGGTGCAGCTGGGGTTCAGGGGCCGATGAATGGTCCAGTGGACTGGATTGTAGCAGGGGAGCGAGGACCAGGATGTGAGGCTGGAAACATCATTCGGGATTGCAAAACCGTCACCTGTTGTGCTAAGATATTTTGAGCATACTCATTAAGGGGAGTTGGTGGTTAGAGCAGAGGAGAGGCTTGATTTGTATTTTAGAGTAAGAGAGCTGAAAGCAACATGGAGGGTAGACCAGAAGGATGCGAGATTGGAGATGATCCTACCCAAGATAGATGATGTCTGGCGTTTGGGCCGTGGCAGTTGGATTGGAAACAGAGTGCATGATTTCTTTTCCTGAGGTAGATTCATCAGAGTTTGGTCACCAGGTTTACATAGATATGAGCTGTAAGTGAAAGAGATGTCTCAAGCACGACACCGCACTGGCCCGTGAGCCCACGGAAATGCACTATGGTGAGCGAGCAGGCAGTGCACGTCTGGGGAAGGACTATAATTCATTGAACATATCTGAAGGAGAAATTCATTAAACCGTGGAATAACTGTAGCAGCAACTGGGCAAATATAAATCACTTTATAGAATTAATTCTTCATTTGCATGGGAGCCTGGTGAGGATGTGAAGCAACACCACACATCCCCAGGTAAAATCAGGAGATGAGTGATGACAGGCTGCTCTTCAGGCCCCTCCAGAAGTCTGTGCAGGATCAGAACCAGGCCTCGTAGCTCTCCACCCTGTACACACAGCTCCAGGCCAGGTATTACATATGTCTCTCCTTCTCTTCTTTAAAGGCAGCCCATTCACTGATGTTTCCCAGCCTCTGGATGTAGAAGATTAGACTTCAGGAAAAGCAGAATAAAATAAATGGGATGGGAACAAGCATGTCATGTTCTGGAGACCCATCCAGTCTCTGCTCATTTCACCAAGTACTGGTGAAGAGGGAGTTAGATTGGAGCCCTGAGAGATAAGAGCCTCTCCGTCTGGGAAATGCAGTAGAAACACATCTGTGTTGCACCCCTAGACACCGTTTGTCTGTTGAAAAGTCTGCGAAGATGTGCATATTTGTCTGAAAAGCAGCAACTCAGCCTTTCAAAAGGTAAGTGATCTTGAAAATGTGGGCAGTAACGTGGATAACTTTTTATCCACGTTGATATGCACTTCCTTCTTCCTCTCCTTTTTAACCATCTCTAACCCTAGGGAAGAGAGCATAACTTGCCTTCTGCCCAGAGACATCTTTCATCTAAGTGTCTAGGAAGAAAGGGGTAGGTAGACTTGAAAGGAAGTCAGCAATATTTAGTGGCAGGTCTTAACATGGGCAATTCACACACACACACACACACACACACACACACACTAATATGTATATCATCATTTAATGTTGCCAGTCTGCCAGGTTGGTATATTATTCCCATTTTATATATTATTCCCATTTTATAGTTAAGGAAACCGAAGCTCAGAAATGTTAAGCAACTTGTCCAGAGACATAGTTATGTGATGATATTTACTAAGAGATCATTCTTATTCTTTCACCTCAGAGAGCCCAATACTCCTGGCTCCTTTCCACAACTTTACTTGTTGTCCTTGCTGGTGAATTCGGAACAAGAAACCAGAGCAGCCCCCTTGCCTTGCCCTCTCGTTCTGTTACATCCAAGCTGCCTCTAGGAAGCACCCATATTCTTTGCGTGTCCATAGTCTAGTGTTAACAAGAGCAATCTCGGGCGCCTGGGTGGCTCAGATGGTTAAGCGACTGCCTTCGGCTCAGGTCATGATCCTGGAGTCCCGGGATCGAGTCCCGCATCGGGCTCCCTGCTCAGCAGGGAGTCTGCTTCTCCCTCTGACCCTCCTCCCTCTCATGCTCTCTGTCTCTCATTCTCTCTCTCTCAAATAAGTAAATAAAATCTTTAAAAAAAAAAAAAAACAAGAGCAACCTCTTCTGAGCATGACCTTGCATTCCAGCTCTGTCTGTGTTGACTCTCCTTCCTTACGGGGTGATGAATTAACAAGCCCACTTGGCAGCGGATCTAGAGCCATATCTTCCAAACAGCTTTATCAGTAATGAGGCTGACATTTTTATTGCCTTTGGTCTGGTTCCTGTGTTTCCTTAATTTTCTCAAATAGCTCAGATGGGGAAAAGAGGTGTATAACAGAGTAGCCCCCTGAGACCCCAACAATAATCAGGCAGCTCTGATATTTGAACCCAGGTTGGTCTGACTCTAAAGCCCAGGCACTTCTGATTTCACCGTGGGTGAAATGTTTGATCACGTAGGACACTATTATCTTTGTGTGTTAGTGTGTGGCTGCAGAATGGGGATGTGTCTGAACATGACTCTGGATGCTGAATTTTCCCTTCAGTTAAGTGCTTATATGGAAGAAGCTGAGGGAAGATTTTTTTTCTATCCTTGGTCAGGGTGGGAACTTTGTAAACACCCTTCTTGACTCAAAAGGGGTGTTGTGGAGTACGACGTGAAAAACAGGATTAGAGGCAGTGTCCAAACTTTTGCTGGCATTAAGGCCATGGAAGTTTCTCAAGGTTCTTTGAATTGAAGATGAACTGGAAAAAATACCAGAGTATGTTTTTCTCCCCCTCTTTTGGACCATAAAGTTGTAAAAAAAAAAAAAGCAGTTGGGGTCGTTTTCAGGATTTCTAGCTAGCAGTTCTTAAGATAGGATAATCGAATACTTATCAACAACAAAGCATGTGGATCAAGTGAAACCCCATTATTTTGCTGTATGGGTACACACCTTATAGAAAAGAAGGCAGAGCAGAAGTGAGGGAGAGAGACCCATAAAACCTCACTAGAAATGGTTAAGCATCTGAACCAGATGTTCACGCAGAAGAGAATATTTTCGGTTACCTGCTGATATATTGAACATTCTCCCATTGGCCATGAACACATCCTACCCTACGGGTAATTGCTTTATATTCTGACTTACAACCGAAGACAGCCTGAAGCAATTGGGGATGCTTAGCTTTGAAACCTTCTTAAAATCCTCCCTAGGGTTAAGAAAGTAGGGCAAGGTAAAAAAAAGAAGAACATGGATTTTTATAACAGGAACTAAATCTGAAGAAAGGCAGATCAGAGGGTGGACACAGAGGTGAGGAGTGATGAGGAAATCACCGTTCGATTTTTCTTAGGTCCTTTGGCTCACGTCTGAATAATCTATGTGGGTGAACGTGATTCTCGGCAACCGTGCTCTCTTGACTTTTAGCTCTATTTCTTTAAAGCAAGCTGTTGAGTAACAAGGTTCTCGGCAAACTGACCTGTGATCATTGATAACTGTTCCCGTGTAATACTTCTCATTTAATTTTATTTCGGGCCACAGAGACAATTCAAATAGAGGAAGGGAAAGATTTGTTAAGGCAAACATCAGACAACCTCAGACATTCTCGCCTAGGGTCGGTGAGGGATAAAAGGAAGGAAGCAGGATATGATTTTTCTATAAACTGCATTTTCTCTAGATGCCTTTGTTTTCCATTTCCTAGTGAAGAATGGTTAAACTATTGGGCAGTCGGGATAATATCCACGGAAAATTGGAGTTCACTCAGTATTTCTGCAAAACGATAGGCCAGGAGACAGCTACCGTGCCCTTTGGAATCTGAAGGTAGCTCCAGAAGTAAACTCTCCTGCCATCTGAAATGTCTTTCGTTAAACCCATCAACTCTGTCCCTTCGTTTCCAGGAGAGCCCAGAGTGAGTTAGTAGATCTATGGAGACAAGTGAGTGGAGAGACTACATATATAGGACACACCTGAGGAGATCAACCTGGAGGCACAAAAGCTGAGAAGAACCCACAAAATGGTAGACCCGCAAACAGTAATCCTTAAATGAAGTTCGTCGTTCAGCAGAAAAACAAGTTAAGGGCGGTAATTCAATGGTAGACGAAACAGGCCGGAACAGGTTCAAATGCTGCATATTTCACAACAGAGCTTAATTAAAACAGGACTATGAGGCTGTTAATTGCATTGTAATAGTTCAGCATGAAATTAGGTCTGATGTGAATGTCCTTATAGTGGATCTGTTTATGTTATTATAATTACACAGGGGTACATAGATTTACTGCATAGATACATTTTTAACAGGCCAGCTCTTGGGTGGATTTCTTTTCTTTCCTCACTGGAATTTGCACTCTATTTACAGGTGTGGAAAGTCGGCAAGAGGGAGCCAGGGTCAGGAAATTAGGTCATACTGGATGATCCACTCGGTCTCCTGAGTATTTAAAGCTTAGAACTCCAAATAAGTTGTGCCTTGATGATGGTGATTTTATTCACCATTTCTTTGGGAGAGCATGTGTCATTTAAAAAACTGGGTCTCAGTAAAATGGGTGTCTTACCCAAAAGTGCTTTATTTTGTCTTAGAAAGCAATGCCTTCCCTTAGAATCAGTGAATGCAAATCTATAACTAATCTTGTGTCTGTAGTTCCCCAATATCCTATATCCCGGTGTAAATAAAAAATGTCAACATTTCAAAGATTTGGGTCTAGTAAAAGATGGCAACTCCTGTTCACAGAATGGAAAAGACATAGCAGGAGTTGGTTTGGTTTTCCAAGTGTAAAAATGGATGCTCTTCCTTGACTCATCTATAGTTTCCACTTTTTTGGACAAAGACATACTTGGCTCACATAAGAATCTAACCTATGACCTTGGCCTAAAATACTAAAACCTGAGATAATATCAGAAGTTTGGGAAGCATAGACTACATATTTGATAATGTTTTCGATTTTCATTGAGACATTTTTATTTCTGTGCAGACTATATACATATATGTATATGTATATATATATGTATATATATATATATATATATATCAGCAATCTGATATATATATATCAGCAATTTGGCACATTTCTTCATTTTGTGTGTTCTTTGAAATAAAACAGCAAAAAATTAATAGAAGATTACCTACAAATAAATTAGGTAACTAAGATGATTATGCCTTTGTTGTTTCTTTCTTTAACATAACCATTAGGAGTATAGAACAAGCACTTAAGTAAATTTGAATCAGTTTAGAGAAAGGTAATAAACTATGTTGCATTACCAGAAAGCCATACTTCTAAACAAAATTACCTGTGCTTAATTTAGGTAGAAATTATGCAATTTAGGAAATCTAATGGATCTCTATATGTGGGTGTGTACACACTATATAGTAAGTTTTGCTATTGTGAATGTCTCTAATTTTAAGAACCCCCAAGTTTCACATCTTGCATCTGTTAGCAGAAATATATGTTTTTTCATAGCACTATGCGAAATTCTTAAGAAACACACTAGGAAACCACAAAGAACTTGACTTCTGGTTATGACGTTTTTCGAAGCTCTTGTGAATAGAAAAAATGAAAGAAAAAGTTACAGGTTATTTCATGCAAGTAGAAAAGTCACAGATCTTAGCAGGATTCCCAAGGCTTTTGCCTGTACGTACGTATGCAAACATTAATAACAACACCGACACAACTAGAGGCAAGCAACTAGATTTGTTTCCGAGAGAGCACGAGCATAGAGCAACCCCACCGCCCCACTTCTGCCTCTTCCCTGTGCATGGGAAGCACTGGGGACCAATAGGAAGAGAGGACTCTGAAGTGAAAACATTCTGCTACAAATCTGAGATCAGGAGTGGAGTGGAGATTCAAAAGATGACGGAAAGGAGAAAGGTAAGGAAAAAAACCCAAAACTTTGCTCCAGCCGCCCACTGCTTTTGGAGATAAATCCCACAGGTGGCAAATGCATTTGTTTAAATGGAAAACAGTCATAATGATGTGGCTAGCAGTATTTTCCATTCATATACTCCACTCTCTAGAGACACAGAAAGAAAAAAATGTTTAATTTTACGGTCCGATTGCATAAAATATATAAACCATGGCCAAAGAATTTCACCATATACTCAAATCTTCAAGTTTAAAAGGAGCCTCTTTCTTCCCCTGAATTCCGGAAAGAAAAAAACAACAACAACATGAAATTATCTGTGATCTAATATTTTCGTTTCTGATCCAAAAGAACTGAAGACAAATAATTGGACTCACTTAGTTAAGACAGCCAGTTTTAGTCCAATTATCAGAAGGAAAGAAATCAGA
The DNA here is from genome assembly GCF_004348235.1 of Phoca vitulina. Taxonomy (NCBI): domain Eukaryota; kingdom Metazoa; phylum Chordata; class Mammalia; order Carnivora; family Phocidae; genus Phoca; species Phoca vitulina. Next base: position 10,309,322 of record NW_022589734.1, read on the forward strand.
CTATAATTTTTTTTTTTTTTTCCTTTTCAGATAGCAGCCTTGCAATATGATCCATAGACCTGGCTAAAGTTTACTTAAACCCATCAATCCAACTAAGCCACTAAATTGTTATCGATAAAATGAGCTTCAGGTATCTACAAGTATGAAGATTACTTGTTCTTTTTAAAATATTTATTCAACCAACACCTCTACCTTTGCTTTGATGTGCCCTGAGCTCTCTATCAGGAAATTATTCATCGAAAAGGGTGGCCACCATCATACTGGTGACTAATCTCTTGGTTCTTATTCCACATCTGCAGTTTAATTTTCTCTAATGGCAGAAAAATACTGACGTGTAAGACAAGCCAGAGATAGAGGGAGAAGTTGTCTCTATGTATATGTGTGTGCGTGTGAGTCTTTTATTTTATATTCAGGATATATTACTCCCAAAAGGTAGTTGCCCAAATATTTTTGCATCACCTACAATGAACAAAACTATATAAATTATAATTTCTTTATACCCTAACCAATTTTTTTTTTTTTTCTAAACCTTAGTTAGGTAGTATAAATTGGCTGAAAATCTAGGAGAGAGATTTGGCAGCAGCAAGGGTGAATTTACCAAACACTGAGCATGCTCCTGCATGAGCTTTTGCAATGGCTATTGCATGAATCTTCCCCAGACACCTACCAGCTCACTCCCTTCCTTAAAATGCTACTCAAATGTCACCTTATCAGTGCATCTCTTCTGACCGCTCCCCCCCCCCCCCCCCCCCCGGTATGAAATAACATTTCCACCCTCAGCCATACCCTATGCCTTATTTTCATCATAACACTTACTAAAAGTGTTACTAGCAACCATACTATAGATTTACTTGTTTATTGTCTGTTTCCCCGCACACAAACATAAGCTTTGGGAGAAAAGAGAAGAAAGCCTGGCTCATAAGGGGAACTAAATTTATATTTGTTGAAGGAATACATAAATGAATTAAGTGATTTGAATTGATTCAGTATTGAAGGCAGCCTGTTGTTGTTTTGTTTTGTTTTTTGCATGCTTATCTTTGAAGCTACTTTTGAAATGGATTCATTTTTGCCAACTCCAAATGGATATGCAAAACAACCGCTCTTTTTTGTCATTAAAAAAAAAAAAAACTAAGGCCAAGCCTTCAGAAGTATCAGTGAGGTGAACTCTCCACCAACTTCCCCCAGTGCAAGTTGTAACTCCTTATTTCCTAATTTAGTGAAGTTTGTTCAGCTGCTATCTTATCACATCATCCTCCTACTCCACCCACAAGCCCAAGAGTGCCTCTGTCATAACTCTCCTGGGATAATACCCTTTTGCACGCATATAAACCTTTACTCCAAAGCTACAATGCATTATATGATAATTAATTGCCTTATTAACAGCCCAGCAAGTAAAGAAATATTATTTTGATTGGAATGGTAGTGATTTAATTGGAAAAAAAAAAAAGGTGTGTATTTAATTTAATACCTTCTGCTTACAGAACCAGGGAATGTTTTCTCGTTGTTTTTCACAACTATAAAAGAAATCAGAATGTGTCATTTGTGCTTTAAAACTAGGTCTTTTTCAGTGCGCCTGGGTGGCTCAGTTCGGTTAAGCGTCCCACTCTCCGATTCTGTTCAGGTGGTGAGCTCAATGTCCTGGGTAGAAGCCCCATGTCAGGCTCCCTGCACAGCGGTGAGTCTACTTGTCTCCCTCTCTCCTCCCTACCCCGGCTCAAGCTCTCTCTCTGAAATAAATAAATCCTTAAAAAAAACTAGGTCCTTTTTCACTATTCAAAGACATTTTTAAGTCACGCATTCAAGCCAGATGTCATTAGCTATACAGGTTAAATCCTATTATCTTGGGCTCCATGAAACTCTCAATTTAGCATGGGAAGTGAGACACAAATGTAAATAACTCTCATTTACAACTAAGAAGTTTTAAATGCCCTATGAGAGACTAAAAATTCGAAAAGATTTGAGGAGGGATAAATCATGTGTGTAAGTAATGACAATAAGGGCTCATGCTGGACATTTCCCTGAGATTTGGAAGGCTCTACATGGAAAAATAAAGAATTTTGTCTTAAAAAATAAAAGAATGGGGGAAATTGACATTCATCTTTCAACCAAACTTCTAGTTTAGTGAGTCTAAGTTTCCAGAATGTTAATACCTTTTAAGATTTCACAAGATTTTGTCAGTTTCCTGATTTGATCATCACGCTTACCCTTTTTTCTGAATGTAGATCTCTCTTTGAGCATGAAATTTCCGGGGCAGAATAAAAAAAAAAAGAAGGAAAACAGCATATAGAAAATTGATCACAGCAGTAGCTATTTGGGGAAAGATTAATTAAGAATAAGAATTATAAATAATACTTATTTAGGACTCATTATATAAAAGGCTCTGGTCAAAGCACATTCATTCATTTCAACCATTCACTGAAATCCTACACCGTACCAGGGGAATGTGGAGACACAGAACAGAACCAATAAGATAAAGTCCTTGCTCTAACTCAGATGACGTTCCAAGGGAAGAAAACATGATTTTAACTGAATATAGGGTAAGTGCTACTGAGAAAAAGGAAACAGGGTAGCAGATGAGGCACTGGGTGGAGTGGGGATGATAAAGGACTACTTTGTTACTATTTTTTATTCAGAACTTCTATTTTATTCAGGGAAAGCCTCTCTGGGAAGGAGACAGTGGAATAAATGAATGAAGCGAAGGGGTATCAGTCATGTATGTAAGTGGGAGAATAGTGTCAGAAGAAGGAACAGCAAGTACAATGACTATGAGGGGCATACATTTGCCTTATGTTCAAGGAAAAGCAAAGAGGCCAAAAGAATGAAGCAAAGTGAGCAAGGGGAGAAAAAGAAGGTAAGATCAGAGTGGTGGGAGTCCGGGGCAAGAAGCTAAGCATTCAGGGATATGAAGACCACTGAAGAATGATGGCTTTTATGCTGATTGGACTGAGAAACCATTGAGCATTTGTGAACAGAGGAGTAACATCTATGACGTTATAGAAAGCATCACTCTGGCTGATCTTGAGGGGTAAACTGAAAATGGGGGACAATGCTGTGGATCAAATAGTGTTTCCCTAAATGATATTTAAGTCTTAAATCCCAGTACCTATGAATGAGAACTTATTTGGGAATAGAGTCTTTGCAGTCCATTCATATAAAATCAGTAGGGTGGGTCCTAATCCAATATGACTGCAACTTTATAAAAATGGGGAATCTGAGGGCACCTGGGTGGCTCAGTCAGTTAAGCATGTCCAACTCATGATTTTTCTCAGGTCATGATCTCAGGGTTGTGATATCAAGCCGTGCATCGGGCTTCACACTCAGCGTGGAGTCTGCTTGAGTTTCTCTCCTTCTCTCTCTGCCCCTTCCCACACTTGTGCATGCACTTTCTCTCTCTCTCTCTCTCTCTCTCTCAACTAAATAAATAAACAAGCACACAAATAAATTTGAAAATGGGGAATCTGGACAGAGACAGACATGCACATGCAGGGAGAATGCCACATCAACATGATGGCAGACATTGGGGTGATTCATCTACAAGCCAAGAAATGCCAAAGATGGCCCCCAAACTGCTGGAAGTCAGGAGAGAGGCATGGAATTGTCAGAAGAAATCAACCCAGCCAACACCTTAACCTTGAACTTCTAGCCCAGGACTATGAGACAGCACATTCCTATTGTTTAAGCTGCCTACTGTGTGGCACTTTGAAATGGCAGCCCCAGGAAACTAACACAGGCAATGATCCACCTTACATGAATTACTGCACTTAATCCTCATTATAAACCTAGGTGGTTATTATTCCAAATCTCAGGTGAATGAAAATGAAGCATGGCGCAGGGGGCGTCAACCAACTTACTTAGGATGAATTAGTAAATTGTAGGGCCAAAATATGGTTGTAAGGACATCTGACCCCAGAATCCAGGCTTTTAAACTCTATCTCCATTGCTTCTCTAAGGACACATTTTAAAACTGTGAAGTGGGTGGAAAATATTGTTGCCGAAGTGCCCACCATTTCAATGAAGCTAGGAAAGTATATTCATTTTAAGTCACAAATATATAAATTAAATAGCTAGATCTGTGTTTTTTATTATTGAATATTGAGCAATGGGGAACAAGTGTCTGGAGAGGATTTGGCTGTAAAGAAATAGCCCATCTTGGGCGCCTGGGTGGCTCAGATGGTTAAGCATCTGCCTTCGGCTCAGGTCATGATCTCAGGGTCCTGGGATCGAGTCCCGCATCGGGTTCCCTGCTCAGTGCAGAGCCTGCTTCTCCCTCTCCCTCTGCCACTCCCTCTGCTTGTGCTCTTCTGTCTATCTCTCTGTCAAATAAATAAATAAAATCTTTAAAAAAAAAAAAAAGAAAAAAAAGAAATAGCCCATCTCTTTGTTTACTTTTTTTTTTAAAGAATTATTTATTTATTTATTTATTTTGAGAGAGAGAGCAGAGCAAGTGAGAAAGAACATGAGTTGGTGGGGGAGGGGCAGAGGGAGAGGGAGAAGCAGACTCCCTGCTGAGCAGGGAGTCCGATGTGGGACTCGATCCCAGGACCCTGGGATCATGACCTGAGCCGAAGGCAGACGCTTAAATGACTGGGCCACCCAGGTGCCCCTCCTTGTTTACTCTGATAAAAAATAATGCCCTGGGAAACGGAGCACCTGAGGTGCCCTGCCTCAGTCACCAATGAACTCTGAATCTCAGTTTCTTTATTCATAAAATGAGAAAATTGGATGAAAGACTTTCTAAGGCATCTTCCAGGTCTAAGAGTCATATATATTTTGTATCTTTTTTTTTTATCCTTCTGTAAATTCTACGTCTATTTCTTTTTAAGGTGAAAAATACCTCTTGTTGAAGACAGTATTGGCAAAATGTGGAAGAATCACTGCATTATAGAAACCTAGCTTGCCCGTGCCTCTGTGTTGAAATTGCATATTCCATGACACAGAATGCTTAGAATTATTAACGTGGTTAATAGAAACTGGTCATGTGGTATCTCTTGGTTTCAAAGAGATAGACCCCATAGTAATGCAAAATTGTATACATGTTTATTTGTCATTTTTCTTATTGGGGTTCCCTATTTTGAGTTTACATCAATTATACACTGTGTGATTATAAACTCTGGAAACATAGATAATATTACTTAAATATTTATTTTAATATTAATATTAATAAACCATTGATTTTTGCCTATGTTTCTGGCTTATCATCCTTTCTTATCTCTGGAAAGTAGTCCGCTGCAATAGTCATGAGAACAAAATTCTAGATTTGTATTCTTATCATTTGGGCAAATTCTTGATTTCTCATTTTCCTCGGTGGTAAAATGGAGTTATTTAATTCAGTGATTTCTAAAAGAATTTTAATCTCTGAAATACAGTAAAATATTAAAGTAATGAATATGCACTAGAATGGGAATACTTAAAAAATCCAAGACTGAGGGATAAGACTTTCCGTAAGTCAGTATTTTCACTCTTTCAAGTTTCTAGAGATCAGCAAATCATGATAAAGTTATTTTTTAACAGAACTTTTTTCTTCAATTTTGCTATACTCTAAAAGAGTACAACACCCAAACATGTAAACACTGACCCATCAGTGTGTCCATCTTAGGAGCCAGAAATTCAAGACTCAAGTGACAGGATCATGATTACCAAGCATTTCTCACGTAGAGTCTAAAGGAAATAAATACTTCCAAAATTTTAGCTAAAATTTAGCTCGAAACTCATCTGCCGTAAAATTCTACTGAATACACACCAGACAGAGTCAGCATCTCTCTGTATACTAAGAGAACAGACCACCGGACTTGTAAATTGTTTATTTCAGGTGACGTACAGTGACATGCAGCATGATTTAATTTCTTTCACTTATTCAGTTAACTTGATATGAGACTGGCAAATGGATGAGTGGTTACATAAGAGTGAGACATCAGTGTGTACCCATACTCTCTCTCTCTGTTTCTGTGTGTGTCTTTCTGTCTCTGTCTCTCTTACAAACACACATACACACACACATATGCACATACAACAGAGCACCTCTATTTTCTGGGTAATTAAAAAATGCTAAAATCCAGATTTTAAGCAATGTCAGATTGAAATAGTTTTTTAGTAAACACCTTTTTGTAATCTTTTTTTTTAACTTATTTATTTATTTTAGAGAGAGAGAGCGTGCGTGGGTGAGGGATGCAGAGGGAGAGGGAAAGAGAGACTCTCAAGCAGACTCCTCGCTGAGAGTGGAGCCTGACAGTAGCTCGATTTCACAACCGAGATGATGACCTGAGTCAAAATCAAGAGTCAGACGCTTAACCAACTGAGCCACCCAAGCAGCCTTGTTTGTTTTTTTTTTTTAAGATTTATTTAGTTATCTTTTAATGACAGTTTAATACTATCTCTCTCAAAACTATAGCTTTATTTTTTTATCAACAGCTGATCAGCAGCTGAGTTTTGTCCAGCTATCAGATTATCTGTGTATTCTCTTAACATCTTTTATTTTTCTCTTAAGTCTACTAAGAGAACCAATCAAATAAGACATTTAGTCTACCCATTTCCTTTATAAAAAAGGAGGCATAGAGGAAATAAAATTCATGTCCTAATTCTCACTACAACACATAATTTTCAAGATAATGTAAAAGAATTGTAAATAAAATGATAACTGACAGACAATATACTGCCGTATTTTCCAAAACATTTGTTATAATTCCTTAGAAGCCATAGGAATATATTATCTCTTGAGCAATGGGAAAATTGATTTTTTTAAAGACATATAAGCTGATTATTAAAAATTGATTGTAAAACAAAATTAATGAAGTTATTAAATTGCTTTACTGTTTTAGCTAAAAGGCATTGTCATTAATTTAGCTTTTGTTAAATTAGCTCAATTAAAGGATATTTACAGATTTTTAAATTGTTTATGCTACAAATGCCCAAGTGAAATTTGCCAGTGATTTTGTGGTATACTATCTTGAATTCAGGCAGGAATTAATTTGTGGAAGAAACAGGTATTAGAGAAGATTAAGCTAAAGATTGGCTTGAGATTTACAAACGGGGGGAAAAGATCAACTAGGGAATCAATTCACCCCTGGAGATCCTTTAAGAGAATAGCTGGGAAGGTTGGGCACAGAGTGCATGATGCGTGGCGTTCTATCTCCGCCACACTTCTAGCTATGGCTATGCAGAGATCTTCAAATAGGCAGAGGCACTTACTCTTTTGAATCTTTATCTTTCAGGTGCTTTTAATTCCAAGGTCACCTTGTGGATGCATAAAGTTTAATAAACACAGCACTCAACAGATGAATGTATCAGTGACTGTCTCTGTGTAAGAAACAGTTGAAAACACTAGATTCAGGACTATAAGGTACTTTATATCCTTATCCCTAAAGTTACTTCAGGTAGCTGTTTTTGGGTTGTTATAGGAATGCTTAGAGACTATGTGTTTCCATGCATTTTCTGCCCATGAAGAAACAATTTTTTTTTTTTTGGTAGAGATTAGGGTGTGGGGGAGGATGAGGAAGAAGTAGTTGAAGTAGAAATAGATGGAATAAGATGGGGAAAGTGGTAAGAGCTTATTATTACATAGGCATTATTTAACATAATTATTATCACAAGTATCAACCAAAAGATAACAAGAAGAAGAAGAAGGAAAAGGTGAAGTTATTCTGAAGACAAATCAATCCAATTACTTATGAGGTGGAAATTCTGAATATAACCAAATGATACGTCTTCAAACATGATATATCTAATGGGAAAAATATCCCAGGAGGAGGCTAAGAATGACACTGGATGATTAAAAACAAGTATTTGTGGGTTGAAAATTGTATATGTTTTTCCATGAGGGAAAGAAATAAGGCAGGCTACAGAGGGTGGAAGTTCAGAGTTTTGGAATTAACTGGGTATCAACAAAGATTTCTCATGGGATAGAAAAAAGAAAGACGCAGAAAGCACACAAGTTGGAGAAGAAATGAGCATTTATAGAGAGGAGATGGAAGAGCTTAGGGAAGGCTGTCATAAAATACACATTGCATAATACATGATGGATCAGTTCTATTATTTAACTTTCCAAAAGATGTAACAATACAGAGATATGCTAACCATCATAGTCAGCATTAATTTACAGTGGGAGAAATAATTAGAATCTCACTTTTTCTGACGAACAGAGTAAAAATGTAAACAATGCTTCCCTCCAGGCAAGTGCTTTATCAAGTTGACAGGTACATTTGAATTTCCATGGGTGGGGGATATAATAGGTTATTTATGTGTCATTTTAATAGAAAGACCCAACCATCAAGATGGACAGCAGACTTTATCAGTACTGCTGTTTGCAACTAATCCTCCAATTTAGTACCCCATGAAAATACCTGCAACAAAACCTGTCCATTTTTCTTTTACACTCCATTATGGAAAAATCAATATGGGTGCTATTCATCACAAATCTCCTGCTTGGCGGGTGCCTGAGCCACAGAATCTGAAAAAAAACCTGGCAGTTTAGCACTCTGTGTGGCAAGGCCCATTGCGTAGGGTTTGATTCAACCACATTCTGCCACCCACAATGGCCCAGTTGGCCTAGTATGTTTTCTAGATTCTAATACATGTTGGCCAGAGACCCTGAATCTGATCACTGTAAGGTGAACTTCCTCTGGTGTTAGTGTTAGAGCCAAGAACAGGAATTCGTTGACTTCCAGGCTTGACGGATTTAATTTTAATCTGCTCTTTAACATTCAAGCAGTGAATAATAACTGGAAATTTAGCAAATAATAATTCAGTCAAACAACGGATAAACTAGACAAGGACTCAGTGCTTCACTTTTCAACCAGTATTATAAAAGACATAGAGTCTGATTACTTATTTTCCAGGAATATGATCCTTGTTTTTCCTGCAAAACATCTCTACTAGGTTTGAAATCCAAAGTCATATGTTTAATGGGAAGAATTCTACGACATCCCCAAAGTAAGTATATGCGAAAAGAATGTCATAGAGTTCACAACTGTCAACAGTAAAGCTAGACGAGACTAATTATCAAAATATGCAAATTTCAACATCTTCCCTGTAGAACAATCTTAAAGGCTGAAAGTTTATTTGATTCCTCTGTGTCTCGTTCCAAATAACCAAAGTTACATATTGGCCTAATATTTGCTAGATCAATGAGTGTCCTACAGAGCAAAAATTCATATATTTATTTTTACTAGTGGATACATAAGTAAGAGCTAAACATTATAGAAAAATGATTAAAGAAAACATAAATGATTCTTAGACATCAAGATTTTAATTAACCTAAATTTAGGTCAATTGAGTGTGTTGCTTGGAGCTCTGTACTAGATCCTGCAGACTAGCTCACTTGACACACACTCCAAACCCTTTATAGGTAGAGAAAACTGAAGACAATATTTATCAGATGCCCTTTCAGCTCCAAGTCCCCTTTATACCTTCATTCCTACCTAAAACAGCCAGGACTGTTCTCTCCACAACCCATAACCCTGACCAATAAGAGGTCCAAGGACTGCCCCAAGATGTTGTCCTAGTTAAGTGATGAACTGTTATTTCCATTTTGAAGTAATAACTGTACATGTCCTTCTGATTTAAAAGTTGGAATTCTACAAATTATCAGCTCACAATATTTCCTCATGAACAACCTCCCTTACTTTAATGACTTTCTAAAAGCCAAGTTACTCTATTTTATCTCTGCCTTTCTTTTAATCATATCTACATATCTGCAGACATTACCAGAAATAATCCGATGTCGCTTACTCGTATGTGTGGTCTCAACTGTATAATATTTATTGAGCATTCTATTATATTTCAGGCACATCCCCAAAGCATGTTTTGTGAATAAGGACAGAGTCCATGAAAAGAAAAGTTTCTTCAAAATGTTGTTTCATTTCCATGATGTTTGATTTGGGGGCAAGCAAACTCGTGTCTTTCAGAGGATAGAGCCACCCTATGTACTGGATTTGCCTGCTGATGCAGTGCAGTGATTTGGTGTATGGTCTTGAGTCTTGTTGATCACATATCACACAGGCTGAAAAGCTGTGCCAAAGGGCCAGAAAAAAATTTATCAGTGCACTCTTTTTATTGACCTCAATTCTAAGGACTATTTGCTTCCAACAGTTCCTCAGGTGATAATAAAACTGATTCATTTGGAGGCAAATAAATTCTCTGATATAAACAAACTCTTTGAGAAGTGATGTTACCTCTGAAACTTTTTGATATGTAGATATGTCTCAGATCATACACATATTTCCTTAAGGGTTGTATATACACTTCAAAACCATACCAAACAATTGAGCAATTAATTATAACGGCTACTCTTTGCGCTATGGTTGTTTTATGTGTTTAATTTTTGTCTCACACTTCTGGCTAGTAAGCTCCTTTACTACATACTTTATATGTCTTTATATCCTCCAAGGTATTTATTGCAGTGTTGGACAGAGCCGGGGCTGCATAAATGCCACGCTCACTGTCAAGGATATTTGGCACTCTCAATGATTTTTAAAGAGTCAAGCAGGTTCGTAGTTCTGTGATACCTCATTAGTAGTATTTTAGTGTCATTTCTCCCTTGCAATGACCTGCAGAAGCATCTTCATTAAGGAGGCAAAATTGCACGTTCAGAACACAACTTCCAGCAATCTCAACTGAATGATCAGGGTAACCTTGAAGAATTCATGGTCAGTGTAACCACCTCTGGAAAGGGCATGAGGGCAAATGTTGGACTAGAAGCTTTATCAGTTCACAACAGATCAGACTTGGATTTGCATCCATTTTTCCGTCTTGGTGATTAATGAGCCCTATTCAAACACTGCTGTATCATAAGATAGCTTACCTTGGATTTTCTAAATAATTTTAATCCATGCTTTTTCTGTCACATGAAAGGTTAGTATTGCCTGGACCCAGGTGATGTGTGATTATTTGTGAGTAGCTGATGTGTTTCATTCTAATGGGTATTGGAGAGCATGTGTTCCTAAGAAAAGCAAATCATCTTCATTGAACTATTTTGACAGCATTAAGTATAATATAGTGAAAAAGAACACTTATTGGACTCAGACCAGGGTGGTCAAGGTTTGAATGTTACTTCAGTCACTTACTTTAAGCTATCTGAGCTTTAATTTCCCCATTAGGAAATGAGACTTACAGCTTACTTTTCAGGGTTGTATTGCTGATATGAAATATGACAAAGCACGAGAAATTAAGTCTATATTTTATCATTATTATTATTACTATTTTTAAATGATCATCAATATTTGTTGGGAACTAGATCATAGTTAAGTAATTTAGAAAGTGAACATGTTATTAATAAGTCACTTGGTTCCCAAAATGTAAACATTCAATGCAGGACATTTCAGTTGCAATTTTGTTTGCAAAATAATTTCAAGTAAATGTAGCAAAGGGATATTTATAACCTGATTTTTTTTTTTCTAAGTAGCCTCACCAAAACAATCTGAGAATCATTACTCCACAGGTATTGACAAATGATCTCTTTATAAAGGATCTTGGGTTTACAGCCCTTAAGGCAATTATTACTTCTATGTACATTTATTCTAAATATATATTTTGAGACCAAATATTTTGGGGCACCTGCGTGGCTGGGTCAGTTAAGCATCCAACTTCAGCCTAGGTCATGATCTCAGGGTCCTGGAGTAGAGCCCCACATTGGGCTCCCCACTCAGTAGGAAGTCTGCTTCTCCCTATGCCTCGGCCCCTCCCCCCACTCAGGTGCACACTCTCTCTCTCTCTTTCTCGCTCTCTCTCAATAAATAAATAAAATCTTTAAGAAAAAAAAAAAAGAAAAGACCAAGGGGCGCCTGGGTGGCTCAGTTGGTTAAGCATCTGCCTTCGGCTCAGGTCACGATCACGGGGTCCTGGGATTGAGCCCCGCATCGGGCTCCCTGCTCGGCAGAGACCCTGCTTCTCCCTCTGCTGCTCCCCCTGCTTGTGCTCGCTCTCTATCTGTCAAATAAATAAATAAAATCTTTAAAAAAAAAAAAGACCAAATATTTCTTAAGAGTTCAGTTTATATTTTTAGTTGCCTGCTGAACTCTGGCTTTCCTTTGTTGGAGGCTGTTTGTCTTGGGGTCCACACTTACTTATACACCAAGGGTCGCTGATGTGCTTGTCCAACACAAAGGGCCATCTACTCTCAGCAGCTCTTCCTTTAGTGGCATGAAAGAGTGTAGTGGTCTTGTTTGTGCCATCTGCCTCACCCCAGCCTCTCCCAGAAAATAGGGTGGCTAATTCAGACTCAGTTTTAAATAAGTTTCTACATTTTTTTAATTCTGCTTAATGACCACCAACGTGGTCATTTCAAAAATATATGACCTCTTTTATTTCTTTGATTTCTTGTGCCATTCCAAATGGATGCAGACACAGAAGCCCTTGCCTGAATTTCTTATCTCACCTACTGTGAGGTAGGCTTCTTAAGGATGTCATATCTCATCACACCTGCTAGGTTGCGGGACTTTGGCAGGTATCAGATGAAGTGATAAATGATGAAGCCATCTTTGAAGATTTCTTTAAACTCAGCCCCTTGCCCCTTTAACAGGGTATTCTATTTGAGATTGCACACCCACACTTTTAAGAGGAAACAGTGAGAAGGAATACTACATTTAAAGGCTAAATCTCATGTTTGTGTTTCTCTGAATGTGTGGATTTAAATTCAAATGAAAAATAAGACTGCTCTTCTGTCTGGAGAGATCCTTAAACTGGACCACTTGCTTATTGAAGGGGACAGTATGATTCTGTTTGGCAAGGAGACCTCTGAAAAAATCTGAGAAAACTGTTAAGCGTAATAATATAAAGTGTTGTCTCCATTGTGTAGTGTTGCATTTTCCAGACTGTGTCTTTCTGGAAAAGTGTTGTTATATTTTCTTTTCTTGAGTTTCATAGCAGTGAGATACTAGACTGTAGAGTATCTCAGAGATTTGCACTGCACACTCCTTACAGGGAAAGGACACTAGTGTGGACAGGACACCTGGAAGATACGGCCAAAGGGATACATGAGGACGTTCTGGTTTTGTGAATCCTTGAAGAAGAAGCTAAGCTACAAAAAAAAAAACAAAAAAAAAACCCCAAAAAACAAAACAAAAACAAAAACCTAATAATTAGTTTCTATTAGCCAGAATCATGTGGACAAATACGAAGGAATGGAAATAAAAACATGTCTTCATGTCACAGAGAGACAGAAGTCTGCATATTATTCCTACATTGATCTTAAAGAGATTAGAAAAAGCACACAGGCTCAAGTAATTTTTAATCTTAAATTTAGCCAGTTATGAAATAAAAAATAACAGTTATGCGGTGCTTGGGTGGCTCATTCGCTTAAATATCCGACTCTTGATTTCGGCACAGGTCATGATCTCAGGATCATGAGATCGAGCCCTGCGTCAGGCTCTGTGCTCAGCGTGGAGTTTGCTGGAGATTCTCTCTCTCCCTCTTCCTCTGTCCCTTCCCCACTCATGCACACACACACTCTCTCTCAAATAAATAAATAAATAAAATCTTTAAAAAAATAACAGTTAACAAATCACTGAGGAAGGAGAAAATATATACATTTCAGATAGCCAACAACACAGAATCAAGGCAATTTAAAGGAAGATGGAATATCCAACAGTTTATAAAACAAGATGACAGAACCAATTAACAAATGGAAATTCTGGGAATATAGAAAATGGTATAAATTCTCTCATTAAGGAGCAGTATTCAAACTAGATTTTAAAAATTCACATGAAAGCTGCTCACAAGGAAATAAAAAGCAATATGAAAAGGTTAATAATAATAACATTTTTATTTATTAAGCATTTGCAATGTGCCAGACACTTCTAATTGCTTCAGTGAGATGCCCTCATCCAATATGAGGTAATGCTATTGTTGTCATTCATTGTGGATTTCTGCTCTTTCCATCCTAATAGACACAATTTTTTTTAATTTTTTTTTATTGTTATGTTAATCCCCATACATTACATCATTAGTTTTAGATGTAGTGTTCCATGATTCATTGTTTGTGCATAACACCCAGTGCTCCATGCAGAACGTGCCCTCCTCAATACCCATCACCAGGCTAACCCATCCTCCCAACCCCCTCCCCTCTAGAACCCTCAGTTTGTTTTTCAGAGTCCATTGTCTCTCATGGTTCTTCTCCCCCTCCGATTTCCCCCCCTTCATTCTTCCCCTCCTGCTACATTCTTCTTCTTTTTTTCTTTCTTAACATATATTGCATTATTTGTTTCAGAGGTACAGATCTGAGATTCAACAGTCTTGCACAATTCACAGCGCTTACCAGAACACATACCCTCCCCAGTGTCCATCACCCAGTCACCCCATCCCTCCCACCCCACCCCCCACTTCAGCAACCCTCAGTTTGTTTCCTGAGATTAAGAATTCCTCATATCAGTGAGGTCATATGATACATCTAATAGACACAATTTTTATTAAGTGGTCAGCCCTCGCCCTGCAACCTTGCTCAGGAAAAACTGACCAGACCTCCAGCTTCCATTGGTCTACGAGACAATGAGATGTAATGGGGAGCTGATGAAAAACGTTTCCATGTTCTTGGACATGAAACATCATTGTCAGTGGATGTGAAGCTTTAAGCTGCAGTAACTTTCTTACAATTGTGTGTAAGGCCAGCCTGAGAGTGAAACTAGCATCCAGAAGACATACAGCAGAGGGAATTTCAAAGGAACAAAGTAGGATGATGCCAAACTAATTTGAATTGGAGTTAGCTAGATGATCCTAACTGACATTTTATAAATGAGGAAATGGACAGGGTACTAAGCAGGCAGAATCGGAATTTAAACTCCACTAGTCTTTCCAAATCTGCACTTACAGCTAGTATATACCATACTAAGAAAGATTTACAAAAGGATAAAGCAGTATGTATAGAAAATACCAACTGCATATCAAATAAGCATTCAAAGTAAAGGAAAAAAAAAACAAAACATTTCAAACCCTAAAAGGTCAAATCATGGCCATGATTAATTAGCTATAGAAATATAAATCCAAAGCTCTCAGAAGTAAAGAGAACTGTAATGTCATTACAGTAGAACTCATAAGCAGTCATTTGAGTTCTTGCTATATTGGATGTGCAAAACAGAGACATAAGGTATTTTAGTACACTAATAAAGAAGATTTGAATTAATGATTGGACACTCTAGAAAAAGATATATCAAATTGTAAATACAAAAGAAGAATAATTTTTTTCAAGTGTACATTAAATCTTCATGTGTTAATTGTAAAGGAAAACCTCATGTGTTAATTGTAAAGGAAAACCTCAATAAAATTTTCAGCGAAAAAATATACAAACCATACACATTCTCAGAATATATTACAATAAGCTATGAACTAATCGTGTAAATTTATTTATTTTTTAATTTACTTATTTATTTGAGAGAGAGAGAGAGAGAGAGAGAGCACAAGCAGGGGGAGCCACAGAGGGATAGGGAAAAGCAGACACCCCACTAAGCAGGGAGCTGGATGCGGGGCTCAATCCCAGGACCCTGGGATCATGACCTGAGCCAAAGGCAGATGCTTAACTGACTGAGCCACCCAGGTGCCCCAATTGTGTAAGTTTAAATGGAATAGTGTAAATTTTTTTTTTCAAAGATTTATTTATTTATTTATTTATTTATTTGAGAGAAAGAAAGAGCATGTGAGCAAGGGGAGGGGCAGACAGAGAGGGAGAGAATCTCAAGCAGACTCCATGATGAGCACAGAGCCCGACTCAGGGCTCGATCTCACAACCCTGAGATCATGACCTGAGCCGAAACCAAGAGTCAGACACTCAACTGACTGAGCTACCTTGGCACCCCTGGAATCACACAAATTTAAATCAAACCATTTGTAAATTAAAAATGTAACAATATAACAACAAACATCATCTTCTAAATGCATTCTAGGTGAGAAAAGAAATCAAAGCTACAACTGATTACATGTTAGACAACAAAGGTAGGATAACATACAATGAAATATAAGATAATGCAATCAAATCTGTAAATCTTATAGACAGATTCATGGACACAAATGCTTTAAATGGCTAATAAAAATCCAACTAAAAAGTTAGGGGAAAAAACCACATTTCAATAAAATGTAAATAAATGCAAAAGTAAAAATTAAAGAATTAAATTGATACATAAACCCATTAGTTACACATTTGAACAGGACAAAGCAAAGCAGATAATAATCCTTATCTAATCTAGGCAAGGTAGAAAAATAGATACGAATAAACATTTTGAATTCTCAAACCGTAACAAGTCAAAACAGAGATGTAACAAGGATCAAGAAGATGAAGTGCATGATGACAGCTTTTTTCCCAACCTTTTCATGAGTGTTGATTTATCCATTCTTATATTTATATATATGTGGATAAGATAGCTATTTTGTAATATTAAACTTCTAAAATTATTTTGGTCATCCTAAACTTATCTTCCTGTTCTTGTAAGCTTCTTTCAACCTAACAGCCTTTAAGCAAAAGCCGATAGCCTTTTAACCAAATAAAATGTGTTATAAAAAAAAAAAACAAGAATAAACAGACAGAGGAAGAAGCCAAGTGCTACACTAAGTTCCATGTTTTCCTCTAGGGTGACAATAGCAAATAGGTGTGCTTGGATGATTGCAATCAATTTACAGAAGAACTGAGGAGTTTCTTTAAGGAAGTACTCATGACCAAGGAGGACAAACCTTGCCCATCAACAAAGCCTTGGGCAACAGAGAGAACTGCTTCTGGGAGAAGCATGGTCTTTCCCACCATGACTTGTCTTCAAGTCCAGCCTCCTGTCGATTCAAAATAAACATTCATAAAGTACTTCGGGTATATTTTGAAGGCATGGAAACCAAGCAGAACACTCAGGATCCCATCCCGGACATCTGGAATCAGATTCTCCTTTGCTGGTACCTGAGTGTCTTTTGTGGGGGAGTATAGTACTAGAGCATAGAAAGTTACCTTTGAGTGAAACCAGAGTTCCATTAGTGGCTTTGTGCCTTGAGGAGACCAGAACTTAGGAATCCACATTAAGGAGAGGGAGTGAGCCACAGTACCCAGGAAAAAGGTGGTGGCTAGTAGAAGCAGCAGTGCTTACTGGCTAGGGGGAGATACTGGGTTTTGCAGAAGTGGTACTCAATGGAAAGGAAAAGCTGTCTGCATACCTGGCAGCCCCAGAAAACCGAGGAAGGAAGGGAGGTGCCTGAGTTGACAGGCCCTGTAGTTGAACACCCAAGGGACCCCTGAGAATGCACAGAAACAGCACCTGATAGCTTCAAGGAAGGGACTTTTTATGGTAAGAGGGTGTACACTAGATGCAGGCTCTGAAAATGGAGATATTTTATACTAACGTAAGGACACATAACTTTGTAAACACGTTTAAAGATGAAAGTTTTCTGAGAAAATATAAATTCCTCCAAAATTAACCAAAGAAACAATAAGAGGAACACATCAGTAACCAGGAAAGAAAATAAATGTATTATCAAAAATTAATTTGAAAAGGGTTTTATGCCAGAGAAACTTATTTGTGAATACAGAACTACAAACTTTTCAAAAATGGAATTATTCTAATGCTATTTAAATACTTTCAGACCAGGGGCGCCTGGTTGACTCAGTTGGAAGAGCTTGCAACTCTTGATCTCAAGGTCATGAGTTCAAGGCCCATTCTGGGTGTAGAGATCTTAAAATGAAAATATAATTAATGAATTAATTTATATGCCTAGAATATAGATTCCAAGTTAAAATTATTTTGGGGATGAATGATGCTCCTGTATAAGAAAACTATTGGTAAAATATATTCACAAACTGATTTATTCAGGCTGTTCTCACTTTGTCCCAGATTGTGTTAACGAAAACATGTGTATCTTGGACAGAGGCCTTGCTTTGCACACTCACGTGGTAAGAATTCCAGTGAATTATACCTAGTGAGGACTATCTGTAACTTTAAAGCAATTTGTTACAACACTGATGACATTTTTCTTTCTAACTTTGGCAAGATGATTCCAAAATTCATCTAAAAGAATAAATATGCAGGCATATGTAATGAGTTTGCAATGGCAGAACGATGAGAATAAAATTGTGTGATTAGATATTAGAATTAACAAGGAACAATTAAAATACTATGGTCTATGAGAATTAATAATGAATGTCATAGAATAGTTTGCCCCCAAATAGGTCCCAGTGCATACAGTCTTTAATAGTTAAGACAAACTTGACTGATCGTTAGGAAAGTGATGGATTTTTTACTGGATTCTCATGATGCCACCCACACACCGAAATACATTCCCAGGTACATCATTGTTTCAAATGTTTAAAGTAAAATCAATTTTAAAAAACAAGCAATGACCTTACACTTTATACCAACTAATTTGGAGGTAGAAAGACCCAGAAACCATAAAAGCAATGTAAGTAGTCAGAAAGAAAAATTTAAGTCGCTTAAAATTAAAGTTCCTTAAAAAAAAAAACATAGTATTAAAAGGCCAGTGACAAACTGGAACTGTGTTTGTCATCACAATAATGATGGCTAAAAAAATAGTACAGCTGTAATCAGTAATGAGTTCTGTCAAATTAAAAAGGAAATCCCTAACACTCCAACAGAAAAATAACAATTGTCCTAAGTGAATAATTCACAGAAGAAATGTAAATAAGCATTAAACATGTGGAAAATTTCAGAGTCTTTAGCAAAGAAATAAAAATTACGATTATGAAATTCTATTTCAGACTGGCAAAGGTTTTGTTTTGTTTGGGTTTGGTTTTTGTTTTATTTTGTTTTGTTTTAAAGGATAACACTCAGTGATGGTGATGATGGCTTGGAATGGACAGTGCGCTACCCCACTGGTGATAATGGAAGTTATTACATTTCTAGAGAGTTATTTGATAAAAAGTCTTTTAAAATCTTATATCTTTTAGGGGCGCCTGGGTGGCCCAGTCAGTTAAGCATCCGACTCTTGGTTTTGGCTCAGGACATGATCTTGGGGTGGTGAGATCAAGCTCCTCCACCGGCTGTGCTCAGCATGGAGTTTGCTTGAGATTCTTTCTCCCTCTCTCTCCGCCCCTCCTGCTCGTGCTCTCTCTCTTTCTCTTAAATAATAAATAAATAAATTTTTAAAATTTTATATCTTTTGACTTGTTAATTATGCTGCTAGAAAATGAACCTAAGACAATTATCACATACATGGACCAAGACTTACGTACATCAGTGTTCATTATTATTTGTAATAGTGTAACATTGAGGGGAAAGTACTTAAATGTTAAATAATAGAAAATAAATTATATCAATGTTGATACTTCCATGCAATGGTCTACTATATAAATATTGACATATTTCCATAGAACCTCTAATGACATTGGAAAATGCTTTAAAGCATATTGAGACATATATAGAGTATGACCTAAATTTTGATGAGTTTTGGAAATTATGAATCATATTTATTTTCTCCTGATACTTTTTGTCTGCTCTCCAATTTTTCCTGGAATGAGCATGCATTACACTGATCACCAGAAATTCAACAAGCATCGTTCAAAAATAAACATTTCTCTCAAGAAACAAAGGTCTTCACTTTGAGGCACTTGAGCGTATTTGTCTAACTGGAGAAAGAAACCCTGTTTCTTTAAATTCAAGTTCTGTGTTGGGCCGCCACTGGGAGGTTGTGCTGAATTTCCCTCATTAAGCAGTTTCCTAAGGAGAAACCACCTGATCAAGCACTCATTGCACCATTTCTTCAGATTTTTAATTTCAAAACATTTCACTTGGCAGAGGCGGACCAGGGAGCCCTGTCAGTGACTGCGGGTATCTGGCAATGATGGAGGAAGCCAGGAAGGAACGGAGCTCCAGAGCAAGCCAGCACATTTTAATCAGCTTCGAATCGTGGAAGAGCCAAGATTTACAAGGGCCTCACACCCCTAGGTACAAGCAAAGTGACACACTCAGTGTAGCTGGGAGGTTTTATGGCGATGTTATCACTCAGAGAACGGAGACATAAAGGCAGAGGAATGGGAAGAAAAGTACATAATGTTTTCCCACACTAAGCTTAATTTCAATATTGTTTTGTGCTCCTGGGGCTTCCTTATGAATGACTGTAAAACTATTGTTCTGAAAATGAGTGGATTGCAAGGAGTATAGCACCTGTGGTGGGTCTGGTACACTGGTGGCCTCACCTCACATCAGGGCATGCTAAGTTGGTCCTAGTTTCGGAGGAATGATCTGCAGAGAATGACAAAGATGAAAGATAATTTTCTTTCTTTCTTTCTTTCTTTCTTTCTTTCTTTCTTTCTTTCTTTCTTTCTTTCTTTCTTTCTTCTTTCTTCCTTTCTTTCTTTCTTTCTTTCTTCTTTCTTTCCTTTTCTTTTTTTTTCTTTCTCTTTCTTTCTTTCTTTCTTTCTTTCTTTCTTTCTTTCTTTCTTCTCTTTTTCTGCATTTGGTACAAACTAAATTAAAAAAAAAATAAGGAAAAAAAAAAAAAGGAAAGCACAGTGCCAAGAATATTCTAAGACATCATGCCTACAATTTAAAAGTAGCTCTAGGTTATTTCTGGTTTCCATGACCAGTATGTGCTATATGGGGTAGGGTGACACATGCAGCTTTTGAACTTGACAGTGTTACACAGAGAGCGTTTCCATAGTCCCCCCCATTTCTGAACCATTTCTTGTTGTATTATATATTGTATCTACAGCTGTGCTGTGTTCAGTGGCCATAAAACCATCCATTTGTATAATCTCGGGGCAAAAAGCACCACAAAGAGAAGCAATGGGACTGGGAAAATGATCCATCTTCATTTATGCATTTGAAATTTTTCTCACTGTGAGAGCCTGGTGAGGTGGATATCTTCCTGTGAAAACCACAGAGAGCCAGCTGCCTTTTCCTAGTCCAACAAACATCAGTAGAGACAATAACATTAAGGATTCATAATCCCACATAGAAGAGCACAACATTATCCTAACTGAATTTTCTCCTTTAGCATCCCCAAGACTTATTAATACATGGGATAAAAAGCTATGGGAGCTCCAGCTTCCACAGAGTGTGTGATGGATATCATACTCCAGCTGTTCAGTTTGGAAGCTATTGTCCCAGATTCATCAAGTTCTAGTGGAAATAAACGAAACGTGGATATCTGATTCTCACAGTTTGTCTGAGAACACTTTCTTCATTTCTCCTTTATTATGCCAAAAATATCACTGAACTCAAAAGTGTTCTCAATTTTCTTGGTTCCCTGGAATTTTATCTCCAATGCGTCTGTGCTTTGCCACCAGCCTATAATAAATGCCTCAAATATTTTAAGTCCTTTCCTAGGGAAGATACACTGATTTTGGCTACGCCATCATGCAGTCTTCTTTGCTCATTCCTTTTCCTTCACAAGACCCCTGCATACCGTCTTTAGGACTGTGGGTTTTCTCCCAGCCAGCTCTCAACCCTCTCTTGACACTCTCTTCCTGGACTTTGAATATTATCTATGTGTTGATGACTCTCAGATTTATGTTGTTTTTCCAGACTTCTCCCCTGAGCTACAGACTTTGTACCCAACGACTGTTTGACGTCTGCGCATGTACACCTATCAGGCATCTCAAATTTCAAATAGCTGGAAGAGAAGATCGAGTTCCACTCCTCTCTGCTCCTTTGAAAATGGAGTCTCTCTGGTATTGGCCATCACCACAGTAAATGGCACCATGGCATCCCCCAATTGCTCTGACTTAAAGCCTGGGTGTCACCTTCCATTTCTTGTTCTTCACATTCCAAATCCATCCAATCCATCAAAGGACTTCACAGAAACTTTTTTCATAGCTCATTCACTTATTATTTTCTCTACTGTTACTCTGCTTCTCTCTGGAGTCAGAAGAGATACTTCAAAGAGTTGCGGGAATACAATAGGTTTTAGGGTGGTGTGGTGGGATGAGAACAAAGGGCCGTTGGTTCTTCTTGGCATCTTTCCATGCTCTGTGGTCATCGAGGCAATCTTCCTTATGGCCTGGTCACTGCTCGCTCTACTGAGGTCAGCAGCTGATGTAACCCATGATAAGGCTCTCTGCCTGGTCAGGGGCCCATGGTGGTCCCTGCATGATTCAGCCAACCCTCAGTTCTTGCTGATGCTGCTGTGACAGGCTCTGTGTTTCTGTCGTTACTTCCATCCAACCCCTGGCCTTGCTGCTTTACCCTGCAGCGGGTGCTGTGGCATGGCCATTGTGGGCCCCATAAAGGAGCCATGGCAGGATTTCATGCTTTGCTACTCAGCTGCCCTTCCAGCTTCTTCCATCTTTCCGGGTCTGTCCCCATGCTCCCAGGAATAGGGAATCTCCCTCTTACCATATGCTTTGTGTCATACCTTTTCAGCTTAAATTTGGGTATTAAAGAGGCTGTACTTCAAGTTTTCATCAGCTACTTAATCCCCCTCCTTTTTGGATCAAAGACCAGAACATAAGAATGAGAACTACCTATCTTAGAATCTGCCTCTTTTGCTCCTGCTTCTATACTTCTCACTCCTATCTACCAATTCCTGAGTAACAAGAAGAGACAACCTCCCAGGTTTTATATGCTCTAAATAATATCTTCCTCCTTCCCAGTTCTGACCTCAAAACTGTGCTTTGTCTGGATTGGATTTGGGAGGGAGAAACCAGCTTATTCATTGAGGAGGTCTAATTAGCAAGCCTTTCAAACATCTTGCATTGTTGAGATCACATGTCAGGGTTTTGGGTGCCTCTTTTGGATATTTCATATAAATATAATGATACATGGCATGTCAATTTTTTTTTTTATTGCTGTGTAACAAATTACCACAAACTTAATATCTTAAAGCATTATCCATTTTGATTTCACAGTTTCAGTAGGTCAGAAGTGCAGGATAATTGGGTCCTCTTGGTCAAGGTCATACCAGGCTACCATTAAGATATCAGCCAGGCTGTGGTCTCATCAGGGGCTTGAGTAGGAAGAATCCGTTTCCATGCCCATTCATGATGATGGCAAAATTTAGTTACTTAGGGTTATAAGACTGAATTCCATGTGTTCTAGCTGGCTGTCAATGAGGGACTGCTTTCAGCAACTCAGGTTCTATGCCCCCTCCATAAGTAGTTCACAATATGTTTCTTTAAGGCTGATAAAAGAATCTCTGTCACTTTGAATCTCTCCTTTCGTGGAAGGCCTGGACTCAATTTTAAAGCACTCATCCAATTAGGTCAGGCCCACCCAGAATAATCTCCCTTTTGATTAATTCGGAGTCCTGTTATTTGGAACTTAGTTATACCTGCATAATCCCTTTACCTTTGCCGTGTAATTAACCTAATCACAGAAGTGACTGTCTCAGTATATTCACAAGTCTGTCCTGCATTCAATGGTAGAGGATCACACAGGGGGTAGAATCTGGAGAGCCATTTAGAATTCTGCCTACGGGATATTCACAAAGGACTTCGTTCACTCGGCATAATGCTTTTGAGGTTCATCTGTGTATTAGTAGGTATTCGTAGTTCACTTCTTTTAATTGGTGAAGAGTATTTCCTTGTTTGAATATACTGAATTTTGCTTACCCACCACTAGTTGACAGAAATTTGAATTATTTCTATTGTTGGCTATTATGAAAAGCATGGCAGAGCTATAAAGATTCATGTTCAAAGATATTTTTTTGTCTGTTGTTATTTTAGATAGACATACAGAAGTGGAACTTCTGAGTTGTATAATAAATTTAAAGAGAGGCGTATCTTAGCAAAGGTAAGTCCACAGATCTTTGGACTCATATCCCAGATCTATTCTTACCAACTGTGTGACCTTGAGCACGTCAGCAAAGCTCTCTGTGCTTCTGGTTCCTCGTCTACAAAGGCATTTATCTAACAGTATGACTCTAGAACTAAATAAATAATCCATGCGAAGCACTTGTACATTGCCTCACATAGAATAAACACTCACTGTTAGCTATGACTAATATTCATTCTGAGAACCTAGTGCATTTCATAAATATTTACTAATTGACCAATGGTTGAAGATGGTTTTACTGGCTAATCTGCACTGTACATAAAGCTTCTGATATCTAAATTCTATACAATAATGGCTCAAATTTCCTCTTCCATTTCTTAATCATCAGGCCCCTGCTTTGGGTTAACTCTGTGTATTGTTGATCCTTTGAGAGATTTTATCAAACATCTCATATCTGCAAAGATTCCTCAATAAACATTACATACTTCTTAGAATTTCCAAATAATAAATACAAGTAATGGGAATATATGGGCCTCCCATTTCTGGAGTGACTTTTATGAAAGGAAGTTGACACACCTATAACCTGGTTCCCACATGGGACTTTTAATATTCTGATCTCTAACATCAAATAAACCCTGAGGTTTGGGGGAAGGGGTTATTTATTTACTTATTTAATTTTTTTAACTACAGGCTGGTGGTCTGTCTGGAATAAACTTTATGTGTGAGGAACAAATAAAATTTTATTTGCTGCTTGCAGACTAAATAATTCTTTTAAAGAAGAAAGTTTATTGATGTCGTAAGCAACACGATGCCTCTTGAGATGAGGGATGACCTGGCTAAAAGCGCCTCGCTGCCTCCCTTCCTCTCTTCACATTCTTTTAATTAAGAAGCCTGCTGATGAAAGGTTCATTAGCAGGCACATTTCCTATTCTTGGAAAAATAAGGTTATTTTAAGAAATCTAACAGGCTCAACATGTCGTGTTAAATATAAGCGCCTCCTCCTTTGTGTCTCATCCTTCAGGTAGAGTATTGGAACCTTTCATTTCTTCAAATTGTTCCCTCACTAGGATCCAACAGTATGGTAACTCCATCTCCCCCTGTTTCCCGGGAATATAAACATATCATTCCTATTGTAGGAATGTCATAATTACTTGGATGATACTGCTATATCACTGAGCTTGTCATGGGATAATTCTGTTCCCAGAAAGAAAAAGAAAGGTACAAGTCTTCTTTAATTCCGATTATTCTCCCTGTCAGTCACCACAGCTTTGCAAATCACGGGGGGTGGGAGGAGTGGGGGGGTGGAGGGGAGATATGTCCTCAGACCAGAAAACAGGACTCAATAAAGATCCTAGTCTGCCACCAAGAGGGGCCCTAGGAGATCATTTCCAACCTTATTGGTTGTAAAGAGTTTCCTTTGTTTAGCAGCAAACTGGGAGTTAAAAAAACAAGGAAATAGGAAGTTCCTAACAATTTATACAGGCTCCCCAGAGTAAAGGTGTGCTACTGTGTTTCCAAAATGATATTTAATAGGGTAGGGTCTTCCCACTGAGTAAATTAGCCAAGGTGGGGGGGAGGGGGGAGCAGTCCATAAACTGATTTGTAAGCTGGAAACTTCTTACATTTCATCTTGTTTCCCTGTTGTTCCAAGGATTTAGCCCATTCTTTTGTAAGTTGAGGGTACTTGGGCTATGTGGAAAGATCCAAGGAGAGGAAAGTTTATCCAGACTTCTGTCGGAGTTCGAGAATGGGAAGAAGACAACTCTGTGTGTCAGCCAGCAGGCGCAGCAGTGATGCGAGTGAGATTCCCAAAGGGGAAAGGACACCGAGGAGGACGCTTCTAGAGTTACGTGATTCAGCCCCCATCCCTATGCGGGGATTAGTGTTTCTATGGTAAAATCTGGGTTTTCTGTGTGACTTTTAAGAAGGAAACAATTTATCTCTTATACCACCCCTATCCGGTGTGGTCCCTAACGCTTCAACTCCTGTAGAACTGACTCATTATCACGTTACTTGTTTCCTCGAATTGTTTTCCGTTTCTTAAAATGCTTATAGTTTCTATCTACTCTAATAGAATGGCACGTTCTTTGAAGTTAGGAATGTGACTTAAAATTTACTATTTTCTCATACGGTGGTGTGGGATGTGCATATTCAACATTTTTTAAAAAGTGGGTTGTAACCTAGATTTTTAAAACTTATTGTAATGTTTAATTGAATAGCTTAAATTGCATCATAGTCAACAAACTCGCGACCTTCATTCTCAATTCTTTTGTGAAAGAGACCTTCATGCCATATTACTTATAAATTCCGACAGCGGTGGAGGAAAGAGAAAGAACACACGTACTGGAGTCAAAAACCCCAAGCTTTCAGTGCAGGCTTTGCTTCTTACTATAAACTTTTCCAAGCCTTGGAGCTGCTCTGATGTCTTCATTTAATGTTAAATAGAAAAATAAAATATTTCCCTTGAAAGTAAGGCATTTTAATGAAATTAAAGGCGTGAAAGTGCTTTATTAAATTATTTACGGTAGTAGTAGATACCGTAGCAGCAGCTTGTATTAATAATTACAGCAGGATCTAGAGAAGCACTTTTATAGGTTTAACTGGAGAAGATGTTCTTTAATAGGAGGATATAAAAGCATTTCAGGTCAAATACTAAACTTTTTAAAGGGAAGTAATATAATATACCCTAGATGTACCTTATAATATAAACCAGAATATTGATAGTCACATTTAATTATACCAAAGAGCTTAAAAAGGATGTGCAGATGGGGGTCCCTACAAATTACAAATTATAAAAATCAAGTACTTTCCTTCTTACTTTAAGAGGACCTTGCCATTTAGTAAAAGAAAATACATCAGTGATTTAGTCAGTGATAAATAAGCGAGAGAAAGCTAAGGATAAAAGTGAAAAAGAAATCTCCAAACCAAGACTGGAGATGTCTTTTCTCCTCCAGTGGGTCGACTCTATTCCACATCCTATGTTAGATATCCGACCTGTTGTTCAAACCTCAGTAACGTTCAGTTCTTAAAAAGAGTCATCTATGCTTGTAATAAAGCTTCCTTGCTTGGGGCGCCTGGGTGGCTCAGTTGTTAAGCGTCTGCCTTCAGCTCAGATCATGATCCCAGGGTCCTGGGATCGAGCCCCGCATCGGGCTCCCTGCTCAGTGGGAAGCCTGCTTCTCCCTCTCCCACTCCCCCTGCTTGTGTTCCCTCTCTTGCTGTGTCTCTCTCTCTCAAATAAATAAAATCTTTAAAAAAAAAAAAAAAAAAAAAAGCTTCCTTGCTTAAACTAAAACTGAATTGTGAGGGCAGTGCTAATGTTTCAAGTCCGGCTGTTCCACATACAAAAGTACAAGTGTATTTTTTCAAGACCAAAGCTTCCAAACACCCAAGGATTTGAAATCCTTGGTGTTCTTTTACTTAACCTACACATTGCTTCACATGCCGTCGTTTATAAGGCCATGATGAAAAGAACAAGTCTATAAACCTGTGCTAAACGGCAGGAGTTTTGAGCTCCCAGGACCTCAGACCTGCAGTTTATGCAGTGATTTATATCCAGTGGAATTAAGGAAACAGTATAAAGTAGAGGAGAAAAGGAGAGAACACTCAAAAGGGTGTGTGTGTGTGTGTGTGTGTGTGTGTGTTATGTGTTATCACAGAAAGGAGATACTCAGAGGAATCGGGAGATTCAGAAGAAAGAAGCTTGGAGAACTTTGGCAGGGAAACCACTTGACTATGGAAAAAAAAATCATGTGGTATCTGTAAATACGCTAAAAACCCTGGAGCAGTAGGGGGCGAGATAATGCACTTAGGGAGTGGCAACTGCAGATTTTCTATAATACATCAGAGGGAATTAGTGGCATCTTTAGCTTGGAAGTGGGCTAAGGTATGTATTTTGAATCTGCAAGCAGTTTTGTTAGGTGCATATTTTGGAGGGTGTTTGGGGGTAAGAGGCTAATGGAGATTATCAGGAAGAGGTCACATTACCACTACATCAAAGGCTCTTCTTCTGTGTTTAAAGGTAAAGAGACTGAAGACAGATGTACTAGCTGTTTTCATGCATTTTAATGGATGTTTCTTTTTTTGGACATCGAAGCCAACACACTGGCTTTTTATGCTACATGTTTTCTTCATTGACACAAGGATATAAGATTGCTGAAAGCAGAGACCAGGAGAGAAAGCCCGTAAAGTTCTACTATCCAGATTCCCAAGGCCATTTTATGAGTTGTCTTGACTTCCAATTACATAGTGACTCTGTCTGAATGACTACAGTAAAGGCAAAGGACTGTTGGTTGATTTATTTTCTTTGCACAGAACTGGCCATTCTTTTAATGTTGAGTTGCAGTCTTAGAATTGTTTTGTGTGTGTGTGTGTGAATAAAATAACATGGTTGTTAGTCTACTTTCTATGGTCTTTTTGTTTCCGGGAGATAACTTACTACTACTACTACTACTACTATTATTATTATTATTATTATTTTACCTAACCATGTTGAGACACATAAATTATTAAAATGACCTTGAAATCTCCCTCCATTAAAGTGATAGGATTCAGGTAAAATGGTATTCTGGTCCTTTAAGTGGCCTTCCAAGACCTGGAAAAGTATCCCTACTCATAGGACCATCATCAAGGTCTTCCAAGTATTCCCTTACTGGATCTTACCACAGGAACAGGCTCAGCTCCTGATCAGAGTTTTGGGAGCAGTATTAAAATTCCAAGTCTATCTCAAATAAGAAACTGGAAAACCCACTCTGTCATGCTTGACTTTCGACGTTTTGGCAGAAAGCTGAGATTCCTGGGTTGAACATCTAGCAGAAGCCATTTCACCATTCATCATTTCAAGGTTTCAAATTGAGGGCAAAATGCCATATAACCTACTTGCACATCATTTACTAAAAACCACAAAATTGTAAGGCAAAAATGTTCTTACTTGGGAGGTTTTTATCCCTTTCCTGAAATATTCTGACATGTGCAAAGATCATGTCTGGAAAAATGTCCTAGATTTTAGTCCTGGCTGTGACATTTATTATGATGGGCAAGTCATCTTTCTGAATCTCACTAATTTCCCTCACCTGTGAAATACCTGACCTGATTACCTCAAGGTTTCTCTAAGGAACAAACAGAATTATGTTGACAACATGTTGAAGACTCTAATGTGTGATATTAATGTAAGATACTGTTATTCTTTTCAGTGTTTTAAGTTAAAATCTACAAACATAACATTTTCATGAAATATTCAAATAACTGTTTGTTAGATGCTAAAAGCAAAATCTTCTAGATTTAAAATTTAAAAAGAAGACAAGGAATAGACCTTCCCTTCTCTAAAGAGGTTCCACTTCTTAAAATCATCTTTCAGCACTCTGACTTGTTATGCAATGTTCCCATCTATACATTTATGTAACGCTCCTGCAATACAAGGTGATTCTTTACCAAAAATCAAGGCAGGAAGAAGCATTTCCTTCCACTCCAATTACCTAACAGCATAACTTTCTGTACTTCATCACTCATTGGGAAGCAATTTACAAATTGAGTTGGGGCTGGGGAAGTTTTTTATCAGGAGCAACATAGAATTACATAAAGAAATATTTGATGAGTGTTTCTGTTTTATAGGTAACAGTGAAAATCATATTCATACTCCTTTGACATATCTATTAGCGAAAAACCCATTTGTCTATTTGCACTACACAGACTACCATTTGTCAAGCCAATAAGTTTATAATGATTAGGCTTAGTGGAAAAATCTAAACAGAAAAGTCTTCCACCATTATATTGATATGCAGAATGTCAAGATTAGCTAAATCTGGAGATTGAAACACACAATTAATAAAAAATGCTTCAATTCAATTGTTCAGCTAACTGCCATCAGGTTTTCTCATTATATTCCTCTTAAAATTTTTCGTTAGTGGCAAATTTCCTAAATACCGAAAATGGGAAATACCAGCGGCTGACAGCATCATATCAAGTATGGGTAGCGATTGCCAATATCATCATGGTAGAGTGGCTTACACAGTCCTTGAGCATGGGGATTATGTATTACATCTTTGATTTGAACCGAATGACAATGAAGTTGTTATGCACAGAATTTATCAAAGAATCAAGAAAAGGGGGCACCTGGGTGGCTCAGTCGGTTGAGCCACTGACTCTTGATTTCAGCTCAGATTGTGATCCCAGGGTCATGAGATCAAGCCCTGAGTCTGGCTCTGTGGTCAGCAGGGAGTCTGCTTGAGATTCTCTCTCTTCCTCTCCCTCTGCCCCTCCCCCCACTCACGCTTGTGCATGCACATGTATGTCTGTCTCTCTCCCAAATAAATAAATCTTAAAAAAAAAAAAAGAAAAGAAAAGAAGGAAGAGAGAAAGGAAGGAAGGAAGAAAAAAGCAAGGGAGAGAAGGAGGAGAGAGTAAGGAAAGAAGGATACTACTACCTAAACTACTAGGTGACTTGGTTCAGCCAAAAAATTACCAATTAGTGTTAAAAAGTAAACTTTTCTCTAATATTGTTTCATACAGAGAGGTAATTTGCCTTCTCAGTGAATCCAATACATCAAAAACAAACAAATAAACAAGTGACAACAAAAATTATCCTGGATGTGGGATCCCTACCCCAAAACAAAAGAAACCAAACTCAAGACAGACATGGTATAGATATGTCATTCTCTGGGAAAACTGAATGTCACATTTTATGTGTAGAGCTTAGATTTGGATTTTAATTATTCTTGGTGAATAGTAGGCAAATGTATTAAGCGATAAAGTGAATCAAATTTCAAGTTACACAAGATAGCATATGCAGCATGTCCTGCCAGGAAGCACAGGAAATATTTGGCCCTGCAAATAGGACAGAAACCTTGCAAATAGGACAGAAACTCCTATTTACGCCAGCCCCTTGATGACAGACTTTTCCTCGGTGAATTTTTAGCAGTTTGCCTGATGATCACGAATGGTCTTGGAGAAGTTGAGAAAATGGCAGGCAAATAGAGATGCAGCTTTTGCTGAGCACTGTCATAAAATCTTGAGGGCCATCAATACATTCGTTTGTGACAATGAAGTTCTCGAGCTGTGGTAAATTTCAGTAAAGTGCACTGTTCCTATGTGATGCTTCCTGGACTCAGGAGAAACCGTTTGCCTGTCTGTTTAAGGACTGCAGAAAATAAAAACTCACTTCTCCAGGTATGGTAGTAAAGAGGTGATAGTAAACTTGTTAATTGGGTCAGTTTCCACCACCACTGCTTACACATCATTAATATGTTTGTTACAGGATTGAAATTGTTCTATATTCTTTTGGGGAGAGAATAAAAAAAATACCAATATAAAATTTTGGTGTTTTCAGTAAAAACTGTAGTAGGTATTTTCAATGACCCTGAAGTTCTGGCAAATAAAATGAGAACCTCAGAAAAGCACTATTATCATAACAGAACCAATTCTCTTTTGATCCTGATGATCTCTGGTACCATTTCCTCTTACATAATTGTATGGTATGCAACAACAGAACATCGTAAGAGCTATCATGAGGCTCAAGAGAAAAAAACCTCACACAATTAATAACTTTTTTCCTTGGCATTTATTATTGAACATTGGGTCAACATTCTCTGGGCTCTATTGTTCTAAAATCCCTTTTAAAAATCTTGGAGAAAAAAATAAGACTGCTTGGATCCTTCAGGCTTGAACTTTTTAGATTCAACCCAGGTCTGTCATGTTACCTCTGAAGTACCTGAAGCTTTGTTCCTTAAACTGGGAACAATGTGTTCTCCACAACTGCAAGTTCTATACATTTATTTTTAGATTAAATTTCTTTTTTTTAAATTTCTATTTCCATGATAACATTTGAAGTGATGAAAATGTTCTATAACTAAATTATGGTGATGGTTGCAGAACTCTGTAAACGATAAAGACCACTCAGTTGGGCACATTAAATGGGTTAACATTATAGTTGCAAATTATTATTATTTAAAGATTTTATTTATTTATTTGAGAGAGAGAGCAAGAGAGCACAAGTGGTGGGAAGGAGCAGAGGGAGAAGGAGAAGCAGATTCCCCACTGAGCATGGTACCCGACTTGGCGCTCAATCCCAGGACCCCAAGATCATGACTTGCGCGAAGGCGGACACTTAACCCACTGAGCCACCCAGGAGCCCCTATAGTTGTAAATTATATCTTAATGAAGTTGTAAAAGTATTTGACCCATTTTAGAGAGGCAAGTATATTTTAAAATAATAAAATAAGACCTTTATTACTTAACTCAATGTTTGTCTCAGTAGGGTCTGCTGACTGCTCTGAGGTTCTTAACTATATTTTAAGGGATGGTCAAGGATTCCTTTTAAAGGAGTTTTAGTTTATTTCTAGGATATATAGGCAAAAAGTGGAAATTAAGAAAGGGAAACTATAGATTTTAAAAGTACAATGTAGACATTAAAAGCAATAGGGACAATTGGTTTTACAAATTAAAAAGTCCTTTGGTAATACACGATATAAAGAAATGGTATGATTTGAACCAATGCATATATGCTCTTAAGTATCTCTAGCCTTCATTAGACTGTGACTATTTTCCCATGGAGAGGGCCCAGAGTTTGAAGTCAATACCTCTTGATCAAGGGTAGTAAATTCCCTCTACTTAAGATTCTCTTGACATATCCTTTAGATTTTGCAATATCTAAAAACACATATACATTTTAAAAGAAACTGAAAGTTTAGTTAAAAAAACTGTGCTCTTTGTTAAAAAAACAAAAAACGTATTGGCATAGTTCATTCCATCCTAATGACAAAATGAGGCTTATTACTCACAATTTTTAAGTTTTAGATGTGACTAAGACAAATAAGAAAGACCCAGGAAATGAATACCAGCCAAATGTGAAAAAAAGAATAGTTGGAAACAACCCAGAAGATAAAACCTTTGGCTAGGGCAAGATTTATTTGATAAAAATGTACCCAAAAAATCCATAAACAAACTTTTTAAACGAAGGGGGAAACCGGAGGGGGAGACGAACCATGAGAGACTGTGGACTCTGAGAAACAAACTGAGGGTTCTAGAGGGGAGGGGGGTGGGGGGATGGGTTAGCCTGGTGATGGGTATTAAGGAGGGCACGTTCTGCATGGAGCACTGGGTGTTATACGCAAACAATGAATCATGGAACACTACATCAAGGACTAATGATGTAATGTATGGTGATTAACATAACATAATAAAAAAAATTTAAATAAATAAAAAATAAAAAATAAAAAAAAAAGCAAGCGTCTAAAGCAGGAGGACAAATGAGTCATCGCCTGACCTGGTGACAGGCTGTGGAGTGACAATGAGAGCTTTTCCAACAGCTTGCCTGAGAAGAAGCCAAGGGACCAGCCTGGAAATCAGGAGCTACATGTAGATGGCGGCGCGTGTCACTTGGAGCGCTGCATGGTGACTCAGCTCCTGCCAAATTTACAGCAGCTTAGCTGTGTTTTAGGACCTAATTGAGGCATAAACCACAACTGCCGCTGTTGCTGTGATAGTGGCAACCAAACTGCCTTTCTAATTGGAAAGGAGGAAATGTGAACAAAGAGAAACAACCAACCAAATCTCACCAGGAGACACAAAATATGACTGGACTCTGCCGCCAAGTTAAGAAAGGTGCATGTTTCATCAAATCTGAAAGATAATCAGAACGGAGAAGGAGAAACACCATGGCAAGTTTGGCCAGTACGTTCTTACAACATTAACGCTCTCTGATTTGCTCTCTTCCCTGTCTGAAGACAGATCATGAGACCATTACGTAGCAGACAGATTGTCATGGCTCAAACACCTACTTGCAAGCGTAACACGAATTGCTCCCAAATGGCATGGGACAGTGGCTTGTGAAGGATTTTATGTCGCGCTTGGTACTTCTTCCTTTCAGAGAACACTTTTAGAGGTCTTCTTCCAAATTATGAAAATAATATGTGTTCATCATGAGAATTAGGAAATTTAGAAAAGCACAAAGAAAACAAGATAAATTATTCCATAGTCCTACATCAAAGGAAGATATAATCATGTGGAAATTTTATGTATGTCTTTGTAACTTTAGACTTTACAGTCTTCCATGGGTCATTTTTGTACTGATTCATATTAAATTACTGGGAACTGTGGTTTTGCAATGCACACAGAAAGTGAGATACTAATACATATCGTTTCTTGCCTATTTATCCAAACTTAGTGTTCCCTAATGCTTACATTAGTCATGTTCCAGCCATACTAAATTCTTTTCTGTTCTCCAAAACACCATGAGATTTAAATTTTTTTTTATTTAAATTCAATTTAGTTAACATATAATGTATTATTAGTTTCAGGGGTAGAATTCAGTGATTCATCAGTTGCATATAACACCCAATGCTCATTACATCAAGTGCCCTCCTTAATACCCATCACCCAATTACCCCATCCCTCCACCCATCTCCCCTCCAGCAACCCTAAGTTTGTTCCTAGAGTTAAGAGTCTCTTATGGTTTGTCTAAATGATATTTTATCCTCTGCTTGGAGAGCCTATTCTTTGGTGCCCAATTTGTCCTTGAACTGCTTTTCATTTTAAATACTTATCTCAATCTCCTTTGTGAGATCTTCAATGGGCCTTTCAAATGGGTTAAGACTGTCAAAAAGAAAACCGCGGGCCCCAAATGAAGTCACCTGGACCAAGTCACCAAAATGGGGCTCATTACCCAACCTAACTGCAGTTCCAAACTCCCCCCAGAAATGTAGTCTTAATCAGTCAGTCAAGAATTTTCCAGCAGCACCGTGAGGTAATCTGTCAAATGGGCTCTCTCCATCTCTCCCACTGCCCCAAAGGAAGAGGAGGTAATCTGCATGATAAAACCCTCAGCTTTTCCCCCTAAAGGAGAGTGACCTTGCCTGAAACAATCCTTTCTTTTCTTTTGCTAACTTGTTGTCCCACCTCCTTCCTAGAAAAACCTTCCATTTTGTACAACTCCTTGAGCTCCCTCTCCTTGCTAGATGGGATGCTGCCCAATGCCTGAATCACTTATTAAGCCAATTAGATCTTGAAATTTAAGTGGTGGAATTTTGTTTTTTAACAATACTATCTCCCTACAAGCTACCCACCATACTGCCCAGCATCATCTGCTGTATTGACATAGCCCCAACTGTTTAACTTCCTCACTGTACTATAAAGGAAGAGATACTGTTTTGTTTTGCTTTCATGTGCATCTAAAAAAAAAGTGCCTACTTCATATTAGATGATCCATAACAAAGTGGCGAATAAATGAATAGATGGATGAGTGAAGTTATTTCATCTCTCTGAGCCCACTTCCTCATCTGTAAAATGGAAATAATACCCACCACATATATTTGCTTTGAGAATTAAATGAACCAACATATTAACTGCTTGACATAGTGACTGACCCGCAGTAAGAACTATTTATTTTCTTCCTTTGTTCCTAAGAAAATGTTACTTAAATTCTAAGCCCTTTTTTAAAAAAAATTCTCTGACCTATACCAAAAACGTGAGTGTTAAGTGTCAAGCAAATGGTTTCTATGAGCAGGTAATAATACTATGGTGACATTTTTGCAATTCTAATTTATTCAAGCTTTGTGACTGTTAAAAGCCCAAAGAACACCCTACAGAAATTAGATAAGCTAAAAGGGACAAAGGGTAATAGGGGAGCTAGTATTTCAATAGAGTTGTATTTTCATCTCATTGAAGCCTATACAAATGCAAGTGATATTGAGGAACTGGCATTTCTCAAGTAACAGTCAGATATGGAAAGGAGTTTGACTTTCATTCTTCCCGGTAAAGAACACTGGACTTCCAAAGGGGGAAAAAAAAGAACATCGTTTAATGCTTTACATGAAATTCTATTTCCTACCACATAATTATTAAAAGATAAGTACCTTCTGCATTATTAATAAGAATAAATAATAAGATGGCAATTAAATAACTATCATTAATGACTTGCTCATTAATATATTAGTAGTTGGCTGTTTTATCATGAAGAGAAATTAGAGTAAGATAGTAGGAAAATTCTATAAATAATAAAACAGAAAGCTGTGTATTGAGCCTCAGTTAATTACAAATATATCTGATTCTTAGGGAACGCTAAAGAAGAAATTTGCATACCAAGTACAGAAGTAGTTCAAAGCTAATAGGTGCTTTGTTACAAACAAAACTCTCTCATGTCTCTTTGAGTGTAAGTTTGTTTACTCTTACAAAAACTTGATTTCCTGTGTCTGAGGAAAATAAGCTTATAAAAAAGATGAAAAGGCTGGTATATAGCACTCCAGTAAAGAGATGCTGACAAATTAAGTGTTAATGAATCAAAAACATATGGATTACACTTCACTTCAAATAGAAATGATTTTAGAATCAAGGGGGAAAGTACTTAGCAAAATGTAAGTCTTTGTCAGTCTTTAAAACCCAAACATTTATGGTATTTTCAGAAAGCTCCTAGTTATTCCTTTCCGTAGTGGTTACCTATCATTTTCATTTTATAGAAAAGATCCATCTCTCCAAGGCCAAATGACCTTTCAAACATTTAACAATGTATTGAGTCAGTTATATACAGACATCCCAGAAGTTCAGAGATAAAAAAGATCAAGGGAGAAATATGTACCAATTAACCAAAACCACCATGACAACATAGAACATTTTCCTCCACTCCTTGCTCATCATGATTTGAAAGACAAGAGAGAAATGCCAATGGTCATATACCTTTTTAAATCATCCTCTTTTATATGTATTTTTAAAATTGTAGCTAAGATTTGCATTTTCAAATTAGTTGGATCAATATCAATCTTTTCATTGTGCAAAAATTGGAACTTCTGTAACGTTAGTAGCTCTAAATACACTCCATATTTACATAAAAATCTTTAAAAGATAAGGGTCTTCATGCTTCTGGAGAATTGGGAATTTGTTCAATGTAAGAAGAAAATAACACTGGATATAGAGTTCACAATATGTATTTGATTACCGAGCAGAAACCCCTATGTTTAATATAATTTAGGCATACTTTTAGGATGTATTCACCCAGGTCCCTAAGATATGTTCTTTACTAAATTTAAAAAAAAAAAAAATAGTGCTCTTTTTCAATGCAACGAAGTATGTTTTTAGTACCTAGTCTACTAACTTCCTGTCAAAGAACTGTTCATTTACATTCCTACATTAATTTTAATGTCTTTTTCACTAAAGATTCTGTTCTGACGTCCAAGATGCTCATTTATTATTATGGGTACTTATTCTTGTGCCCGACACTCAGTGCAAAAAGCTTTTCAGTCATTTTGGAAGTGGAGCTTCAGCAGGCAAATCCTGAAAGTATGAAATTCACTGGGGACAAGAAGTGTTACAGGTAGATGGTTTGAGTGCTCACCTTTTGTTCTCATGATATCAGGAGTTAAAATGGGCCTGGGCTCTTCCTGAATTAGGCCCCTGCTTCCCACCTCCTATAATCAAAGCAGCCTGTTTACCCTTTGAATGGACAGGATTCCAGGGTTCTTGGTGTTGGAGTCACCATTCTGCCACCTGCCATTTTGAATTCAGTTTGACTCCTGGTATCCATTTCCACTTGCTTGCACCTTCCATTCCTAATTTCAGATTTGGCTAGGTCCAATTTAGCTTGTTATTTATCTTCACCTACTTTCAAGTCCCCATCAAGCTTGCAAAACCTATCCCTCCACCACAGATCAGGATGATGAATACTTGATGACATGTAAAGCACAATCTATAAGTGATCGTGGGATTGAATTGATTGAATAATTGATGGAAAACTGAACTATGTATTAGACGAAGTGTATTAAAAACATTAGAACTCTAAAATAAACAATTTAGGGCACCTGGGTGGCTCAGATGGTTAAGCGTCTGCCTTCGGCTCAGGTCATGATCCCAGGGTCCTGGGATCGAGTCCCGCATCAGGCTCCCTGCTCCTTAGGAGCCTGCTTCTCCCTCTGCCTCTCTCTGTCTCTGTCTGTCTCTCATGAATAAATAAATAAAATCTTTAAAAATAAAATAAACAATTTAGGGGTGCCTTGGTGGTCAGTTAAGCGTCTGCCTTTGGCTTGGGTCATGATCCCAGGGTCCTGGGATCCCAGGGTCCCGCCATTAGGCTTCCTACTCGGCAGGGAGTCTGCTTCTGCCCCTCCCCTCTGCTCATGTTCTTTCTCTCTCTCTCAAATAATTAAATAAAATCTTTTTTAAAAGTAAAATAAAATAAGCAATTTATAGAATTCAATGCTAAGGCAACCCAAATCCTTAACATAATGAGTTACCTCTTTTTACTAAAGCTTTCAATGGCTTCCCGTTGCTTATGATAAATATAAAACCCCCACTATTGTGCACATGTTTCTAAACTCCTCACTTGCTTCCACCCTCTGTCCTTTGTTCCAGCCCAAACAAATTGCTTTCAGTTTTCAAACTTGCCTTGGCATTTCCTGTCACTATACCTCTACTCACTGTCTCCTTCGGCATGGAAAATTCTATCGAGTGTCTCTGTCCCAAGTCCCCACCAACATGCTTCCATGTACCTATTTGCTACCACCTTGCCACTCAAGATCCTCACCGAAGCTTTTCCTCCTCCCTTACCATATTCCCCCAGTAAAAATGAGTAGTATTTCTAGGAAAACAATGTAGTCACTCCATGACACACTGCCTACAGTTGGCTGTGTCAGTAACAATGCGGAGGGTTTACCTCCCTATATTATTCATTACTAAATGGAAACTCAGCTTTTCTTAATCATCTCGTTTTATTAAGAATTATAGATTGTATACAACCTTCAGAAGAGAATTTCAACAACTAAAGAACTCAGAGAATTGTTACAGTTGCTATCCGAGGGCACAAGAATAGTAGATAAACAGCAACACCTCTATAAAGAAGAGAAGACAGGGTATGTGACTACTTGTGCTTGTGTTTCCCCACACACATTCATGACAAGAGATGGGTAGCTCCTTCTAGAGTCCCTCACATAATTCCATCATATAGCCATCCCTTAATAAAAACTATTCTTTTTTTTTTTTTTAAGATTTTATTTATTTTTTTGACAGACAGAGACAGCGAGAGCAGGAATGCAAGCATGGGGGAGTGGGAGAGGGAGAAGCAGGCTTCCTGCCAAGCAGGGAACCCGACGTGGGGCTCTATCCCAGGACCCTGGGATCATGACCTGAGCCGAAGGCAGACGCTTAACGACTGAGCCACCCAGGCGCCCCAATAAAAACTATTCTAACATACAACAACAAAAATGATAACCTTCATTAATTGCATCTGGGAGTTCCCAGATAATACCGACACTCAAGAAATAGACATTTTAGTTTTTATGCCTTCCAATTATGCTGCTTGAATGGATCTTTAACTTAACTGTCCACTGTCCTAAGAGGCATGACTTTCTCCAACCCTTCCTCTCTGCCTAACTTTCTGCTATTTTTATGAGCTTCAATAGCCCCTTTTAAAGTGGTAGTTTCTTTAAGAAAAGAATTACAATGTAAATTAGTCTTCAACGAATGTAAGGCACATTTTGGAATTAAATTCCTAAGTATTGAAGCTTTGCTTCCTGATATGTTTAAAACCATTATATAAGTTTAACCACAGCCATTCAGTCTATGTACCTAGAAATATCATTTCTTCTGTTGCTAATGAAGGTCCTACGGCACAAATTTATTAAAGGTATACGTTTGCATGGGATAATAATTGGGTCGATAATATTAAATTCATAGGCTCATTATTTAATTGCAAGGGCAGATTATGAATACAGCTTCTAAAATGTATTTTAATGAAAAACACTACATCCTGACCTAATCATATCAACCTTATGCTATCTAATTAAGGATGCAAAAAATCATTAGAGTTACAAAATATTAGTTCCAGTTCCATCAGGCTGTGAGCTGCCCCTTCATGAATATATATATTTTTACTCATGATAAATAGTTAATGAGGTAAAAATGACAAAATTTGCATGTAGGCAAATTAGTTTAATAGAATGATGTCTTTTCTGACTACTGAAAGTGACCTTTTCCTTTTCAAAAAAAATGGTTAAAATACTTGGAAATTATCATCTGGCTGTCTTTGCACAAATGACAAATTATACATATGAACAATATAAAAATTACAAAATGCAATAATCCTAAATTCTCATCATACTGTAAATGTGTTCAGTGCTTTTGCATTTATCAATTTAATACAAGGAAATTAAGCATATTATAAAGTGTCCATTTATGTGGCAATTTTTAATCCAGAGCATAAAAACGAGAAGCATGTGCTTAATAGCTAATACTATGGCAAAGATCTAGATCAAATTTTTAAAGTACAAAAATTCTAGACTACTTACTTGAAATACTTTTATATTAAAGTGTCCGTTCCACTCTTAATTTAGCATTTTAGATTATAGATGAGTGTTCTAAATTAAACTGGCATTGTATCCTGAAATTAGTACTTCAATTATTCACCAAGATTACCTTGCTTCCCTATTGAAATAAACTAAACAAGCAAATATGAAACAGGTTAAGAAAAAATTAGACTATTAATCATAAGTAAGAAGAAGTCTTCATGGTATAAATGCCAGGTCATGAAGAGATATAACAAATAAAATATGTATGTCTATTCATTTAAGTTTAGGAATGTTTCTGTATGCTTAATAAACATAACCCCAACAATGAGGAATAACAGGTGCTCTCCAGATTTTCCAATGATTTGCATAAACATCTCTGTGAGTCTCCTCACTGACGGATGCTGAGTCTATATATGTTGGGGAAGAGACAGCAGCAGTTTATCTAGATATATTAATGTCTGTTAATGGCCCAAAAGAATCTAAGCCAAAATATTTTACTTAGGACACAGATGCCTTTGATTAAATTATTTACTTTAATTATATTTAATCTAATTGTCTTTTCTTTGATCCATTTAAATGTGTATACACTGTCAGAATTATGAACACTCAGGGTTTGAGGTCTTTTCCTGAGTTCTGCTCTTGTCCATCATGGGCCAGCTAAACCATTTTATAAAGGAGGGAATAAATATTAATTTTAAAGAATTAAAGAATTTCATAATGTCCTTTAATTTTCCCTCTAGCACCTAAACATTCATTTTCTTCTTCCCCTTTATATTCCCAGCCCCCTCCCTGTCCCATCTTCTCCTATCTCTCACTCTCTCTGACTTTCCTAGACAAAATAAACAGTCATAAACAGTAAAATAATTCTCTATTTTCCTCTGTATTCTCTTGTTAGGTACTATTGTTCAACTCAGATCATTTTGGTACTCAACTTTGGATTGCTTCCAAATTCCTAAACTTCCATGTTGTGAAGCTTAATAATGAGATAAATATGCTCTACCTACCCCAGTCACTTTGACATTATCCTGCAGAGAAAGTGCTCTTTGCTTAATTTTTAGGATGATTTAGACAATTTGGGCCTCTTAAAAATTATGCTGTTGTCAAGGATTTTTGAAGAAGAAACCAGGATGAATACATCATAGAGTGAAATGTGTTTTACTTCAAATCAGGAACAATGATTGTGGAAATGTCTGATGTAATGTTATATTTACCTATCAAATTAACAGAATTCAAGACATATTGCATATATTGATAGTAAACCCATGTGGGATTTTTTTTTTAAAGCTAATGTTTAGGTTTCTATCAGGTAGAGAATGGAATGAGGTAGATTATATGTTCATTATATGGGCGAATTAAATATGTTCAAGTATTCAATCATTCATGCTTGCATTCATTTATGTACTGAACGAATAGACAGCAAAATGTGCTATGATCCTCAGACACTATTAAACACTGAGAACTCAAAGATGGAGAAGCCACTCATTTATTGCACAAGATCTTAGTCTAAAAAGGAATAGGGAAACACAGGTAATTCTCAGATTGTGTGTTAGAAGGGTCGGATAAAACAAGCAGCTTTGACACAAAGGAGGTGGTCCTCTCTGGGCGGGCTCCCTCGAAGCAACACTCAAGGTCAGTCTGGATGAAGAATTAGTTTGCCAGGTGGTACCTGAGGAGCTGGGAGGATGCTCCTCCAAACAGAGAGGAATGGATGGTAATGTAAAGCAACATATCATATTTAGCAAACTATCCTTATTTTTATATGGCCTACTTATATGGGAAGTATTTGGCAAGAGGAATGCTAAGAGGGGAGGGATGGGATGCAGATACAGGAGGCATCACCAGAGAGGTTGACAAGACTCCCACCAAATGGCAAAAATGCATCAGTCTGAATTTTGGCTTTTACTCTTCAGGCAAAGCATTTATGACAGGGAAATGGAGGGTCAGATCTACACTGTAGAAATAGTCTAAAGAATGAGTTCATGGATGATGACATGGTAACTGCAGTGTGAGGCTGTAGGTAGGCAGAGCAGTTAGCAGAGGGTTGCTGTTGTTCACAAGTCGGGTATTGAGGTCATAGACATGCAGTAGCAAATGGAATAGAGAAGAGTAGATATTAAGAAAGTAAAGTCAATAGAACTAACTGGATGATAAAACTAAAAAAAAAAATCTAGGAGACAAAGAAAAGTCTAGAAAAACTGAGTTTTGGATCTTTGTGAGAAATAATATTCTCTTCCTCCTGTCTTCCCAAGATGACATTGAAGCCAGCAATCATGTCACATGTGGGAAATAAGTCACTAGCTTCTTTTATTTTTTTTCTCTCAAAAATTTATTTATTTATTTGAGAGAGAAAGAGAGAGAGAGAGAGCAGGAGGAGGGGCAGAAGGAGAAGGAGAGGCAGAGAATCTCAAGCAGACTCCCAGCTAAGCGTGGAGCCCAGCACAGGGCTCCATCTCAGGACCCTGAGATCATGACCTGAGTCAAAATCAAGTCAGATGCTTAACTGACTGAGCCACCCAGGTGCTCCATTAGCTTCTTTTATATTCTTCACAACCCTTGTGCAATTTTGCTCAATATATATACAGTAGGTATCAATAAATATTTCCATAAGAAAATAACAGTGTTACACTCTAAGAACCACCTGGCCATGTTTCCTCATTTCAACTAATAAAAAATAATCAATATACAGTTAAGTTGCAAGATTTGTATAGTGGTGGCAGTCAAATACAATAATAAATGGCTTCAAGAATAATGTGGGAAAATGTACCGATTTACTGATACGCTAACAGAATGAGTTTCTCTTGTGCAGTCAAAAAACAAAATCTACTTCAAACCAACTCACCTTCTTCCTTTCACCATGGATTCCTCTCCATTGCTTAGATCTTTTCACTATGTAACTGAGCTCCTGATTGGAAATCTCCAAATCATATGGTATGAAAAACTTGGTTTCTTCAGTATGGATGCGCTGAAGTGCATCTAATATCCAAGAATCATTGTGCAATCTAAGAACAAAACTGTCTGTTATTTTTGTTGCCCAAATATTGTTCATTTTTTGTCCCCAAAAAATGTTAAAT
This sequence comes from Phoca vitulina, assembly GCF_004348235.1. NCBI lineage: Eukaryota > Metazoa > Chordata > Mammalia > Carnivora > Phocidae > Phoca > Phoca vitulina. Next base: position 10,352,273 of record NW_022589734.1, read on the forward strand.
AATTTGTTTCTTTTATCAATTTCTACGTATTCTATTGTAGTTCATTGTTCTCATTTATCTTTCAGAAATTATTTGACTTATATTCCAGAAATAATTTAATGCTATCCTCCACTAAACATCATAATCAAAGAATAATCTGGCTTTTTTTTGCAATTATCTCCTATAAGCCTATTATTTCTGATTTTTGATGTCTAAGTAATAGAAGGTAGAAAATTAAGAAATATTTAGCCATTAATTTGTATTATGAATACCACATAAATTCAAATGTGAGGGATTTGTTAAAGGAAACTTACAGTCAAGAACCCTAATGCATCACAGTATCAATAAACTACCCATTTGAAAAGTTATTACAAAATGCCCAAGTTATGAACTGGAGTACCAAGATAGTTGAGCATTATGTGGAAGTGCCTTGCTCTACAAAATGGGGAATTGTAAGTACTTAATTTCAATGATCAGGATAATTATATTTTGCTTTAAATAGAGTAGGTAATTAAAACTAAAATGTATTGAGTTCCCTTTAAAATGGTGGTCTTTCACATCCATTGTGTTACCTAGCCTTGCTTTAATCCTCTCTTTTACATATTGATACACTAAAATAAAAAAAATTAGTCTTGCTATTTATAAGTAACAGACAGAATTTAACTCAGAACTAACACCAAAGTTCACTTCGTTCCACCATCTGACTCTTCAGTGAAAATAATCAATACAACACATATCTTCATTTAAGGACCTTTATCTTACTTCTTCCAAAATAGTAAAATAGATTTTTTGATCCTATTGCCAAATAAGATCTGTGTGTCTTTGTTTCCCCCTAACTATTTTGCACTCATCACAGAATGGAAATAAAAGGAAAACTGCCAGCCAGTGTCACTGATGACTCAAGACAGGCCATATGGCTTGGTACCATCTTGAAATTCAACTACTACTCTTACTGTGCTTTGAGATTCTAGGTCGGCCATTTGAATGATTTGCTAGTTGTCTTGTTAAATAAGAACTAGTCTTTACCATTCTCTTAAGCTTGTTTAATATAGCATCCATCTTTCTTTCTTTTAATGGTAGTAAGATTTAATGTAGTTAAATCACTGTCAATTTGCTGCCATAAACATTTTCTGTATGAAGATTTTAAGTGCAAGATTAGCAACAATGCAATTAACTTTGAATTAATTAGGAATCACAGTCCTATTTCTTCTAGCTTCTGTTCCTTTTGCCCAGAAAATGTCTGTCTCCTCTTTATATCTCCTTTATTTTGTGTGAAAGAATAATTATGTAAACACCCAAGCCCAGATCTACAGGATGGTATACAATGCTTCAACAAAGAACAAAAGGGCATATTGGAATATGGAAAGCTGTACAAAGATTAACTGCACTTTAGTTTTACGTTTACATTTTTTCCTTGCCATGTTGAGTGGCATTTTCCAATGAACAGCTCTATGATGGGCTGTAAATGAGTCAACTTACCAACCGTTACTAGTTTTTAGCATATTTTGCAGCCCTATGGAGCCAGTTTACACACAGAAAAAGGAAAAAATAGTCTATGGTTATATGTGTAAAAATTTAAGCATAAATTGAGTGTTGATAATTATGTAATTCATTTGATTATGTAATCAGCTAAGCAATATAACATTTACCCAAAAGTGAGTTATTTTGTCTTTTCAGAGAGTTAGGCAGTCCATACTGATCAAAGTTAGTGCATAGCTATTGAACTTCACTTTTCTGGTTCTCTTTAGAAAGTTAGAGTCCAACTAAATGTTAAGAAAATTTCTATAAAAACATACAATCTCAGTTTCAATAAATTTCATAATTAAACTTATTTTATTTATAAAATATTTACATTAAACATATTTATTTATTAAAAAATTAAAACAATTATTTCATAAATAAACTGGGCATTGGTAAGACATTGATGAGAGAGAGCAACAGACTATTTTCTCTGTGTAGACAACATTGGAGCCAGTCAATGAAATATTAACTTTAAACTTTCCGTGATCATATTAAGTTATGAAAGTTTGTTATTCTCAAATGGGTCAGAAATAACACACACACACACACACACACACACAAACATGCATGTATTTTCATGCATTGTCTGCCATTTTGCATGTGTGTGTATAAAGATCAGATTGATTTATATAAAATTGAAGATACTAAACATATTAGATGAGAGAAGAGAAAGAGAAAACCAAAATGGAAATATTTTAATAATTAGTGAAATTAGGAGAAGACTATTCAAATTCATTATATTATTTTTGCATTTGTATAGACTTGAGTTGCTATTTAATAAAAAACTAATATTTTATGATATTCTATATCATTACCTGATGATGGTTACAGATTTGGATTTCTTTTAACAATACAACTATTCAAAGTGTCTGAAAATTTTACATTTTTAAATTATTTCTTCAAAATGTAATTAAAAGAGAAACTGTATTCCACCTGTCCGCAAAGCCGAGGGCATTATTGTTTATAGAAATAGGTCACATATTATGCCACAGGTTCTGATGACGGCCAATGAAACAAAGTAATTTACAAAGTCCTCTGCCCTGTGTCCTACATTTGAAGCAATTCATTGCTTGGTGAATGGCAGAAGCTATTATGTTTGGTTCACATCTGAATGTGGGTCATTTACAGAAACCTAGGATGTGACATTTCTTTTAAAGCTAAAAAGGACAAGTGTGAACATTTAGCTAATATAGTATTTTAAGGGTCATGAAAAGGATGGAGTCTATAACTTAAACTAGCTCCAAAAGAAAAAAAAACATATATATATACATATATATGTGTGTGTGTGTGTGTGTGTGTGTGTGTAAATTAAAAAGAATCAAATATGATTGCTTCTTTCTAACTCTAAAAATTACAAATGAGTTCAGCAGCATGACTTTACAGATATCATAGTCAATGTGCTTATTGATAAAACTACTTATCTACTGGTGTAAGTACATTAGAATGCTTCAGGTAAAGGTCTGAACAACTTATGCTTGCCAAAATTCATGTGAAATCTGTTCACATATACTTTAGCAGACTTGTTGAACATTTTAGATGAGGTATATGACACTAAAGTTTTTATATGTATGGAAAAAGCTTTTGTGGGCTTTCTACACTTGCATACTCACCATTCTGTTTAAGACTAATTGAAATTCAAATGGCTTTGGTTTGAAATTATATATATATATATATATATATATAATTTATATATAATTTATATGTAATTTATATATAATTTATATATAATATATAAATATAATATAATATATTAATATATATAATTTATATAATATATAATATATATAAAAATATATTTATATATATAATATATAAATTATATATATATAAAGAGGAAAAGAGAAATACAATATAAAAAAAGAAATAAAATGGAGAAGGGAAAATAATTTTAGGAAAAGGAAAAAGAAATTCAGAAAATAAAAAATATAGACATAATGGGAAATAGTCAAGAACCCCTCCATCCCCATTTCCAGAGATAGCTCTATTGTAGGTTTATGAAGTATATATCCTTCAAAATATGTGTGGTCTCATGTTTGTAAGGGGATAATCATCCTCTTCATTCATTCCTCATTAATTCATTATCTCTGTCAACAAATATTCACCTTTGCCTACCAAATGCCTAATACTTACTAAGTGCAAGCAGTAGGGAAGGGGACAGGTGAGAATCCCAGGAAGGGGGTACAGAGGAGACTGCATGGGGCCCTGGGGCTGGCAGGAAGAGAGCAGAATGACAAGGAAAGCACATAGTGTTAGGGTAGTATCATGTAAGGAAGGCAGGGCCCACCCAGGTCAAGAGAGCTCTTAATATGAGAGCAATCAGAAGCCATTATATGGATTTAAGGCAAGTGATATGATACTTTTTAATTAAAAATCATTCTGGTTATAGTGAGGAAAATAGATTAAAAGGAGCAAAAAGGAATATAAAGAGACTGGTTGGAAGGCTAATGTTACAGTTAAGTCAGGGGAGAGATCAGGACACATTGGATAGGGAAAGGAGCCTATAGATAGAACAAGGTGGACAAGTTCAAGAGCTAAGCAATTGCCAGAACCTGGAGAAGGTGAGGGAGAGGATGGATTTGAGGACAGATGCCAGGTTTCTTTCTCCTTTATCCCTCCTACCCTCCCTCCCTCCCTCCATTCCTTCCTTCCTTCCTTCCTTCCTTCCTTCCTTCCTTCCTTCCTTCCTTCCCTCCTTCCTCCCTCCCTCTCTCCCTCCCTCCCTCCCTCCCTCTCTGTTTTGTTGATTAAATAATTCTACTACTGGGTATTTACACAAAGAAAACGAAAACACTAATTTGAAGAGATATATACACCCTACATTTACTGCAGCATTATTTACAATAGCCAAAATATGGAAGCAACTCAAGTGTCCATCCATAGATGAGTGGAAAGAAGAAAACATGGTGTGTGTGTGTGTGTGTGTGTGTGTGTATACACACATACATATATTACACAGCCATAAAGAAGGATAAAATCATGCTATTTGCAACAACATGGTTGGATCTAGAGGGTATTTTGTTAAATGAAGTAAGTCAGAAGGGTATTTTGTTAAATGAAGTAAGTCAGACTGAGAAAGACAAATCCCATATGATTTCACTCATATGTGTAATCTAAAAAACAAAGTTTTACTCTTTATTTACTATACACATTTTAAAGATAAGGAAAAATCATAGGGGTATAACTATTGCCAAAGGACACGCAACTAGTAAGTGCCAGAGCCAAGATTGAAGTCAGGCCAAACACTCTTCAATCCAGGTATCAAACCACTATATCATATTCATTCGTTAGGTGAAAATTAACCACAAATATGAATTTTAAGTAATCTCATTGTTTAAAAAAAATTAAGAAATATAGGGGTGCCCCGGTGGCTCAGTTAGTTAAGCCTCTGGCTCTTGGTTTCAGCTCAGGTCATGATCTCCCAGTTGTGGGATCGAGCCCCACATTAGCTCTGGACTCGGTGCAGAGTCTGCTTGTCCCTTGCCTCTGCTCCTCCCCTCCCCACTTGTGCTCTCTCTCAAATAAATAAATACAGAGAGCACAAGCAGAGGAGGGACAGGCAGAGGGACAAGCAGACTCCCCACTGAGCAGGGAGCCCAATGAGGGACTCGATCCCAGGACCCGGAGATCATGACCTGAGCCCAAGGCAGAAGCTTCACCCCGACTAACTCAGCCAGGTGCCCCATACATTAAATCTTTAAAAAAACAATTAAGAAATATGACATACAAGTAACATTGCAGTTTCTAGAGTTCCGAAGACAGCGTATGGGTATCAGCTGAGCCACTGGCCTACTAACCTTAGGCAAATTACTTAAAGTCACTAATGCTTGGTTTCTTTATGTATGAAAAATACATGATATTAACAGGTCCTGAATTGTCAGAATTAAGTGAAGTAACCTCATACTATATTCAAATCAGGGATTAACATGCAGTAAGTGCTCTGGAAATGGCAGAAATTACTATTTAGGGACTGGAAGGAAAATATTAAACACCCTCTGTGGAACCTCCAGTATATTAATTTATATGGCACATGATGGAAGTTTTTTTGAACCTTGTCCTCGAGCATTCTGAGATGACTGTGAGATCCAATCATCTATCAGAGTTAGAATTCTCTTCTTTCTTGTTCAGTTGTTCATTCTAATGGCCACAGGGTCAGCTCTTCCAGTTCCTATTGTCGTCTATTCCCATGAGGGTACTGACTCAGGTTATGTAGGTAGGTCAGTTTTACAGGAAAACCCGAACTATAAAGAGTAAGGTGAACCAGAAGAACTAGGCAGCATTTTCTCAAATCAAATTCAGCTGTGAAGTCTTGGCCACTGGGGAAGCATGGAGCTGATAGGAAGTCCTTGGCTCATGATCAACGTGAATGACCAAAAAAAAACAAAATAAAAAAAACACAAAAGGGTGCTGCTTCAACACTTAAGCCATTCGAAAGGCTGAGGCACTTCTACCATCTGCTTCCTTGCAGAATGACGGCTCCTTCGCAAATGTGACCTAGATCACTAGGAACCCATCCAGAGTTTTGAGCATCAAAGCAAGCCTCATATGTACCTACTCACCAGATGATTAAAAAGAAAAAACCACTTGGAGAGGGTGGTAGAGAATGAAGGTTGGGGCAAGTGGAATTGAACTTTAGAAACACCAAGTCAGAGCAGACAACCGGCCAGAAGGGAGTGACAAAGCATTTTGTGTCTATGTGTTTAGCACTTCCCTGGATCCTCTGGATTTTTTTTTTCATACAGTGCCTAAATGTTTTGCATGTCACTGTGACTCTTTTAGACTCCTCCTTCCGCATTGCACCGTAATTTTGTAAAGTTGGGTGTTGCCAAAGAGTTCAAATTCAAAATCTATTCTAGTCACTTGGATGAGCCAGATTAACACACATAAGAACGTCGTGTATGTCTTTTTCACACTTCTTCATTATATTCCAGTGGATCATTCAAAATGGAAAGCACTTGGGAACTAGATTCATTTGAACAGACAGCCTGTGAGCCATATTTTATTTGAAAGCGGTCTGTCTTCATCATTAAGAAAATATCTTCCTTTATTTATTTGTGGTTTTAATTCAACAAATATTTGTTGCATGTCTGTTGTGTTCTAAACACTTTTCTGGGTGCAGAAAAGACAATGGTGAATTCTAGAGTCAGTGACTTTGCCCTCCACAGTCCAGAGTTTCATGTTGTGTAACATTTTAAACACATGGTTGAAGAGTTTGAGGTACCATTTTATGCACATGTGATCCTCACTGTTTTGCAGAAACAAAGCAAAATAGTTGTTCTTTGTGTTTGAGTGTTTGTTTGGTTTTTTTTGTTGTTCAATTATTTTAGTGACAAGGATGATAATTTTATCGATTATGCAGGATACTTACAGAGAGAAATAGGGAATGACAGTGGTTCCTGCACGTTATCTACACTATCAGATGCGGATACTTACATGGAAGTAGGAAAGAAAATTCCTCATTCCAGTGGCCTAGAAGAAGCTTATGCCAGTGATTTGGACTGTGTCAATAAAAGAATATGTACCTGACAGGAAATGACAGATGTTGGCGGGGATGCAGAGAAAGGGGAACCCTCCTACACTGTTGGTGGGAATGCAAGCTGGTGCAACCACTCTGGAAAACAGTGTGGAGGTTCCTCAAAAAGTTGAAAATAGAGCTACCATATGATCCAGCAATTGCACTACCGGGTATTTACCCCAAAGATACAAAAGTAGGGATCCGAAAGGGTACGTGCACCCCGATGTTTATAGCAGCAATGTCCACAATAGCCAAACTGTGGAAAGAACCAAGATGTCCATCAACAGATGAATGGATAAAGAAGATGTGGTATATATATACAATGGAATATTATGCAGCCATCAAAAGGAATGAGATCTTGCCATTTGCAACGACGTGGATGGAACTGGAGGGTATTATGCTGAGCGAAATAAGTCAAACAGAGAAAGACATGTATCATATGACCTCACTGATATGAGGAATTCTTAATCTCAGGAAACAAACTGAGGGTTGCTGGAGTGGGGGGTGGGGTGGGAGGGATGGGGTGACTGGGTGATGGACACTGGGGAGGGTATGTGCTCTGGAAAGCGCTGTGAATTGTGCAAGACTGTTGAATCTCAGATCTGTACCTCTGAAACAAATAATGCAATATATATTAAGAAAGAAAAAAAGAAGAAGAAGAATGTAGCAGGAGGGGAAGAATGAAGGGGGGGAATCGGAGGGGGAGAAGAACCATGAGAGACGATGGACTCTGAAAAACAAACTGAGGGTTCTAGAGGGGAGGGGGCTGGGAGGATGGGTTAGCCTGGTGATGGGTATTGAGGAGGGCACGTTCTGCATGGAGCACTGGGTGTTATGCACAAACAATGAATCATGGAACACTATATCTAAAACTAATGATGTAATGTATGGGGATTAACATAACAATAAAAAATTAAAAAAAAAAAAAAGAATATGTACCTGACACTTCATCAAGGTACACATACCTTCTTGACACCTGCTTACCTTTGGTCAAAACTCACATGCCCGGTTTCTTACAAGTTTGGGATGAATATGGAAGTTGTGGTAGACCATTTCACTTTCTTTTATCTTAGAGGTATCAGAAGAAGGCTAATTTACCAAAAGCCAATTTATCAAATGGCTTAGACTTAACTGAGAAGCTTTTATGTTATCTTTCCAAGAGAATATCATGTCAGGAAATGTTCAGTTTATCTCTGACCCAGCTTCTTGCAGCTACAGATGGGGTTGAGGGGAGCAAAAGGAAGAGATCCCTCTATTTGCTGAAGAAAAGATCGGAGTGGAGTCAGCATATAGCATGAACTCAGCTGTCTACATTGAAGAGTTTAGGGCCTGAGGAACAGAGTGGGGATACTGATGGGCTTTTGGCTAATGAACGATCTGAGTTACCTGGATCCATAGCAGTGAACTATTTTGGTTACAATCCTTCAGTTTGTTGAAACTGACACAGTGTAGCATCCAAATCTTTTAAATAGGTCTATTCCTATACCAGCATGCCACGATGTTCATAGTCCATTAGGGCTATTAAGGTGACAATTTCAGGGGGTATGAAAATCAGTTATCTATTAATTAGATCATTTTATGGTAAATAATATTTTGCTTTAAGTGAGGAACGTTGTAAAGAAGATTAATTCAGAAAATGGAAAATCTTTGATTACCTTATACATATTCCCCAGACAATGAATATGCTCATAGTATTCTCATCAAAACCTACCTTTAAATTATCTGAATCTAAAATAATTTTCCTAAGTAATAAGTGGCCACAGCTAAAACTTATAAGGCTTTTCGGAACTATTAAGTCAATGATTAAGAAGACATCAGCACCCTCCAAAACTAATTAACTTAAGTACAAGTCTTTCAGATTTGTATACAGCTGCCAGGAATATAAAAGCTTAAGCAACTCTAACTGACATTTAAATGGTGATTTCTCATTCTCTGAATATTTTAAAGGAATATGTAAGCAGCCTGTAGATCATTTGGACTATTCAAATAAAGGATTTAGAGTGAAAGGACCCATATAATATCAACAAAGGTTTTGCTCAGAAGAGTTATGAGGAGCTCTGCAAGGCCAGATGAAGCAAACACCCTGACAGGTATAGATGGTCTTCACAGATTTTCTTCATGCCAATGCCTACAGATGGCCATCTATAAAAGATGGGTCAAAATGTAAGTTTTTTAAAAGAAGCTCTAGAAAAGACGAGTTCCATTGATCCCACTGGAAACATGAACTAGAATTAAAATTTCTCATAGTAAAACAGAGTAAAACAAAATGGCAAAGCAGTTAATATCTAAAGATAATACCATCTGAAAGAAAAGACCAGTAAAATAAAATAAAAGGTGTCTTGTTTAGATCTCAACATTATCCATAGCAAATGAATTCTACATGGCTTGTGATAAGGAGTTCAATGAAAAAAATTCCAACTTTATAAAAATAGAAGTCAATAGTTATAACATTTCTGAATGAGGAAGGATGTTTTTTAAATTTAAGATCTATTTAAATAAGTATAATGATCAAAAGGCTTTACTGTATATGAATTATAATACCTGTTTTTCTAAGTAATCTTTACATTCAATATGGGGCTCAAACTCACAACCCTGAGATCAAGAGTTACATGCTCTACCAGCTGAGCCAGCCAGGCACCCCTATAATACCTATTTTTCTAAAAAATCAAAAATACATTTAAAAGTTAATTGTCAAATGGAGAAAACATCCATTAAAATATGACAGAAGGGTTACTACTATAATATATATGAAACTCATATAACTCAGTAAGAAACAAATTTGAATACTCATAGAAAGAAAGACAAAGGGACATTTAGAAGGCAATTCACAAAGAGGAAGTATAAATGAGTGAGTGATAAGCATACTAAGAATATTTAGTAACTAGAAACAAAGGAATGCACATTTAGAAAAGGATGAGATCCCATTTCTTCTATTAGATTAAAAAAAAGTTATCATACGATGTGAACATGAGTTGGTCAGATCCCCCATGCACTTCTATAGAAGTATAAATCCAACTTCTCTAAAACGTAACTTTGCAATATTATCTAATGTCTTAGAAACATCATACTGTCTGAAACAGTATTTCTGTGTCTCTAGGATACTCTTCAAAAATAATCTAAAATGTAACAAGACCCTGAGTCTTAAGATGTTCATCAGAATTATTTCTAAAATGCACAAAACTGAGAAAGAATCTATTGTCCAGGAATAAAGAAATATTTATTTTTTTAATAAAGAAATATTTAAATATTTTATATTGTTTATCTGGTATAAAATAATTTGTAGACATAAAATGTTCATGAAGTAAGTAAAGAATATGAAAGTATTTATCATACAATATTATTAAGTTTAAAATCAACATACAAAGTTATTCTTACAGAATAATTTCAACTTTGTAAAAATACACATGGGAAAAAAATTGAAATAACTTTACCAAATGATTAACAATGCTTTGTCTCAATGGTGATATTATTGGTGTTTTTAAATTTATTTTTTGATTCTCCTCTATAGTTTCCATTTTTTTCCTTAATAAAATACTCTTCTTATAATAAGGAAAAAACATTAAACAGATTAATGCTTTTTTTAAAGCTATGAAATCCAGTTCAGATAATTACGCTCAGGTCAAGAACTTCCTCATACAGGTCAAGTCTCCTAGAACTATGGGGAATGAGAATTTTTCTAGTAGAAACCCTTCAGCAATAAATTACTCAGGCTCTTGGAAGAATAAGATCCAATCAGCCAAACTCAATAGGGTCCAATCTGGAGCTTACACAGCCAGTCTTTATAATGTAGAGCTTCCGGTGCCCAGAGCTAGACAACATTCTCTGTTAACAGCCTGCATAGCTGACTTGATCCCCTTTGTGTTCCTATAATACTAGCCATGTTATCACATGTTTTGACAGGACTGATCCAAAAGCCCAGAAGACCTGAGATTGTGGCCTTAATATTTGGATTAAGAATACTAACCAAATCAGTCAACACACACAAATCCATATTGGCATCTTTCATGAAGATGAGTTCTTGGGATTTCTGTATCTCTTTGCCTACTTTTATGCCAGAGCAAACCCCACCCCATTGACCAGATGCCTCTGGTGGGGGCAGCGCTTGCTGTAGAGAACAGGGCCATTCAGCTCTCCAACATTTTAGAGAGAGATGTTGTGCAAACATCAGATCTTTCAGCTGACATATTAGAGCGACTTTATGCATACAAAAAATACAGGTATTTTCCCTGTGGGAGATTATTGTTATCTCTATCATTACCTAAAGACATTTGAAGAGCATCTGCTTCTAAAACACTAGCAAAACCTGGGGGTTACCGAGCATGTCTAGTTCTGACGGGACAGGATAAGCATGGAAGACAGTGAAAGGCTATGCTGAAAGAGTGCACAAAACTTGTTTATTCCTCCTGGACTTTTTCAGGCTCATTCTCTATGATGTCCGGACACTTCGTCTGTCTTTGCTTTTTCCTAATCATTTTTCCATCCATGACAGAACTTCTCACTCCCCCTATCCATGCTTTCTCATGGGGGTAATCCTTCTGTTGTACTTTAAAGCAAACCACTATTTGTTTTAGGCAGCAAAGTATTAAATCCTAGTTATTTGCTGCATAAATTCTATACTTCATACTTCATACTATATTTCATACTTTACAAGTAATCTTCTTGATAATAAAAATGTGAACCTTGGACAAAGAAATGCATGGTTGCAAATATTCACCTTATTTTAAGTGAGAAGAGATATATCGATGGGGTAATAAATGGTACATAACATTATCTGATAATTGTTTAATCCTCTGAAAGTCTAAACTACATGATGTACTATTATATTTAACTTCTCGAGGAAACCCTAGTCATTTTAAATAATAGAATCATGCTTCTTGTAGAGCCTCTTTTCAGATCTACACGTATGTGTCATCCTTACCATGTTCCACAAGAAAATGCCTGAAATCTAGCAAATGGACATCTTTGCCTAGGGGGCCACAGGATGAGTTAGTGGTCAAATGAAAACTGAATGATCAGGGAAGACTTTCTTCCCTTCCCCAGGAAAGCGAGTGCAACTTTACTGCAGCTATGTTATTGGTCTAAGGAAGGAAGAATTGAGGAGTGTGCTCACCTCCCATTTCACAGAAAATTATAGTGGCTATCATATGTGAATTCCCTCATGGCCCTGCCACAAACTTCCATGCTTTTGCTTCAGCCTTATCTCTTTCCTTATCCCATCAAGGGACAAGATTCTTTCCCTAAATCCTGGGTTTGTCTCCATATGTTCTCTCCATCATGTCTTCAGAGACCTCCTTGTTCAATTATCCTCACTTGCTTAGCCATTTGCACTATTTTTCTCTTCTAGAATTTTCAAGTATGCATATAAATATATTCAAACCACACCCATGTTAAAAACCACTCTTTTTTTAACATTTTATTTATTTATTTTAGAAAGGGAGGGAGAGAGCGCAAGTGAGCGGTTGGGGGGAGGAGTAGAGGGTAAGGAGAGAGAATCAGAAGCAGACAACACACTCAGCGTGGAGCGCACGCGGGGCTCGATCCCAGATGGCAAGATCACGACCTGAGCTGAATCCAAAAGTCAGACACCTAGCAGACTGAGCCACCCAGGTGCCCCTAAAAACCACTCTTTTTTAAAAAAATTCTTTTTTCTAACCATTTTCCATTTACAGCATAGCTTTGTATATAAAAAAGTCAGTAATTGAGAAATTGAGTCTCTTACCCTACAAAGCAATGAAACTCAAGACTTCCTCCACACGAATTCATTGTCTATATAGTTTTGCCTGAGCTCTACACTCATCTATCCAACTTCTTATGATGCTTTTTCCCTTGGCAATATCAAAGATAGCTTAAGGTCAATAGGAATGAAAATTTAACTCATTATCTATCTCCTCTAAATGTTTACTCTCCATGTAATCTCTGTCTCTGAGAATGCTACCACCATCCACCCATGGATACCCAACTCCAAAATTTAAGGTTATGCTAAATGTCATTCTTTCCTTCACCTTCAGTTTCCAACAAGCCCAAAAGTTCTATGTATGTCAACTATTTCTTCAATATGCCACAACTGCCCATTTCCTGTGTCATTCTCTTTAGTGAAGGCTCTTGACACTCTGCCTAGACTATTGAAATGGCTTTCTAACTAGATTTCCCTGCTTTCAACCTGACCACTATTAAATCCACTTTCCCTTCTATTGGTAGAGTGATCTTCCTAAAATTAAAGATATTGAAAATCTTCCAATTTTTTTACTTTACCAACAAATTCAAGCTCCACAACATGATGTCAAGATGTTTATCATCTAGTCCTTGACTACACATCTAATCTTATCTCAGTCAACTGCCATTGCCCCATAACCTATACTCCAACCATATTAAAACATTTTTGAGTGGCAAAATATGTCATACTTCCTCATAATCATATAGTTTCATACATCTTCCCTTTGCCCAGGAACATTCTTCCCTCTGTTTTTCTTCCATTCCAATTATATTAAAACTCTGAAAATTACTCAAGGGTTATGTTTCAACTGATGTGTTTGGCTGCTGCCCCAATCCTCCTCTGGATCTGTGTTGATTCCTTTTCTCTATGTTCTCAGAGACTTTTGTGTTGACCTCTTCCTAGCACTTTTTTTTTTAATTATATAAGAACATTTAACATGACATCTACTCTCTTAACAATTCTTTAAGTGTATAATACAGTATTGTTAATTACAGACACATGGTTGTACAGGAGATCTCAGAACTTAATCATCTTGCATAACTGAAACTTTATGTCTGTTGAAAAGCTATTCTCCATTCCCCCCTCCCCTCTAGACCCTGACAATCACCATTCCACACTATGCTTCTATGACTTTGACTATTCTAGATACTTCATAGAAGTGGAATCATACAGTGTTTGTCCTTCTGTGGCTGGCTGATTTCATTTAGCATAATGTCTTCAATGCTCATCTGTGTTGTCACACATTGCCAGATGTCCTTCTTTTTCAAAGCTGAATAATATTCTGTTGTATGTGTCTACCACATTTTCTTTATCCATTCATCTGTTGATGAACATTTAGGTTGTTTCTACATCTTGGCTATTGTGAATAATGCTGCAATGAACATGTGAGTTCTAATATCTCTTTGAGATCCTGATTTTAATTCTTTTGAATAAATTTCTAGAAGTGGAGTTGCTGGATTACATTACAAAGCTACAGTACTTTAAACAGTATGCTACTGGCATAAATACAGACAATCAGACCAATAGAACAGACTACAGAGCCCAGAAATAAATCCATGCATATACAATCAATCAATCTTCAACAAGGGTGCCAAAAATATACAATGGAAAAAGGATGGTCTTTTCAACAAATGGTGCTGGAAAAACTGGATATCCATGTGCAAAGGAATGAAATTGGACCCTTACTTTATATCACACACAAAAATCAACTCAAGCTGGATTAAAGGCTTAAATATAAGACCCGAAACTGTAAAACTTTTATTTAAAAAACGAGGAAATTTCATGACATTGGTTTTGCCAGTGATTTCATGGATATGAAAATGGCTTTTAAAAATATAAGCAACAAGGGGTGCCTGGGTGGCTCAGTCGTTAAGTGTCTGCCTTCAGCTCAGGTTATGATCCCAGGGTCCTGGGATTTAGCCCTGCATCGGGCTCCCTGCTCCGCAGGAGGCCTGCTTTTCCCTCTCCCACTCCCCCTCTTTGTGTTCCCTCTCTCACTGTGTCTCTCTCTGTCAAATAAATAAATAAAATATTTAAAAAAAATATAGACAACAAAAGCAAAATTGAACAAGTGGGACTGTTTCAAACACAAAAGCTTCTGCAAAGCAAAAGAAACCATCAACAGAGTGAAAAGTCTTCCTAGCACATTTTATACTGCCTCTAATTTGTTGCTTTTCTCAATTTTCTTCATGCATATACATTGCTTGCTTAATGAGTGACCTGGAAAGCCAAACCCTACGATATTCAGGATCAAAGCTGAAGGATGATTCTTCTCTTAGTGATTTTGGCAGGGATGGGAAGAATGGGAAGAAAGTGGATTGGAAGGAGGAGAGAAAAAGACTTTTACATAAGCTTCCTGGGAAATTTACCAGGATATTATTGGATATTAAGGGATTACTCCTTGTTTCTTATTGGCCCCTAGTTTGAAGAAATAAGTATAACGATTTACAGAAAAATGAGATCTCTCTATTATGGAGAAAATATTTCCCCAAAAGTCGATTAGTTTCTCAGTTGGTCTTCATGATAGACGTTATGAACAACCAATAACACTTCTTTCTTTTTTTTTTAAGATTTTATTTACTTATTTGAGAGAGAGTGCGAGAGAGAGCATGTGAGAGAGCAAGAACGGGGTGGGAGGGGCAGAGGGAGAGGGAGAAGCAGAGTCCCCACTGAGCAGGGAGACCGACTTGGGGTTTGATCCCAGGACTCTGGGATCATGACCTGAGCCGAAGGCAGACGCTTAACCAACTGAGCCACCCAGGTGCCCCAACCAAGGACATTTCTATCTTAGACATGTAGACATGGTTCTAAATTCTCTTCTTTAACTATTTCTCACAGCCTAACTGCACAACAAGATTGGGGGTTGAACACATTGAAGAACCAAAAGGATGGAAGCACCTTACCTGAGACAATACAAATATAAAATCAAAGAAGAAATGATGAACAGGAGGCTGTAAATTAGCACTGTGAGCATTACACCAAGAACTCCCGAATGCTTGGTTCTTACAAACACCCAGTAGAGCTTTGCTGCATCAGCTATAGGAGTCTCCCCATTATGAGTAAGCCGCTGAGAAAAGAAAATACAAGAAATAAGGATGGAAATACAGACCATCAAGTTAGATGAATTTAAATACACAAAAAACATATGATACCATAATTTGTTTTTAAATTAAATTCTCAAGGTATTAAGATCACCAGATCTTCAGCTACACAAAGGAAAAGAAAAAGACTGGGTTTGCATGGCTGGTTTACCAGTTTTGTTTTGTTTTTCTCATTTTCCCTATAAGCTTTTAAATGTGTATACTCTACATGCAATTCATAAAGTAAAAGCCATGTATTATTTATGTACTATTAACTTCTGAATTTAATGAGCACAAGATATGAAGAAATTAAATATGATGGTGGAAAGATCCCTTTCTTTCTGAGGCAGATTTGAAAGGAATTTAATTTGTACTATGCATAAAATAGATGGCTTATTTTAGAAACTTATAAAAAAGTTATCAGGCTATTTAATGTGAGCTTGAAAACCAAAGTTTACATTAGGTCAATTTAACAATAAGTCCTTCTTTTAGACAAGGAACAACATATTATATATTGAGTTAGAAATAAATACAAGGCAATGAGGTCTTTAAAAACGAATATTAAATGCTATGGACCTAGAACATTGTCATTTGACATCTTTGACCTTTGAGTTTTACAAAACGTAAATGTTCTGTAATTATGACTCTTATGGTATCAGGTGGAAGTAATATGCAATATAAATATAAATAAAATATATTTTCTTCAGTGTAAGAAAGAAGGAAGAATTTCTTTACTTTTCAAACTGACTATAATACTTAAGTATAGCTTAAAGGGACATGGTCAGAACTAATCCATATCACATACGTACAAATAAAAACGGAAGCTCAGAGAAGTTAATCTGTATTTTCCCTACATCAGAATATCCTTTAACATCTGGACAATGACTAGTAGTCAGATATTCTGACTCTCAACTGATGTTTCTTTCACCACCAAACCAAAATTTAGATTTTTATATTCTGTACTTGTTAATAGGTTGACCTTGCAGAATGTGAATCTGTCCCGTGGACCTCAGGCAGAAGATGTGTAAGTGTTGTCATACATTTCTCCTATTCTAGATCTTCCCCTTCTGCTATTTCTTAAAGGTAAAGAAACAGACGCGGGATTCACTGATGACACATATTAAAAATGATAGATATGTGATGCCAGTAACATAATCTAATCAATAGATGCAAATCATTCATTTGGCCCACACACATCGTTGTGAATGCCCACCATGTGTCATTAAGCTCTGAAGATAGAAGAGTGAGTAAAATTAGACAAAAGCCCTACATTCTTCGAGTTTACATTTAAGTTGGGGTAGGGGTGGGGGATAAGCATGTAGGTAAGATTAAGTAACAAATATGGTATATTAGAAGATGGCATTTTGAAGAAAAACATGAAGCAGAAAAAAGTACAGGAGGAATGGAGGTGTATTATTAAATACTGCAATCAGAAAAGCTGTCATTTGAACAAAGACTTGAAGGATATAAGGGAACAAGTGATATGCCTACCAGATGGCATTCATCACACACTGCCCATACTTCATCTTTGTGTGTGCGATTCTCCAACTAGACTGTAAGTTCCTGTTTGGATCATGGGCAATGGCTGTTACATCCTATATTGTACACAGAGCGTAAGTATCATCACTTCATTATAATCCTCATCCTGTTCCTTTCAGTTTATATGTATGGTGCCTTAGATTTTTCAAAGTGTATTTCCAATTGGTTGTCCCAACAATACTGTGAAATGAGTAAGGTACATGTTACTATCTGTAGGTATTATTACTTTTTTGTGATACATATGAAGAAGTTGAAGACTGACTTATCCAACGTCATATAGCTGACAGATGGCAGAGCTGAGACCAGAACCCACTTTCCCTGACTCCAAATCTATGCTCTTTCTATTAATCCGTGATCACTTCTAATGGATTTTCAAGAATGATTTGCTAAATGAAGACACTTGTATTCTACCTTTGTTTGATCTTTGTTCTTTTTTTTTTTTTTTTAAAGATTTTATTTATTTATTTGACAGAGAGAGACACAGAGAGAAGGAACACAAGCAGCAGGGGTGGGAGAGGGAGAAGCAGGCTTCCCGCTGAGCAGGGAGCCCAATGCGGGGCTCGATCCCAGGACCCCGGGACCATGACCTGAGCCGAAGGCAGACGCTTAACGACTGAGCCACCCAGGCGCCCCTTGGTCTTTGTTCTTAAGTGTTCTTATTCTTATCTATCTATATTGAGGGCAGAAACAATGCCATACTTACTCTGTTTCTTTTAAAATCCTGTGCGGAGAGTATATAGTCAATAAATACATGCTGATCAATTAAAACATTCAATAGCAAATCCTTCCTCTACTTTTTATCTAGATTTGGGCTCAGGCAGAGAAAGAATTTATGAACTCAGTGGAATTGTTGTATCATCAATGGGGGTCCGGGAATGCATTGCCAACCTCTGAGCCAGCAAACTGAGAGACTAACAAAACGTTATTAGCAACATCAACAACCACTCAATGCGTCAGCCTCAAACCATTCCATCTGCCACATCTCCTTTTAGATTGCCATAAAAAAATGAATCCAGAACAAAATATATCGGTAAAATAAGGTAGCCTCTCTCTTGGCTGGCTGATCAGGATCAAATACAAGTGATCCCTGGCTTTCTCTGTTAAAAGGAAGTGCTGAGGGGCGCCTGGGTGGCTCAGTCGTTAAGCGTCTGCCTTCGGCTCAGGTCATGATCCCAGTGTCCTGGGATCGAGCCCCGCATCGGGCTCCCCGCTCCGCGGGAAGCCTGCTTCTCCCTCTGCCACTCCGCCTGCTTGTGTTCCCTCTCTCGCTGTGTCTCTCTCTGTCAAATAAATAAATAAAATCTTTAAAAAAAAAAAAAAAAAAAGGAAGTGCTGAAAGAACCGCAAGTGTGAACCCAGGCAAGTTGAATCTCATGAGTGACATTCAATCTATGATAACTATGATCCCATGTGGAGCAGTAGTTCACTAAATTTAATGAGCATGCGAATCATCTGGAAGGCTTGTTAAAACACAATAGCCCCTTCTCAGAGGCTGGGCTCCTTCCCAGAGTTTTTCACTCCATAGATTTGGTGCAGGGCCTGAGATTTTGCATTTCAATTTGCAGTGCAATTAAGTTCCCTGGTGAAACTGATGCTATTCATCCAGTGGACCTCACTTTGAGAACCACTGCTTTAGAGCAGTACATCTCAAACTTGGTGTGCTGAGTCGCTGGAGAGCATGTTAGAATGTGAATTTGGGTTTAATTAATGGGCGTGTCCTTGTGTGAATTCCAAGACTGCTGCTCTGTGGATTAGCTGCAGCTTTAAAGGTTTTTTAAAGGCAGCAAAATTAGATGTCATCTGCAATGAAGCCTGATGGATTCTAACTGGAGAGTCAATAATTGTGCAGATTGAGAACGAGCCTTCAGCTTTTCTTTCCAAGTGGAGAAAGATATGGGTGCTATACTCATCTATTAGAATCCAAGTCAGCTTCCATCAGGTTACAGACCTCTGAACTGGTGCTGAGATGGCCCTGCTGGAGGCTACTTTCCTGTAGATTACATCAGAGGCCCCAGAGTAAATTTAGACTGCTCATTTTGTCAGCTGCCTTTGATACAGTGGACCATTTAGCTATTAATCTCTCTAGAGGACCTTATTGGAATAAGGAAAGCCATTCCAGGAGGGCTGCAGACATTCTGTGTGATGAGATCTCAGAAGATGACAGACAGAGCTGCTCATCCTCCCCAAATGGCTCCACCTATGGGGTTGCAATAGGATCGGACTGGCACCCCATCTGTTCAATATGCCCATCAGGCCTCTGGGAGGAATTGGGAGATGCCATGGAATATGATCCCAGCAGGATGCAAACAGCATTCCTCTCTACACCTCCTGCTCAACCAACCTTGACCGCATGGTCTCTTCCCCGCTAATCAGAAGTTTGAGGGAAGTCGGAATGTGGACAAAATCCAATTGGCTCCAGCTCAACATATGTAAGCCAATTGTAAAACTTTTCTTTCTCTTCTTGAAAGGAGAAATACACCAATTATGGAATAGTCTTTGATCAATTAAGAAAATTTTATAAATGACTGTTTGATCACATTGATTTATTTATAGTATCCATCTGCTCTCTTGCTTGGGGCTATATTTCATAGCCAGATCTACAGTATAAAAGTTTAGTTAAAATTCAGATTTCCTTTCATTTCATGAGCATCACGAAAGTCAAAATAAGTGCCTATGGAATAAGTTTTTAAACTTTATTACTTAGAATTGTTTAAAAAGCTTTACTTCTTCTTGAGTATATTTATTATAGAAGAGTATTAGATCACAAAGCAAATAAGTAACCTAACCAATTGAAGGAACTACTATATGGTTACTTTTTAAATAAAGTTTGGCTGTGAAAACCCTTACTACTAAAAAAGAGTCACCAACAAAAAGTTACCAAATAAAATTTCTCTGTAATAATTGTGAAAATGCACCAATTAGTTTGAATTTAATTGCCAACATTATTTCCTGCTTATTCTGCAAATGTTCATTTAAGACAGTTATAAACACTTCAATTGATTATAATAGACATCCGTTATTTTTATGATGAGGAAAAACTTAATAACTTCAATTTAAGAGAAATATTAAATTGTTCATGATTACTGAAACTTCCCATGTCAACCGATTCATGCACTAAAGCTAAATTCTATGTCAATAACTCATATCCTGATTATTTTACTTGACTTACCCCCAGGACAGTATCCACTATAAACACTGCCAGTGGGTCTAGAACTGTCCATAGTCCCATGGTAATGATTAACTTTGACAAGACGTCAGGGCAGGAGGCAAACAGTAGCTGACAGCCCCATCTGATCAGAACCAAAGGAAGTATCGCTGCATTCAACACTAAAGGTCCCACCACAACCACAAGCAACTCTTCTCTGATTTGAAGTGAGGAAGTTGAGTAGCAAAGCTCAACCGTGAAAGGGGAAAAATGGAATCTGTGGGAAAATAAAGCAACCACATATGTGTAAACAAGAGAAACTATACAAGATGCCAGGTATACAGAATAATTTTTAAATTATATGCTTCCTTTTTTCATATTGAAAAATTGACACTTAATACTACCCCCAAATTGGGTGTCAAAAGGTTTCATCTTTTCCCAACCTCATAGGACCACCACCAGAGCTCACATTCTAGTAAAAGGCAAATTCTATCTTGGCCATTGTTCTTATGTCATAGGCAGCCATAGAAAGAATAACAATTTTATCCACTGAGCAGAGTATTCTCTAAGAACTGCCCTGCAGATAACACATACTCACAGGTAGGCTATGTGGAATGCAAAATATACCCCAGTGGACTTAGTAATGGGTCAACCTCTATCAGAAACCAGAAATGTAAGCCAGTCTAATCATTCTTCCAAGTTTTAACATACCTGATTAATTTTGCTGTGATTCCTCTAGATAGACTCTCAAATACAGAACAACACTGCTCTGCTACCAACAAAAATATCCTATCTCTTAGCTGTTTGAAAAGGGACGACTTGACACAACCTAAAAACTGAAGGGTCAAATCCAAGGTGACCCCGGCCATTCAAGCAGCCTTGACCCAGGCATTGGTACCCTCTTTCTACAGTGAAGTGACACTTCATTGTGCTCTAAGTTTTCCCTCCCCTCTATTTCAGCCTTTGTCATTCTGCTCGTGTGCCCTCTTTGCCAGCTCTCTACTAAAAAGAGTTGTTCATTTTATCCACTCCCTGACCTTTGCTTTGAAGGAAGTTTTAAGCGTTGCTCTTATGCTGTTGTGAATGTCAAATGAAGTAATATGTGTACATTTCATAGCAGAGGACCTAACATAGAGTAAGAGCAGAAGAAATGCTCGTAGTCTCTGTAGTTACTGTCATGTCTCCTAACTCCAGTGTGACATGGAGCTAATGTAAGATTCAAGCCTGCGGATCTAGACAACAGCCAAAAAAATATCCTATCCTATCTTAGGTCTTCTGATGCTTGAGAAATCGGATAAACTGAGCTGCCAAGATATTTTTCTTGCAGACCCATTTTATTCAACCAATAAAAATAGAGCTTTCTTTTTTTAATTGTAGAAGTAAAAGAGAGGTTCGCAAAAAGCAACTAGCTCAAGCATATGACATTTGTCCTTTCTGCTTTGGAATCCCTCACCCAAAAGAAAGAAAAAAGAGAGAGAGAGAGGGAAAAAAAAGAGGGAAGAAGAGAAGAAATATAATATCTACGTAAAAATTCTCCCTTGAAGATACAGTGATTTAGTATATGTAAATATGCATATTCCAGGGCATTTATATATTTGTGATTTAATTTCAAAGCACGGTCAAAAGCTCTATATGTGTATATATACACATATTCTTTTTCACAGTGTCTTAAAGTTGTTTGCAATCTTCTTAATGGAAAATATACACACATCTTTATTTTTATCTGCAACATCTACATTTGAGAAAATGAATTTTACTTGTATTGATTTCTATCTGTTTGTCTATCTATAGTGTCTTTGGTTCGTGTTTATGGAGAGATAACCTGCAAAGTGTCATCTTTTTCCAGAGTACAATGGCCCAGAAAGCTGTCTGGGCTTGAGTTTGGTAATTGTTTGAATTCAATCATTTTGCAGAAGAAGCAATCTTTGCCTCCCTGAGCATAGGTGATAAATCATACTTACATTACTTCTAAAATACCTTCAGCCTGAGTCACTCTGATAAAATCAAAACAGAATAAAATACAGTTGCTAAATTCCTTTTTGGGTTCTGCTCAGAGAGTAGAACATACTTGAATCTGCTAAATTTTAGATAAATATTGATGTGCCAGTTATGTATTTGTATATACATGGCCCATAAGATGAGAATATAACTGCAATCGACGTTCTTGCTCTTAGATAAAGACATTTTTGTCTCTTCAAATCATACCCGCCTTTTAGGTCTTCCGGCAAATGGACAGAGAGGAGTTTTGCACTTTCATCTGGCCAATCGAGATGAAAATGCATCCCTTTGACTTGCAGGGGAAAGCACTCACTTTGTAACAGGAGTTGAAATGGCCTGGAGGAACAGCCACTGGCTAAGGTAATGCAGGTAGAGCCTCAGGAACCAGAGGGAAGCCATCAGCAGGATAATGTACCAGAAGCCCTGGCTTCGCCACTGAGCTAGCTGAAGTTCTGAAAACACGGACACCCGCACAAAATGGAGATGCTTGAGGAGTCCTCCAGATCCAGCACCACCAGCAACGGAAGAACAGCTACAGAAAAAGCAATAATGAATTTGGAGCTTAAGGTAAACTTAAAGCAGTAAAATATCTTGAAACCATAATAAAGACATTGTGAAAGTGAAATGGAATGAAATTATTTCATAAATACTTGGACTCAGGTTACTTAGGTTTCTTTTTGCTGTAATGGAGGACTAAAAGGGACTGTGGAGACGGGTATTATTAAGGAGGGCACATGTTGTAATGAGCGCCGGTTCTTATACACAAATAATGAATCATGGAACACTACATCAAAAACTATAATGATGTACTGTATGGTGGCTAACATAACATAATAAATAAGTAAATAAATAAATAAATAAAAGGGACCATGGAAAGAAGCATGCAAATGGAAATGGAAAACAAAATCAAGATGAGGTATCTCTTCACATCTGTTAGGATGACAACTGTCCAAAAAAGAAAAAAAAGAAAAAAGAAAGAAAAGAAAGCCAGAAAATAACAAGCGTCAATGAGGGTATAGAAAGATAGGAACTCTTGTACACTACTGGTGGGAATGTGAATTGGTGCAGTTGCTGTGGGACACAGTATGACAGGTTCTCAAGAAATTAAAAATAGAACTACCATGGGGTGTCTGGATGGCTCTGTTGGTTGAGCGTCCAACTCTCGATCTTGGCTCAGGTCATAATCTCAGGGTCGTTGGATCTAGCACCATGTCAGGCTCAGTGCTGGGCATGGGGCCTGCTTGAGATTCTCACTCTTCCTCTCCCTCTGCCCTCCCCCCATGTATGCTCTCGAAAAGAAAAGAAAAGAAAAAAGAAAAGAAAAGTAGAACTAGTATATGATCCAGCAATACTCGTTCTGGGTATATATCCAAAAGAATTCAAAGCAGAATCTCAAACAGATATTTGTATACCTCTGTTCATAGCAGCATTATTCACAAGAGCCAAAAAGTAGAAGCTACCTAACTGTCCATCAAATGAAGTATTATTCAGGCTTAAAAAGACAAGACCTTCTGACACCTGCCACGACATATATGAACCTAGAGGACATTATGCTAAATGAATTAAGCCAGTGATATAGAGACAAATACCGCATGATTCCACTTATGTGTGGTAGCTAGAGTAGTCAGATTCACAAAGATAGAAGGTAGAATGAAGTTTACCAGGGTCGGAGTGGGGAGGGGTTTAATGGTATAAAGTTTCCGTTTTGCAAGATGAAAAAGTTGTGGCGATTGCTTGCGCAATGATGTGAATGTACTTAACATTGCTGAACTGTATGTTTACAAATGGTTAAGATGATAAATTTTGTGGTTTGTGTATTTTACAATAATAAGACATTTTAAAAGAAATATGGAAAAGAATTATTATGAATAATAAACTTATTTTAAAAAATCTTTAAAATTCATAATATATTCCTGTTTATCTCACCTACCCGCAATGATCTTTATTAAAATTAGATTTTGTTATTTACCTACATCTTGTTAAAAGCTATTTTATTTAAAAAATTGAAATGAGTTATTAAGATACCATTGAAAATATGCAAATGAGAATTTGAAACTTTAAAGTTCTCTTATTCCTTAACACAATACTGACATTCTTTTGAAACTACACATAAAATATTACATGAAGGGTGTTCTGATTTGGGTTGGGTTTCCTCTTTCTGTTTGGTAGTGGGATCAAGAGATGTTTTCAAAGTTTCTAAAATTAGAGTTTTTGTAGGAAAGAAGATGAAGTTAGAGTTTTTGCAGGAAAGAAGATGAAGAAGTATCTGAAAATAAGTTAGAGGCAGAACTCATTCCCCACCCAACCCCAAGGATATGTTCAGGGAATATACAGTAGAGTTCCCATAGTTTAGTGACTAAAAGTACAAGCTCCAGACTCTGCCTGTCTACACAGAATTCCTTTCAATGCCTTAGCTTGCTCATATGGAAAGGGCGGATGATAACAGTACCCACACACCAGGGTCAGTATGATGACTAAGTTAAGAGCTGTGAACCACTGAACAGTGAACCCTGTGCTGTCATCACAAAATATCAAACACTCAATCCACTGCTTCGCCCTCTTCCCATATTTACCAGAACTACTTTGAAATAAGTTGACCTTCCATCAAGCCCAAGAAATATAGGAGACGATATGATTCCTTTTATTTTTAAAGGAATGTGTTATGTGCATATGTTACTTCATTCAAACAGTAAATATCATCAGTATATACTATCGCCAGCTTAATAGAATGTTAGTTTTGTTAAATCAGTGATCTATCTTTATAATAACTAGGCTCCAGGTCCTGAATTAGCGTGTCTGATTCTATTCTAGAAAAATATTCTAGAATAATTCAGTAAATTCCTCAACGAAAAATGGCCCTGATTAAAAGCATTTACCAAAGGAGGAGCTAGTATGATAGGAGTAGCTCAGCGACAGTGATAAACCACAGCGAGTCGAGGCAGTGTGAGAACATGACAGAAATGAAATTCGTAGATTCAAAAGATCGTATAGGCAAAAGCTCACCTCTCTCTGAAGACTATCTAAATATGATGATAATTGCACCATGAAAAGGAGAAGATAAATAACAGAAACAAGAGCCTTTGCGGGGATAAAAGAAAAAAAAAAAACTGATAACAACAGAAAGTAAAACATACTGTCCTTAGAACTCCAATCCATGACTTTAGCTTTTTGGTCTGTGCAGGACTCATGAGGCACTGAACTTGACACTAGCAGTTCTTTTTTGCTGTTCTTGTGTGTATTTTGCCATGAAGGTGTAGAGCATCATCTAACCCATCGACGTGCAATCTGAGCGTGCTTTTCAATTATACAAATGAGGAACAGCTAAACAGGAAACAGGCCCCTGAGAGGTTTTGGTTTCCCAACGGTAATAGAGTCCTCATAGAAGGATTCCAGGATACCTTACTACATTTTTCATCATGTGAAATGAAGCCCAGAACTTTCTACACTGCTAAAGCAAAATATTCTGTGCATGCTCCTCTTCAGTTAATTATTCTGTTGCTGTTTTGCCTCTTCAAAGAGAAGAGAAAATCAAATACAGATTTGGCATTGTGCTGTTTGCAAAAACCCAGAAAATCTCAAATGATGCAAAACAGAAGAGACAGTAGCTTATTTGACCTTTGGAAATTTCCACTGTTCTTTTCATATCCATTGATATGAATGACTAAGCAGTTTAAATGTTTATGCACAGAACCCACTATAAACTCATGCTTTTGTCATTACTTTCATGGATAAATATTTCCCACTCACATTCAGATACACATATTTGTTGGTGGGACATTTGAGTTAGGGCAAATAACACTAAAATTTCACTGTGTACCATTTATATCAAATTCAAAATACTTAATTACTTTGTACCTCGTCAACACAATTCACTATTTGTTTTTACTTGTTTGTTTAACAGTGGTAACTATAATATCTGGATCCCAATAATTAGGAAAGACCTGGAATCAATCATTTAGAGTTTGAAAAATTATATACTTCAAAGTTAGAAGTTAATACAGGAATTAGTTGATGCTAGATAGTGGCAAATAAAAGCAAGTATCAACAAGCTTGTTAGGTGAACAAAATTCATCAAGGAGCACCTTACAAACAATCCCCATATGATAGTGACAGTCCTTTTCTCTTTATCATTTTGAATTTGTACCTGAAATCCAAATGGGTACTAACAGAGAATTACATCCACGACTATCCCTCCATACGTCGTTCTCGAAATATATTTCATTCAAAAGAAAATTCTGCAACCACGTTTTGAAATTTTCTTGAAAGAAAGCATCTCTTATTCTTGTATACATGTAAGGCACATTATAAAATGCAGTGCCATTGTACAAGATCTTCATCCACATTTCAACTGTTCTTTCCTTCCTCTGTAATCTTTCTTGGTTATGTACAAAGAGTATGACCATCAAAAGGATAATAAATGGCCTCTGCCACTGGGGTGTGTAATACGTATAGTGGGAATTGATTTGTTGGTTATGAAGGAAGCCATAGAGCACACAGATCACTGCAAAATCACATTGAGGCCAGCAGCTACTCCTCAGTTCATACAGGCAAGTCCTCTATTGCTCACGGGGTGAGCTGCCAGAGGCTGAGAAGAATGGTCAGGTCATCCAGTATTCAGCTATTAAATGAAACCTATTTCTCTGAACTTAAGCCACATTTCATATGACACACATATATCCCCCTTCCATGCCCAGTCCTTATAGAGACCCGATATCAAACAAGATTTCTATGATCCATCAGTGTAATAATAAAAAAAAAAAAAAGACCAAAATTGCTTTGGAAAAAAAAAAATAAGGCATGGAATGCATTCTTAAACTCTCTTCGACTGTGAACAGGAGTCCTTAGGGATTTGTAGACAACAAAAACCCATCATTCATCAGCTGTGCATAATAATCCTTTTAAAAAGACACTATAGATAAATGGCACTAAAATTTCCATATTCCCTTTTTCTGGTATAACTAGCCATAGTCTAGATGTAGCCTTTTTTTTTTTTTTTTTTTTTTTAGATTTTTTTTTAGAGAGAGAATGAGACAGGGG